>NW_016017388.1:0-412448 GCF_000320565.1 Sphaerulina musiva SO2202 | reverse complement strand
ACATTTGAGAACCGGCTGGTAAGGTAGCTTTCTCCCAAGTCCACCGACTCTCGTAGGTACTTGGCGAAGAGCCTGATGGGACGTCTGATAAATCAATACTTGGAATCAGGCGAGACATATTCGGGGTAATTTGAGGAGCCATCTATTAATTATCTTAGAAACGATATACTAACGGTATAGTAACAGTATAATAACAGTAGATATATACTTACTGTTGTCGAGGGAGTAAATTGTAGACAAGTACAAGATAGATTCGGTAAATATAGAGTAAATAGTAGTGAACTATTATCGTAAGAGTAGGTAGATAGTTTGCAGATGGTTCGATAGAAGTAGATGTAGAGGAAGAAGAAAAACATGACCTGCACTCGTAATTTAAACTATGCACTCGTTCTATCTTGGCATGCGTTTTGAATGCTTAGTCAGGAGTGCGTGGAACCTCAGAACGAGTGCGCGTCAGCGCCGCGCGCCCCATGTACTGCGCGACGTGACTGGAGTCTGGCGCCACAGCTATACAGATCAAACTATAGCCCATTTACATCAATCCCATTCACCACGCCATCGGCACTCGCCATACTCTTCGCGTTTCCTTCCTCGCCAGCTTTCTCCTTCGCCGCACTCATGGCCTTCTCCTCTTCCTCCTTCTCCTTCTTCAGTCGCTTCTCTTCTCTCTCCTTCCTTTCACTATAACGGTCTCCAAACAACGCAAAGTGCGGCCGCATCACAATCGTATACTTCACAAACTCCTCCATACAGTCCACTAATCGATCCCGATTCCCACTGGCCTTCAGCCGACTTCCACCTTCGGCTTCTAGATACTTCTCCTCGTCACTAGGCTCGACAGCATCCGTGAATTGGGTATAAGCTTGCGGCACACTCGACTGGTTGGGGATTAAGAACATTCGCATCTGGATTCAACATCAGTGATCTGTCAAAGTCTCTTTGAAGAGATAACGCATCGCGCTTACCCATCTGCCCAACATCCTGAGGGAATTGACAGTGTTGAAAGACTGGCTACCACCACTGACTTGCGCAATTGCCAGAGTACGACCTTGCGTTGGCCTGACAGATCCCGACGAAAGGGGAATCCAGTCAATTTGATTCTTGAACACTGCTGTGAGATTCCCGTGCTGCTCGGGACTGACCCAGACATGTCCGTCACTCCATTTGCTCAATTCTCGAAGTTCCTGGACCTTGGGATGATCGTGTTGTACATCGTCTTTGACCGGAAGTCCTGCTGGGTCATAGACTCTCACATCGCAGCCGAGGCGATGCAGGATTCGAGAGGCTTCATATGCGAGAAGTCGGGAGTACGATCTGCCTCGTAGACTGCCATATAGCACCAATACTCTCAGACGATCGTTATCTGATTGTTTTAGGTTCGCTTCGCTAAGTTGAAGAACGGTGCTGAGTTTGAGCTTGGAAATCCAATCTGCTTTCGTGATGGATTGATTCAGAAGAAAGCCTTGGCGATACCTGCTCCGGATCTCGTGATCATCGTCCTCTTCCGGTATGGCAAGTGTCTTTCCGATATATGCACGATCGACTGGTATTTCTGCCGTGCTGCGAAGTACTTGTGTGTTATTCAAGTCGCCATTGATCTGTGTGCTCGTTGTCATTGCGACGTTGCACGGTATCCTGAGTCCCAAAGGCCGGCAGTGACGTGTGGGCCTGGATGGAGTGCGCAACGTGGTAGTACACAACCTCGTGTACGTTGGGAGAACTTGACAACTTCGCATTGACGTTGATGCGGTTGTCCTGTGAAAGTCGGCCTGGCTGGTCGCTAACTGTGGATGAAAGTGTTCTAAAAAGGCATATCTGATCGAAGAATGCGGTGTCTGGTTGACCAATGACAAGTCTAGAATGACATCGGCGGCGCATGGCGCCAAGTAACGGCCCAAATTGAGGTCGGGATCGGGGGGCCTCGAGGTCCGTGGTCTGGGGATAATGGGAACAACCTCCGATCACCATCGAGGTGAGGGCTTGAGATGACGGTCTGACCTCTTTGCTTGCGTTGAATGAAGCTTTCGGATTTCTAGACTCGTGTGGTACCTTACCTACAGAGCAACGCGCATTGGGGATCTCTTACAACCTGCGATTTGCTGCATGCTAAAGGGTATCTCAAGGACTGCAACACTACTTTATGATCTAAGAAAGGGGTTCGGCTGGAAGGTGTACTTGTCAGGCACTGGCTTGAGCTCAGCACCGTCGCCACTGGTTAGGGGCATTTGATCCGAGTCCCCGTATGCATTCGCGTGCGGCACTTGCATTTGTCCTGCACAGAGTCAGCGTGTTCATCATGTAAAGAAGAGCAGTGCGAGTAGTACCTCTAAAGATCTCCAATGCCGAGATAAAGGGCAGGATCAAGAGTAGCATCGTCAAGAGCTGACCAAATGTCCATTCTGTTTCTCCTCGATCCGCAAGATTCACCGATGGCGTGCCGCCCAATGCTTGAGCTATGAGGATCACTCGGACAGTGACTAGTACAGATGATCAGTTTCTTGAACAGCAGGTACACCCTCCTTGTGCAGAACTTACCCCCTATAGCGATAGCCATGAGAACGATCAGCGACATGAGCCGTACAGTCTTGCCCCAAATTTGTCTTCGCAAATGCAAGTACCACGTTCCGAGCACGAAGATAATACAGGCGGCCGCAATGACCACACTTGTGCCCACGATACTCAGGGCCTGGTTTCCTTGCGCTGCTCCGTCCTGTTGGTGCGCCTGCCACACACACGCCATAGGCAACGTGGGTGCTAACTTGTCGACGTTGGTCTTCAAGATGAAGATACCGAACGTGATGCCCAAGACCATATTGACAAACATGGCGAACTGTCTCAGCCACCTCAAGACCCAGTCGCGTTTCAAGTCTTGGACCAGCGCCAGAAGTGCTGCGAAGTTGGTCGCTGTGGACAGCAGAGACAACATCCATATGATGAAGAAGTGATACGGAACGGTGGAGTAAATCCTCGCCAAACCCACGACTTGGATGGCTATGCCTTCCACCAGCATTTGATCGGACAAGCCGCTGAGGATCTTTCGTGATATATTCCGAGAGTTTCTGCCTCGAATCTCGGAAATGACGATGAAGCTAGAGGCGATGAGGGCGAGGCCGGCGGTAATGATGAAGGCGAGGATAACGCCAGCGCCTGCTATGCCAGCATCCGATTTGGCGGTCGCTGGAGCGGCCTGGCAGTCGATCTGTAGAGCGAAGTTCGACATGATGATATACGACTGCGAGAGGATGTGAGTGTCAAGAAGGAAGGACCTTCATGGCAATGACAAGAGAAAGAAACGTGGTGGTATACTGTACCCGCGCGAATTGAACACTTCTGCGAGACTGCGACGCACTCGCGAATTGAAGCTGACGCTGACGCTGGACGCTGGACGCAATTGAAGCACTCCAGTGGAACGTAGAATGTTTGAAGCACGCGCCGAGCCCCTGGCCGTGGCGTAGTTCGGCCTATAGCGTTTCTATTTTGATCTCCGCCCGAACCTGATCCTTCTAGAGAGTGGAGATCATCACCAGAGCAGAGTAGCAACACAACATACGGTACGTGTATGTGAACAGACACAAATAAGGTATATACCTAGGTACATAACACACGATATGCTTGCCAGCATAGGTATACCTGCAAAAGCGACAAGAAGACAACAAACACCCCTCCCATCAGTCCTGCACCATCTCATCCCTACACCACATCGGCGCCGAAACAGGATTACACCTCGCCACTCTCCCCTTACCCAGCTGCACAGCATAATCTCGATCCCATCTCGCACTCATCCCATAAGCAGGCCAATCTGTCGACACAATCTGCGCAGCGCTCGCAAAAGCATCCTCCCGCATCGTTAAATTTCGATTGATGATGGTCGTAATGGGTTCGTCGGCTCTGGTCCGCACGAGATAGCCTTTGCGTACGAGACGTTGAATGGCTCGAATATCCGGATTGTTATGTTTGAGGAACGCGCAATCGGAGTCGCCCTCGACGGCATTCGTGAAGACGGTGCGGTTTTGTAGGGACTCGTGGCCGTCGGAGCGATAGAGTGTTCGAATATCGGTGGTGACATTCGACGGGTCGTTGTCGAAGAAGAAGAGGAATTTACCTCGGGATGCCTGGAGTGTAGGCCAGCCGTACTTCAGCACGCTTGCTTCGAGGGTCATGCCAGATTTGCGGATATCGTCGGGGATGATGAGCTTCTCGCGGGGGAGGACTGCGCGGATTTCTTTGTCTACGTTCAGGATTCGAGGTAAGGTGAAGTTTGTGGCTTCTTCATCACTGGAGCCTCCCAATATCGCAGCAAAACTGTCGGTCTTGAGTTCTAGGTCAAAGGTGAGTGGTAGATGGTTCGGATGAGCATCGGACCACGCCTTGAGCTGAGTGAGACAGTCTGTGAAAGTGTGACAGACGGAGTTTGTATCCACGTCTGTCATGTGGAAGACCTTCAACCCTGGCTTCATCATGACAGTATTGTCGTAGGGCGCAGTGCCATTAGGCCCACTCGTGAGATTTGATAACTTCCATATCAAAGGATCAGCGTAGAGTCCGCCTCGTTCATCGGAGTGTAGGTCAATCTCTAATGAGCGGACTTGCTGATAGTTGAGCTGGTTCGAGAATGACGAGTGGGAGTAGTACAGATTCTGGTAGCCGGAAATATATTGCTCGAGCACCTTGCGCTCAGTCAAGGCCACTTCGCGGTGGTAGGAGTTATGAGTGCCCACCACTTGGATGTGGTTCAATCGTAGTCCATTCTTGTTGCCTTGCGCGCTGGGCCGCCAGACGAAAGCATCAGCGCCGCTGGGAAAGAGACCAGGGGTCAGAGCGAGAGGCAGTACCTGTTGGCACGCGTTAGTTGCGTTCCCACTCTGCATGGCAAAGGGTGCTTACCGTCTGGAGTCGCATAGCTTCAGAGCATTAGTATCTGGATGATTTGGATGCAAAAAGGCCGTAGCAGACTTACTGTATAATCCAATTCCAATCACCAAAAAACATAGCACGAACGCCGCTTTCAATTGGATTGACATTCTGATGCCGAACCCCTCCTACGCGGTACTGTAACATGCCATTCAGTACCAAGTGCCGCGGTCATTTGGGGCGTAACAGCCTGTCGCTAAGATCAGATGGCACCCAAGAACGAATCACAAGTTCACAATGCGCTGTCTCCAAGAACACGTGGGGAAATCATGGGATGTGCATCAACGCGGTGAGCTATTGGTGAGATTATTGGGAGGCTGGGATGGAACAAGAAGTATCGGTTCAAGAGAGGATCCACATTCCGGATTAGTCAGCGGTTCTGCAGTGGCATTGTTCGATTTTCTGTTAGAACAAAGTACCATGATGAAATGACCATGAGGTATCGATGAAGTCGGAATGGCATATGTGTCCAGGGTACACAATCTCATCTCCCCGAGAATGGTACAGTCTGTATCCATTCTGACTCTGGACCATCACGTACGCTATGCAAGTGCTTCTTCATAGCAGCATTGAGAAGATACATGTAATCGGGAATTGGTCAGTAGCAGCAGTGTTGCTGCTCTGACTTACCACAAAGAATGTAAAGCAGGATCACTAGGAGAGTTCCAGAGGAGTCAGGATCGTATTATCGATCTCACTGGCCCCCAATTGTCCAGGACCCGCCGAATCACAGCTAGCCCTGTGCCACAGACACCTTCATCGAAATGTCTGAGTGCCCTGAGACGTCCTAGCTTATCATTGGTGTAGGAGACGTGAAGCTGTCCATGCATCATGAGGCACTCTACGAGACGCCTCTAAGCCCGCTCTTTCTAGCCATCTTTCCCCAGTTGCACCCTCTATCAATCGCGCATGCCTTGGCGAGGCCATCGTCGCTTGCATCCGGGGCTTGTAGGACGTTCTCATGCAGTTTGTGTAGATGATTGTCTCGTCCGTCATGCTTCCTGGCAATTCTCGAGAGAGTTTTCTGTTGGCGGTTTGTACAGCTTAAACTGTAAGGCCGAGCGACAGAATGTGTCCTTGTCTACGGTCAAAGGCGATATGCGGACCGAACTTGAACAGTGTCAGCAGGAAAAGGCTGCCTCGAGCAGCATGTTTGCGGTCGACGTGTGAGAAAGCCATCACATTGGCCGAACACGAGGTGGAGGCGGACGATGTTCGCTCATCCTGGTGCAAATCTCTGTAGAGAATCGAGGCCGCCGACAAATGCCGAAGGGAATGATGCGCCGAGACGTGACTGGTACTGAGGTCGGGTGGAGCTTAGTCACCTTAGCTAACAATTTGAGAAGTTCAAAAGTCTCGCACGCGACCCCTCCACCTCCACACAGAAACCTTCGACTCACCACCATTCCATTGTACCATTGTTCTGTCGGTGAACATACGCTGACTCCTCCTACTCCTCCCACGTCCAGCCGCTCGAGAACATAGCATACCTTACCTCCTACCTTACCTTACCATACTCCCAGCCTTCGAGTACATCCACGCACACAACACACACACCCCTCCACACACACCACACATCATGGACTTTCCCCTTATACGCGGGCGGAACTCCCCTCCTCTCGATGGGACCAATTTCCTCAACGGCATGCTTGGCGACCGGAGACCGCACGTGCAAGAGAAGAGCATACCAGGAGGAGGCAATTGGGTCGTGCAAAAGTTCGGTGGCACTTCCGTGGGCAAATTCCCCGTCAAGATTGCAGAGGACATCGTAAAGTGAGCTCGTACCATAATAGCAGGTGCAGACAACGTGATCAAAGAGTGGTTACTGAATACAACAGGGTAGGCCTCCAGCCTGGCAAGCGTATTGCAGTCGTATGCTCTGCTCGTAGTTCCACCACCAAAGACCAGGGAACGACCAATCGCCTCGTGCGCGCGGCGATCGATGTTCTCGAACCGACTCCGGGCAAGTTCCGCGATATCGTCGAGACTGTTCGACTGGATCACTTGCAAGCTGGGTCAGACGCCTGCAGCGTAGAGGGCGTGGATAATAGCGGCATTCTGAATCAGTACAACGAGGCTGTCAACGCGGAATGCAGCAATCTGCTGAAGATTCTGGAGAGTGCCATGTTTTTGAAGGCGGTGACGGATCAGACCGAAGACATGGTCATCTCAGTGGGCGAGAAGCTGAGCTGCCTCTACATGGCTGCGTTGCTGCAGAGTCGCGGGGTCAATGCTCGATACATCGACCTGAGCGAAGTCATACAATTCCCCACGGGAAAGAGTCTGGACGAGAAATTCTACCTCGATTTGGGCGAAGCGATCGCTGCGAAGGTGCTCGCACTGGAGGAAGACGCAGTACCGATCATTACTGGCTACTTTGGCGCAGTTCCCGGCGGCTTACTGAAGGAAGTGGGTAGAGGATACACAGACCTCTGCGCCGCTCTCACCGCCGTCGGTCTCGGAGCCCAGGAACTCCAGATCTGGAAGGAAGTGGATGGCATTTTTACCGCCGATCCTCGGAAAGTGCCTACAGCACGGCTCTTGGACTCTGTCACTCCATCCGAGGCAGCTGAGCTCACCTTTTACGGCTCCGAGGTCATTCATCCATTTACCATGGATCAAGTGATCAAAGCCAGCATCCCCATTCGCATCAAAAATGTCATGAACCCACGCAACAAGGGCACCGTAGTCATTCCTGACGCTGAAGATGCCATTGCCGTTCGTCGCCCAGGACTCTTCCGCGGTCGCTCGCTCTCCAACCTGGCCGCTCAAGACCGCCCCAAACGCCCCACTGCCGTGACAACTAAACGAGGCATCACCGTCCTGAACGTGCACTCGAAGAAACGGACCCGGGCGCATGGCTTTCTGATGAGCATCTTCCAAGCTCTCGACAAACATGGTCTCTCGGTGGACTTGATCTCCTCCTCCGAAGTCCACGTCTCCATGGCCCTCCACAGCGAAATCTCCCTCTTGTCCGGCAGTGGCGAAGAAGAGCTGAAAATTGAAAATGCAGCTCTGCAGGGCGCAGTGGACGAGCTCTCCTTCTGGGGCGACGTCGATCTCGTCCCCGGCATGGCCATCATATCCCTGGTGGGGAGACAATTGCGGAGCATGGTCGGAATCTCGGGCCGATTTTTCAGTACACTGGGAGAACACGGAATCAACATTGAGATGATTTCGCAAGGGGCGAGTGAGATTAATATCAGCTGTGTGATTGAGGAGATGAATGCGGATCGCGCGTTGAACGTGGTGCATACCAATTTGTTTACCTTTTTGGATTGATTTTTCTTTTTCTGTTCTTCAGCGAAAAGGTGCATGCATAGCGGGAGGAGGGAGTTTGGTAGAAGGAAAGGAAAGGAAGAAAGAAAGAAAAGTGCACGGGTGGAAGGTGTTATTTTCTTTCGAGATATAAACTACCTACCTGATCTTGGAGAAACCCAAAATATCGGATCAGCCAGTGGTTCTTGATCAGAGCTGGCTTGCACATAAGATAGATTGAGCAATACGAAAAGTCGGTGAGCTTTCATCTTGCTGTCAATCTTGTACCACTTTTTCCCTCAAAACGCCGGTTGCGCGAAAGAGCACAATGTAATGTTGCTAATGTCGCTGGACAGAGACGTTCCACATGCGAGCAGGTGTGAACATTCTCAACGACAAAGCTTCTTGCGAGGTGGCAACGGTGGTGGTGCCGGGAACGAAGAGAAGTCGAAGCTGTCGGGAATGTTCTTCCTGAGTTTCTTCGGCGGAACTGCGTCCAGGCCATCGCAGTCTTCCGGACTCAGGTGTTGGAACGAATCATCTCCAAACTCATCATTGTCGTGCGGTGGAGGGTCAGGTATGAAGGTAGACTGGACATCCGATGCTCCGCAACGTTGCCATGATGTGTTTGGAGCAAGTGGACTTGCATGAAGCTGCTTCGTGTGCTCACGACTGTCCTGGTCAAGAGTTGCAGTCTCAAAGTGACGAGATCGGACCGCTTGAGCCTTCTCTACAATCAGAGTGGTGTCGATGTGCTCGTTGAACTTGTCCTCGTCGTATTTCTTTGGTTTCCAGTCCGCAATGGCTCGCTCATATGCAGCGTCCATTTCGACGCGATAGTGTGGATGTGTGAACCACTCGCTTGCAAGGGCTTCCGTGGCTGTGAGCCTGTCGTGCTCGTCGAGCACCAAACAACCTTTGATGAAGTCCTTGGCTCGGCGATGGATGTTCGCCCATTCTTTGCCGGAACGGATCTTCCTCATGCATTGGTTGTACATCTCCATAGACAACCCGTTGCTGAGGTCGCGCTCGGCCGGAAACAAGAAATCGTCTACTAATATGGCGCATGTCACACACCCGACCGACCAGATGTCCACTGCTTGTGAATAGCCGCGGCCGCCCGTGGTGAACTTTCGCGATATTTCCCTGTTCAGCGTCAGTATCGATAGCCAACATCTGATAGACGCGAACATACGGTGCAACGTAGCCACAGGTGCCGACCATAGTCTGCATCCGGAATGCTCCTGCCTTTGCAGCGACAACCTCCAGGTCTTCGATAGTTCTCGACTGTCCGAAGTCTGTGAGCACGATCCTGCCCCCCTCCTTCCAGCTCGTCATGAGGATGTTTTCTGGCTTGATATCTCTGTGTGCGATCTGGTGCGCATGAAGATACTTCACAGCCTCCAGCAACTGTCGAATAATGACGGCAGCTTGCGGCTCTTGGAGACATCCTGTCTTTTCCACATGTGACATTAAATCGCCACCGGAGATGAGGTCCTGGAAGATGTAGACGTTGTATGGCGTAGAAACCACGGCCTCGAGTTGGATGATATTGGGGTGAGAAAGCTTCTTCAAGACGTTGAACTCCCTGGCCACGATTTCTGTGCTTCTCTTCTTCGAAGGCCGCATTTGGTTGTCGTCGTCGTGCCTGGGTCTGGCCTGCTTGACGACCTTGCATGCTAGCTGCTTGCCAGTTTTCTCATCGTTAGCAACGTACACTTTTGCATACCCACCGAAGCCGAGGACACGCTGTGAGAGTCGATAGCGAGGCGCGAAGATCTTGCATTCTGCTCTCTGGCTCGCATCTAGAGCCGATGAGTTGGGTTTGCCTCGTTCAGGCACAGTAAAGAGAATTTGAATTTTGCTGGTCAATTGCATGCTGTCGCCTGGGCTGAGCAAAAAGTCGCCATGGAATTTGTTTACCAGAATTCCAGCATCTTTGTCGTTATCAATGCCTTTTCGGCGAAAGATGATGGCATTGTTGGACAAGACGCGTGCCCAGACCATGGGATCGACGTTGTGATCATCGTCGTCGGCGTACTGGACACAGTGTATTGCGAGGTGATGTTTGGAAATGCAGCGGTCTTCTACATCTAAGCATTGTTCCACCAGCTTTCGGCCAATGTTGAATTGATCGTGAGCAAAGATGCTGTAGGGTTCTGCGATATGTCTGGTAAGTGAGTAACGTGAGAGATGAGGATGCCCGTGTATGCTTACGCTCAGCAATAGGCTCAGCGATATGTTGGAAGACTAAATAAGCAAGTTCGGCTTCATATTTCGGGAGCACAGTCATGTTGAATGCTGTTGTGGTGTATCTCTGTGATGTTGGTGCCTGATTAGTGGCCTGAATTGCTGGTGGGGTGGTTGACACCACTATGGCGGGAGAAAGTGCTGGAACTGTAGCCTTTTGCGGTGGGAAATGTAGTATGCGTAGTGTTGCTGATATGCCGACGACGACGACGTGAAGAAGACGAAGAAAAAAAAAAACAAGCAATAGGACGAAGTGGTTGTTGTTACAGGTACCTAGAGTGTACAGTGGAATGCTGTGGAAATCGATTACTTGTCGAATTGTGAGTGTGGTCAGGTCGTGGAAGGAGCGCGACGACTTCTGCTCCGGTGACGTCGCTCGTTCCGCTCTAGCGTCTCTTGGCACAAATCCCGCACAAGTTTCGATTCTCAGAGCTGTCAAGCTGTTTCTTCTCGTCACCAGCGAACTCGTCAAAGCAGCACCGGTAAGCTACAACACCATCTGCCTTGCACTCACCAGTACTGACTCTGCCACAGCCAAGATGAGAGCGAAGTGGAGAAAGAAGCGAGTTAGACGCCTGAAGCGCAAGAGAAGAAAGACGAGAGCCAGATCGTACGTACCACCAGCGCCATTGGGCACCTCCAGCACCACCTCCCATCATTAGCACATACTAACTCCCCTCCAGCAAGTAAACACCTCGCATTGCCTCCAATGACAGCCTTCACATCCACCGCAAGCGGCCAACAACCAGTCACGCGCCCATCACCAAGCAAGGCTCTGAAGGAAGGAACGAATACCTGACAGCACCATGATCGAAGGACGTGCAAAGCATACTCACTGAGTGCGGCGGAGGAAAGGCATCTCGCGCGTTGGATGACTACATGACCGGTGCTTACGACACTTGAGGGTCACCATTTTACTCTCTAATACCGGCGGAACTCGCAGCATTCGACATTGATGACGGATGAGGTGGATCGGCCTTTGAGGGGTTTTTGGGAGACTCTTTTAGCAGTAGCTATCCGAATGGAAGTTGTGATCTGCTACATGCTGTGCCATCATCCTTTGTCGTGGTTTGTGATGGTATTCCACTCGATACAGGTACTGACGGGCTTCAGGTCCAGATGAGCGATGATCACGCGTGCACACGTCGTCCACCGGCTGCCGACACGTTAGGTTACTCAGCATCAGCAATACCTCAGGTTGCAAGGCACGTGCCGACCAAGACGGTACAAGGCTAGGAGGTAGGAATTCCTGGAGGCTGAAATCGTCGTTTACCGGCATCTCACCTGTCCATTGGACTCCCCATGTTGCGCACACGCCTTTTCTGGCAATCCCCGGCCACATTCCCCGCTTCAATTTCTACGGCAGTATTCCAGACCTTCTAGCGGATGAAAATATACAAGATCTTCCCGCAACCAACCAACAAATCAATCTTATTTAAAAACTCGGCGTAATGTCTGGCGAGGATGATCAGGTAGGTATACATAACTAAAACCGTAGTTGGCGCTGTTCGACTGTTTTGCACGTCCAATTCAATGCAATAATAAATTCCATGGCAAGATGTTTCTTCCAACCGTCCTCCTCTCGACTCTAGTAATCTTCTCCTCCTCCCCCTCCACCGCCCTCGCCCAGTCCTGCTGGCGAGATGTCGTCTGCACAGGACCAACCGAACAAGCCTTTCCCGGTCCCTGGGACGAAAACATCTACGCTCCTTCCTCGCGTCACATCCAGCCCACCAACATTCTATGTCTCGAAGATGGCGGAAGTTTGATTTCCGAATATTCCTCAAACGCGATACCACCTCTGCAAGGGAACGGCAGCGCGTTGGTTTTTGATTTTGGGAAAGAAGTCGGTGGGATTGTTACGGTGGTGTATACGACTACGGGTGGCGCGGGAGCGTTGGGGTTGGCGTTTACGGAGGCGAAGGATTATATTGGTTTGAAGAGTGATTCGAGTAATGGACATTTTGCCGGTGGGAATGTGGATCAGTCTGTAAGTTCTTCGATTGGAAATGCACGCACTTTGAGGAGGGGATATTCTTCTCTCGGAGACGCTTCATTGGGGCGCGCTGAGCTTCCATTAGAGGCAAGACATTGCTGGAAGAAAGTGCGCATTTGATTTCCCAGAGATAAAGATGGCTAATCCTTCGACCTGGTATTTCCTTCTAGTGTAATGATGGTGCTCTATACGACAACTTCACCAATGCTGGGGATCACTCATATACCATGGACCTGCCGCATCTGCGCGGAGGATTCCGATACTTGACTCTCTTTCTCCTGACCGACGAATCCTCTTCTTCTTCTTCATCTCCAACCTCGCTTTCCATCACAGATATCAGTCTCGAAATCGGATTCCAGCCAACATGGTCGAATTTGCGAGCCTATCAAGGATATTTCCACTCCAATGACGAAGAGCTGAATCGCATCTGGTATAGCGGTGCATACACGTTGCAGACCAACTATGTGCCCACGAATACTGGTCGGTGGTTTCCAACTCTCTCTGCCGGCTGGGCGAATAATGGATCGCTGTCTAATGGGTCTACCGTCATTGTGGATGGAGCGAAGCGCGATCGGGCGGTCTGGCCGGGAGATATGGGAATCGCTGTCCCTGCCAGCTTTGTCTCATTGGGAAATGATTTGGAGAGTGTGAAGAATGCTCTTCAGGTCATGTATGATTTTCAGAATGCCGATGGCTCATTCCCAGAAGCAGGGCCGCCTCTTCTCCAACAAAGCAGCGATACGTATCACATGTGGACGATGATTGGAACGTACAACTACGTGCTCTACACCAACGATACGACTTGGCTCGAATCGAATTGGCCGAGGTACGAGCAGGCCATGGAATACGTCTACAGTAAAGTCCTACAACCTCTCGGCCTCTTGAACGTCACCGGCACAAGAGACTGGGCTCGTCAAGCTACAGGAGGCAACGCCTCGGAACCCAATATGATCCTCTACCAAACCCTCAAAACCGCAACTTCCCTCGCCGACTGGCTCGGCCGTACCGATCTCAGCTCCAAATACTCCATTCGCGCCACCACCCTCGTCACCGCCATCACCAACCACACCTACAACGCCACCCATGGCGCCTTCCGCGACAACACCACCTCCATCCAACTCTACCCCCAAGACGCCAATTCCATGTCTCTCCTCTTCGGCGTCGTCCCACCCGACTCCCCCCTCGCACAAAACATCTCTCTCCGCCTCACCGACAACTGGACCCCGATCGGAGCCGAAACGCCCGAGTTACCAAACAACATCAGCCCCTTTATCAGCTCCTTCGAAATCCTCGCCCACCTCACCATCGGCCAAACACACCGCGCTCTCAATCTCCTCCGTCGCACCTGGGGTTGGTATCTCAACCACCCCAACGGCACACAAAGTACCGTCATCGAAGGCTATCTCACCAACGGATCCTTTGGATATCGCAATTATCGCGGCTACAGCTATGATACTTCGTACATATCTCACGCGCACGGCTGGAGTGCTGGTCCCACGAGCGCTTTGACGGAATTTATTCTCGGACTGAAAATTGTGGAGAGGTTGGGAGTGAGGTGGATGTTGAAGCCGCAATTTGGTGATTTGAAACATGTTCAAGGTGGGTTTGTTACTGGTTTGGGGAAATTTCAGGCGGAATGGAACATTCTTGATGACGATGAGGAGGAGGGTGCTCGTGGTGGGGGGTATGAGTTGAGTTGGAATGTTCCCGAGGGGACGAGAGGGACGGTGGTTTTGCCGGCGTTGAGCGTGGGGAATGGAAGTGCGGTGGTAGTAATTGTGCAAGGGGGGTTGGAGAGGAGTCGGGTTCTGGGGGAAGAAGAGTTGGTGTTGGAGGTGGATGGGGGGATGGGGAATGTTTTGGTGCAAGTGGAAGGTGGTGAAGCTGATACTACTACGTAGCTACATGTACCTGACCTGAGATGTACGATTGGCCGAATGCGAGCTTGTATGCTCATTTCCCACGTGCTGAACGCAAAAATAGAGATACACAACACACAATGAGCATTCAGAAGTGAAGAGAGTGTGCGGCGACAATATTCGATTTCCTCGAGTCATGGAGGTATTGATTCGACTCATGTCAGCTACATATGCGCAGCTACTATTTCTGAGCATAAAAACTGCATTCGACGCTACGTGTGTCTACTTCGCACACTTGTCGTTCGTTCCTCATGATAGTCCTGCTACCGGAAGTCGACGGCTGGGAAAAATCGAGCGCCGCCATAGCCCTTGGCGATCACGCTCTGCACGTCCACATTTCCTCGGTTCGCCCAGAGCTTCAGCAAGATAAAGCGACCAGAGACGGGAGGGTCGAATTTGATCGCCACTTTATACCTGCCTCGCCGAATGTGAAATCGTGCCCGCGTCACATGAGGATCACTGAGCCCGTCGTCATAGAACTCTGTGCCATCTGGACACTCGTCATCCGGTCGGCGCTGATAGTACGAAGGACCATAGCCAGCTTCTGGTCCCTGTGAATACGACGTATCACGCTCATCCAGTTCGTCCGGCGAACCTGCCATGTTCGTTCGTGCCATCATGGCATCCAAGCGGCGCAAGTTGTAGGAATCGTTGGAGCGCTCTTCACGAGGTATGCCAGCCCACCGAGCACGGTCCCGATCCCAATTGTCTACTTCCAGTCGTCGCCGCATGTGGCGGAGGCGATGGAGGCGGAAGTCGAGCACCTCCTGAGAGGAACTCTCTTCCGGACCGGGTTCTTCGTCGCTCAGGAAAGTGACCGGCAGAGCTTCTGGCCTGTCGAATGGATCCTCCGCTTCCCTCATCCATGGCAGTTCGCAATGAGGTTCTGACTCGAGACGAGAATCGTCGCCATAGTACGAGTCGTTAGCGAGATCATGTGCAGCATCTGCGCGAGCTGCGTAGCTTGCTGAGTCCCTCTCCTCGAGTGCGGCGCCCACCTCGGGGTCTCGGAGGGCATCCGACAAAGTGATACGTTCTGATGAAAGAGGACGTCTATACGTCCCTCGCCGATTTCGATAGGGAGGAGTGTGTATGCCGTTCAAGCGGGCATGTGGCGGCGGGTCCATGTACTTTTTCAAGTCATCCAAGGTCATTCCCACGTAGACGAGGCCTTCACGAACACTGCAGATGGTCAGTAGCGTTCAGGAAGAGACAGGCGGGAGACGATACGGAGCGGTGAAGCCGTGTTCAGGGCCACAGACATAGAGCTTCTCCAAGCAAAAAGGCGAGTCGTCGGCGTGGCGCAGCACAATACCACTGCTGGGTCTGTCCGAGCAATACACGCTCTTGTCGTGGCGTAGCAGGTTATCAGAGCCCAGATACGTCTGCGGATAGCGAGGATCTCGATGTTCACCACCATCACAACTGATAATCTCCAGCTGCAGCTTACCGGGCTCGACTTGGCCATGCTGTCCGTACTTGATCGGCTGCTTGGGCGGCAGAGAGGGCTCCGAGTCGAGTCTCCGCCGCTTCGGCCGGCGGCGCCCTGTACTGTTGTCGTTCCACATGCCGCCTCGATCATCCGAACCAGGCGAGCGATGACGCCGGCGCTGCAGCGGAAATCGCGGTGGTGGCCGGGTGGGGGGCGGCGGACGTGCTGAGGCCCCCATCTCTGCCAGATCGCTGGAGGTCATGTCTGCAGTGGCCTCGAGAGCGTGGTGGAGGCGGTTTCGGCGACTTCGGGGCGTGGACGTCGAGGTGGAGGTTGGCGTCGCGGTGGTGGTCGGTTCTGAGGCGGGCGGATGGTCATATTGTCCCTTCACAGTCCCACATCAGCTGGCCGCTCTCTCGTCTGTCTCTCTCTCTCTCTCAGATGAGCACTCGCTGGCTGCATGCATACTCGCAGAGAAGTGAAGGGCCTCGAATCAGGCATGACGACGAGGTCGTGGGCGGCGGGGTGCGGGCGGGCAGGATGGTGTCTCCCTCATCAAGGAGGGTGCGGTGAGGATGGAAGTGGTGTGGTGTGTTGCAAATGGAAGTGTGGCTGGCTGTATCTCGTGACCTGGACGGGCATTCAAGACATGGCATAGAGGGGCAGTGTAGTAGCAGTGGTAGTACCTCCGTAATGATGTTAGTTACAGTATAAGGTACGGATATACCTTCACCATCGATTCAGCCGGAGCTGTGGGAGGACCAGGTTGCAGGCGTGCGCGTACTGCCGGAACTTTGTGAATAGGCGTGTTGGACGACAGGGATCTGAGCCCTACGTCGAGCCGCCAGTGGCTTGGCAACATTCAATCAACACAGCGAGTCAGCACGTTGTTTGCCCTACCTCTAGGACATCACATACCACAACTCGCCCTCCAGCCACCTCATCGTCCACCACTCCATCATCACTCGCCACATCACTGTATCCATCCCCGGACTGGACATCTCTTCGGCCTGGACAGCGCGTCAATTATCATCTCCGGCGCAGCGGACCTCGTGACAACTTATACCAAAATCACTGCCATCTGAAGTGCTAAGAGGCCGCCACACGACCGCAAAGTACCGAGTCTCAACGTGAACATGGCGAATTCCGACACAACAATGTCAAACGGGCCGAATCCCTCGAATGGTAACAGCACAGATGTAGCTGCTACGAACGGGGCTTCCGAAAGCACAGTCGCGCCTGGGCTGAGTGCCGACGAAATGGCACTTTACGATCGACAGATCCGTCTCTGGGGTGCTAAGGCTCAGGAGCAAATCCGAAAAGCAAAGGTGCTGCTGGTATCGCTACGCGCGGTGGGCACTGAAATCGCAAAGAATCTGACCCTGGCGGGCATCCAAGAACTCACGATCATCGACAACGAGGAGGTGACGGAAGATGACATCTTTGGCGCACAGTTCTTCTTGCGTAAGGAGGATGTCGGCAAGCCGGTCAGTCGTATGTCTCCCAGTGATTGGTTCCACACTGACTCTTCAACAGCGTGCCGAAGCAGCTGCTCCTCGAATCCAAGAACTCAATCCTCGCGTTGCCGTCAAGTCAGGAGGAAACCTGCAGGACCTGCTGATGAAAGCGACGACAGATCCGACGTACTGGACTCAATTCAACTGCGTGATTGCTTGTGATCACGACATCATGACCCTCTCCAGCATTAACATCGCAGCCCGGGTCGCTTTACGTCCCTTCTACGCAGCCGGTATACACGGCTTCTACGGCTACATCTTCGCCGACTTGATCGCTCACGAGTTCGTTGTGGAGAGAGAAAAGCCGAATCGTGAGACAGCCATCGCGCCGGAGACCTTGACCCGGTCCGTTGTCAGCGTCACCACTCGCAAGGAGAACAACGGTAAGACGACGGAGATCGTGAAGAAGGCGGAAATGTACTGCCCTCTCCTTCTGGCCAATACGGCGCCGTTACCAGTCGAGATCACCAGCAATCGGCGAAAGCTCAAGACCGTGCCTCCTCTGTTGCCCTGCTTGCGTGCATTATTCGACTTTCAGCGTGAAAGCAATCGGCTACCGGACGTAAACAAGGAGGACATTACGAGATTCACGGAACTGGTGAAGCAGAAGACAGCAGAGTTGGCGCTGCCACTGGACACTCTGAACGGAGAGTTCTTGAAAAGCTTCATCCAGAACATTGGCGCGGAGATCAATCCAACTGCAGCATTCGTTGGTGGACGCCTGAGCGAGGATGTGATCAACGTGCTTGGCAATCGCGAGCAGCCTATTCAGAACTTCGCTCTGTTCGATGGCGAATCTGTCGAGGGCCGCATCCTGAGTCTATTCAGCGCGCCGCCAGAACTTCAGCCGCCAGGACTGGCTGTATACAACGCACCGCTAGGAAATGATGTGCCATTGAGCAACGGAGCCCTTGGTACGACTCACTTCGGCGGTAATGGCACAATGGATCTAAGTGGCTCGCAGCAGCAGAACGGACTCGATTCTGCGCCACGTCTTCCTGACGCTGACCCCGCTACCGCAAACGTGCGCACTATTGGCAATGATAATGCTGAATCTGGCCCTTCTGGCACTGCCCCTTCATACTAAGACGCTATAGCGCGCATTTTCGGACTCCAAGGAGCGCTGTAGCACACAAAAATGTTCCAGACTCAGGCGACATCGGCAGATGGCGTCCGAACGTAACAGAGGCAAACGAACGAGCAGAGCGACGTGTATCACGCATGTCCCGGAAGGAAATGGGCTCAGTGGATCCTATTGCTCTCAGCAAACGGTAATATTTCACTTTTTCAGCCCAATTAGTCCTTTTGCGCGGGCCAAGTCCCAGTTGCAGGGTCGCGCAAAATAAAAACGGCCAATCGTGCAGCCGATACTATCGGCGAAAAGTAGCTTGTGATTACGAGAACCCAAAAGTATGTAGGCAGTGGAAGTAAAGCTGGCTTGCCACTCATTTTCTCTCTGTGACACTTTAACACAAAAGGGATGCATGCGAAAGAAACAGAGCAGAGGCCAATCACACACACACACAAAGTGTGACTCACGTTTGAACGGCCTTTGTATGGCGCCTGTAGAAAAATAGGTAGAGAAATTTTGAGAGCTCATAAGAGAGTAAGCAAGAAAAGCAAAAGAAAAAAAAATGTACAGAAAAGTGGTTGATTCCTCCCAAGAATACGAATATCAAAAATTTCCAAAATTCTCTCTCTTTGTTGAGAATTACCTACCTCTCTCTCTCAACACCCACCACTACCACAACCCTGCCCCCCTCCCCCCTCTTTCTTCTCTCCTCCACCAAAAGCCAACCGACTAATCCCATCCACAATCCCCTTCACCCCCGCCGAACTACCATCACTCTTCTTCCCCGCAGCAGCAGCAGCAGCAGCAGCAACAGCACTCGGCGTACTGGACCACGAAGGCGGCACATCCAACGCCGGATTCTTCAAGAAGAAATTTCTCGGCCGCAACAGCACCGTCATGGGTTCCGCAGGCATGACAGGATAATCTTCGGGAGCGGGGAAATGCGTCAAACCGAATGTGTGCCAGAGCACAATATCTTCGTTGTCGAGAGAGATGTGTGGGTTGGAGAAAATCCAGGCGGGAATTCCTTGGGAAGGTGTTCCGGAGGTTTGCGGGACGTGGCGGCCTGCGGGGTGGATTTGGTCGTCGTTGTCTGTGATGGGGTTTTTGGTGAGATGGGCGAGGTTTAAGGGGGAGGGATGGAGGGAGGGAGGACGAGAGAGAGGTGGTAAGGAAATGTGATGGAGTGTAGGTATATTGTTTGCTTACATTTGGTGACGTGGACGGCATGTCTGGCGAAACCGGCACGCTTCCATACGAGACTGCCTTCTTTGGGAAGCAGTGGTGGGACTTCTCTGCTCACGAGTTTGTATGAGACGGGCTTTTTGCTGTATGCGTTGATCTTGTTGGTGTTGGTGATATCCCATGTCCGGCTGGTGTTTCCATCATAGTCACTCCGCGCTGTGCTGGGAGTCTCGAGTTTGGTTTTTTTCGCATAAAATGCGTTTCCATACGGGTTTTCTTTGCTGCCAACTGCACCCTCACCCCGTGCCGCATCGACTTGGAAGATGGTGTTGTTGGGTCCGTCAATGTTGGGGTCTAGTCGTAAGCAGAATAAATGTTGGTGGTTGTGCGCATTGACGCCAGGATAGACTTCCGTTCCCCAGGGCGCAGCTTCTTCGCCTGGAGCAAGAGCATAAGTATTCAAAATGCCGGTAAGCTTGATTTCCAGCTGGATGGTTCCGTCTTGGTGGAAGATCCAGTATACACAATATTCGTAGTTGGCGGCAGTAAAGACGTGACTAATGATGAATTTGCGAGCACGAGTGACAGTGCAAGAATCATCACGGAAATCCGTGTGCTTAAACAGGATTCCTGCGTCTTCTTCGTGAATGCAGATGGCGTTTTTGATCGTCTGTGGTTCTCCGGCTCGATTGACAAAGTCGGCGTCCATGTAGTGGATGGCGCCCTTGCAATCACAGCCGATAGCCAGAGAGTTGGTCATGTAGCCACCGCCATATTCTCCAAGATCAAAAGCATGCTTGCGCTGGTGTGGATGTTCGGGATTTCCGTATGGGACGACCATCTCCGCGAGAGACATGCGCCAAAAGACGGGTCGCACATTGCCCTTGTCGTTGAAGGTGATATTGGAGAGCACAATACCCTCCCGGTAGTTGAAGCCAACGTGAACTGACCAATTCTGCCACTTGAGTATACGACCATCAACTGTGAACGAAACGCCCTCCGGTTGAGAAATGTGGATGGGTTTGAGGTCCGTTCGATACCCGCCCTCATTCTCGATAGCATCGGCATGGTAATTGATCGGAGGCGCAGTGTTCAGAGGTCGTCTCTTCTCGGGCACATCGATGTGGATGATCTCTTGCGTATCCGAATTGTAAATGGGACAGAAGTCGAGCGGATAAGTGTACTGGCTATCATCGACGTGCGGTCGGTAATACATCAGAGCCTGTTGCAGGCGCACACCTGAACCAAATCGCTCATCATAGCCAATGGTCCAGGGATCACAGTAGACTTTGTGCATGTCTTGGGGCGGAATGCCAAGAATACCGCATTGCTCGATGACCTTGCGGTCCTTTCGTACCACCGTCTCCACGATCTGCAAGTCTTCCATGGTAATGAGAGGCTGGACGCCCTCTGTCAGCTGCCAGCTCACAAGTCTGCGCTCTTGCAGATTGACCTGGCCATCGTAGACCTTGCTGCCTCTCCCGATGGCTACAATGTCTGCAACACGATGTGGTCTGGGCGCTGTTTCTGGGGAAGCCAGCCATTTCATCATTTCTGCTTTCCGAGGTTCCCAGAGCGTGACGGCATTGAAGTGAACATCGGGATGCTCTCTTCGGACAATGGCCACCGCTGCCGCGATTTCTTCGCTGGAGAGGGGATCGAAGGGATGTATTGGAGTCGGCTGGCCCGTGACATGCGCCGCCATCTGTTGAAGTCGTTCGAGCACCATCTTGGCCTCTGTGGGTGGTCACAATTACAGCCTGGATGGCAGAGGTGCAGGTAGTTGTTGTATGAGCTGTATAGGCTGGGGGTATATGGGGGATATCGAGAGGCGGCAGACAAACGGACAAGACTACGGGACCGATATACTCAACTTGTACATGATATATACCTAAGATACTAAGGTAAGGTATGTCTCGATGCAGAGTAACAAAGTACCCCACCTAGGCGATGATTCGCAAGTGTTGTAACTCCACTTGTACCTAACTCTACCTTACGTATCGGAGGTGCTGGTGGCATTTCCATTGGCATGGGTTTCTCGGCGCGGCGGCCGATAAGAGAGCGGGAGACGAGAACCTCCACCTCCGCGCAGATTTTTGCCCTTCTGGGGAATCCATCGAGAACGGGACTGTGGGAGATCTATCGGCGCGCGGTACGAGGTGGTCGTGGTGGTGGTAGGAAGAGGAAGAGTAAGAGGAAAAAGACGACTACGGTCTTCCCTTCGCGAGGTTATATACCACCTGCATACCAGAGTCTAGAAGTAGAAAGGTGCAGCCTTACAGGTAGTATTATCGACCAAAACCCCCCGTGTCGCGACATTTTGAGCAAGTTCCGTGATGGGATGGGCTCCTGCTCTCAGTCTCCGGTATCCGTGTCCGTGTTGCTTACACACCCCCGCAAGCGGCTTTAAACCACTCGCAATGTTGAATCACTCTATCCATCTGTCGTCTATGTACCGCTCCGTCAAATATTCAATTATGGCCATAAGGCGCGCTCCCGTGCAACTCCTGCGGCATATGCGACATGGCTAGAACGACAGGCAATTCCTGACGGTCCTTGTTGGACTCCAGTTCCGCTGCAGGACTGGGGAGCTCGGGGAATGCCTGTTCTCTGTCGCCCGCTGCCATCTTCTCCCTGATATCCCGATTTCCGTCAAGCTCCTGAGAAGGTCCCTTAGAACCATTGTTCGCCGCATTCGCACCACTGGCCCGCGATCGGCGTCGAGCAGACCAGAGCATCACTGCGCCTGCGATGAAGAAGAGCGCACCCGCCGCGACACCGACACCAACGCCAGCTTTCGCGCCTGGCGAAAGAGCACTGTGACCGGATGCTGCGCTTGTAGCCGCGCTGGTAGCCGTGGTTGGGGAAGACGTGCTTGTTGTTGTCGACTCGGGAAATGTCGAGGAGAGAGACTGGGTGGCCGTCGTGGACGCGTTCCCAGAAGACGCAAAGGGAACATCGCAGCTGTCAACACTGAAGGATTGAATGTTGGGACCTCCCACATTGGCACACACATTCACCCTCGCTGGCGTCGCATTGTCACTGCAATATTGATCCGAGTAGAGTGTGACTAGGTATCGAACGAGCTTCGTCAGCTTGGCCAACCGGTCCATCACAACGCTTCGGAGACGGCCCACACATACCGGTACATCCAGCGTCAATGCCGATTACCGTGAGGCTGCTCGCAACAAGAGGCAGACTTTGGACGCAGTTGTTTCCATCACTGGTGGCATCCTGCGGACTCGGGTTCCATACGTTGTCTTGCGCCGCCTTGGACGAGCAGTTGGTGCCATCATTGAATAGGGCTAAGGAAAGAGCGGTACTGCTGTGAGCCAGACGGGAGCAGAGACCCAGCACCAAGAAGACGCTGATAGTAGCAGTGGCCATTACGTCGAAATGAGCGAGCAGCAGTCTTCAAGAAGAACCCCAAAAAAATCACTTGCGCAAGAACAGGTTGCTGATCATGGCCGTCATGAATCCTGCGAGAAACCTCTCCCATCGCCCTTCGTCAGGCTTCCTGTGTGTAATTATCGGGTGACCAGCATCTGCGGTAAGCTGTACAACCACCACAGTCTGCACGAGTAGCAGTGCCCGGGCACCTCCTGTACCGCCGACTCGAATTATCTCGCGTATGCACTACTCAGCTTAGGTGGTCTCCAAGCCTGAATACCTAGGTACATACACCTCCCACAGCCGCTCGATAGTCCATCCGCACCCCCCTGTCCAGCGTATAGGAGGACGTGTTTTTTGATTCCCACCGGGGTCAAAATCGCGAAACACCTTTATTTCGCCGCTTGCAAGGTGCAATAACCCACTTTCTTGATCATCGCCAGGTATTCTGCACCTAAAATGCGGGAACTTATACCTCTTGGGTAATTTTCAAGGTGCGGATAGACTATCGAACGGCGGTGGAAGTTGTGTGTACCTATAGATAGCCGCTGGAGGCATCTCACACCTCACGTCCATTGGTGCGTCTTCGAGAAACCTTGCACACGACTGACAACAGATACAGGTACAGATCCAATACAAGCCACAATATAAAATTCCCACGCCACCTGTAGGAGGAAGCAGGAGTGGGGAAAGGTGTTGCGGTACACGATCGGGCCATCCTCAGCTCTCGAACTGATATCACCCCTGTTGCTATCCTTTGTGAAGGAATAGATTGGTGCAGTCCAGCTAAGCGCTAGTGGATGTGCGTTCCATCGACAAAATGTTCAATGCCGTGCAACGCCGATGCACACACCAATATGCAGCAATGTGTACGCGAGATCCACTTTGAAGCTTCGACCTTTTTTGTTCATGCGCAAGGTAGTATGGGTCTGGTCAGCTTCTATGATGTTTCGTCGGCCAAGAGCCGAAGGATTCTCGAAGGATTCTCGAAGGAGCTGTGATCCCCGCTCTTCCCGGGCGTCTCAGCACTGTGAGCAGGAGTATTTCTTGGCCATAGGTACGCAAGCGCTCTATCACACTCGATTCACTTCGCAGCAGGTACAGGGGAGTATACCGTATGACAGCAAATAGAACCTGTGTGAGTAGGTACACATACCGTCAGGTAGGTAAGGTACCTTACCTAAGCAAAGACCACACACCACCTGCAGCTTGCGAATGGCATCAACATATCAGTCAGACGCGTCGACGAGTATGAAAAACGGTACATATTGCACTGAATGCCATCTCACACTTGCTCAGGTATTCTCAGTGCAATCATGCCTCATACCTAGGTAATGAGTGAGTGAGGGAGTGACATCAGGATCGAATATGTCCTCCCCTCTCTCTCTCTCTCTCAATTTGTATGGCCATTTGAATACAATGTGGCCGATGTATGCGCAATATAAGAGTGCCCGTAGTGGAATTCAGGTGATGAAGTGAAGGCAGTGGATTTCAAATTTCCTGTCGAGGACGCACGGACGGGTGATGTAAGCAGGGCTCCTGCCATCCCACCTCACTTTTACCTGCGGTACTACCTACCTTCTACCTATTTATTGATCGCGACTGCCATAATCCAAACTGAAAGTGGCAGCAAAAATGGCAGTGACAGTCCACACACACACAAGGTAAGTGCGATTTTGTTTGCCCCCTGCTTTCATTGTTGGACGGGGCAGGGCACGGCAGCACCTCGTGTAAGTCAGGTAACCACACGTGCCCGGTTCTTTCCTCCTCCTCCTCCTTACACTTTGCTCCTGCCTCTGCTTCTTCCTCTCCTGCCTCCGTCGAACAAGAACAATCTCCCGTCCCAACGCTTTCCTCATCAGGCCACCCGTGGGAGGTAGGCCGACCGTCTTCCCCTCTCACTGTAATCCACTCCACTCCACACCACTCCGCTGGCCTGCGTCTGCCGCCTGCCGCCCGCCATCTGCCACCTGCCGCCTTGGCCCCGTCAATCCGCCTCCCGTTGCTGAAGTTGTGAGCAACTGCATTCTCAACCTACCTATACCTTACCTTAACTACATACCCAACTCAGGTCCATCGTTCGAGAACAGTACAGCACTTCCATTTACAGTACAACTAGGTAGGTAGAACTAGCACAGGGCGTCCGTCTGCCACCCACGGGGACAACCCAAACCCAATCCCATCATGCCAGTCAATACAAGCCTGCAGGACGAAATCGAGCTCAGTACGGGAGACATCCACAGCGACAAGAGACTCCTGATCTACTTTGTTGCGGGCAATCCGGGTCTCGTGGAATACTATCGCCGCTTTCTGGAGCATCTCCAGAAATGCTTGCAAGGCCGCCATGAAGAAGTTACCATCTATGCTGCGAGCCACGATGGCTTCGAGTTCCACGCTCCCATGAACAGGATCAACGAGGGTAGTCCGCCCTTCTCCCTCGAACAAGAAGTCCATTGTGTTCGCACGAGACTCTCGTTGAAAGCTCGACAATTGGCACAGAATGACCCCCGACCCATTCATGTCATCCTCGTCGGTCATTCCGTCGGATCATACATGTCGCTCGAGACGATCGAGTGGTGGCAACATCAGCCTACCGAACAATCTCTCTACACGATACAAGGTGGAATCTGCCTCTTCCCAACTGTCGTCGACATCGTGAAAAGTGACAAAGGAACCGCACTGCGCCCTCTTCTAACCTTTCCCTTCACCGGACATGTGCTTTCTGGCTTAGCGACATGTTGCAATTGGACCGGACTTCTCGATCACTTGACGAGCTGGCTGACTCCGGGTCCTGATGGTGCAGCGGTGACGGCTGCTCTTGCGAGAAGCGATCATGGCGTGAGACAGGTCATTCATATGGCGAAAGATGAACTCGCCACCATCAAGGAGGACAAATGGCATGCTGAAGACTTCTGGGGCGTGGTCCACGATTCCACGGGCGGCGAAGCGAACGCCGCCATGTTCAAAGATGAGCGCGAAGCATCGAGCAGTATTGCTACCGCTTCCGGGAAACCGAGGACGAAGCTCTACTTGCTCTTTGGCAAGGACGACTACTGGGTGAATAACACGAGTCGAGACGATTTGATCAGCACGCGCAGTGGGAGGCATACCACCATGGAAGTTCTCCACAACAAGCCGGAGATTCCGCACACCTTCTCCCTCCATCCAGACCATTCAGACCATGTAGCCGAGAAGTCCGCGGCGTGGATCGAGGCATTGGAGCTGTGATACCGAGATCAGTATTCCCACCAAGGAAGGCAAAGATGGATGCGAGCGAGAATTTATTCTATGACTGTAGAATATGTAACCATCTGCCGTATGCTCGCTCATCTATCCCTCCAAGACTGAAGCGGCTGCGATATATGCGCGTCTCAAGCCAGACAGCCACCCAGCCAGCCCACTCTGTTTCCATGGACCATCCCTCGCCAACGCCAACGCTTCCCTGTTCAAAAGCATTTGTGCGCAAAAAAGAATCCT
The DNA here is from genome assembly GCF_000320565.1 of Sphaerulina musiva SO2202. Lineage (NCBI taxonomy): Eukaryota > Fungi > Ascomycota > Dothideomycetes > Mycosphaerellales > Mycosphaerellaceae > Sphaerulina > Sphaerulina musiva. The sequence continues at coordinate 386,041 of NW_016017388.1, read as the reverse complement.
CTCCACCGAAGCAGCCTGTTAATGCCTCCCCAGACTCTGCAAGTTCACCAGCTCAAAATACCTCCCCTTTTTCGCAATAAGCTCACTATGCCTTCCGTGCTCCACAATCCTCCCTTGATCAAACACGTAAATCATATCTGCCTTTTGAATCGTCGACAAGCGATGCGCCACGGCAATCGTCGTCCGTCCCTTGGCCGCTTTATCCAACGCCGCCTGCACAATCTTCTCCGACTCGGAATCCAGCGCCGACGTCGCTTCATCCAACAACAAAATCTTGGGATTCCGGAGCAGAGCGCGCGCGATGGCGATGCGTTGTTTTTGTCCACCGGACAACATACTTCCTTTACTCCCCACAACGGTGTCAAAGCCCTCGGGGAGGGACAGGATGAATTCGTAAATATTCGCGTCTTGGCACGCTTGCACAATGGATGCTTCTGGCACGTCTTCGGGCTTGGTGTCTGCTCCCAACAGGATATTTTCGCGTATGGTGCCTTGATAGAGCGTGGGTTCCTGCGAGACGAGCGCAAGATGGGACCGGTAGGAGTTGACGTTGAGTGTGGAGATTTCTTTGCCGTCGACGTAGATGCCTCCGGAGAGCGGTCGGTAGAAGCGCTCGAGCATGGCGATGGTCGTGGATTTCCCGCAGCCAGAAGCACCGACCAGAGCGACGTATTGGCCCCGTCGGACTTGGAGGTCGAGACCCCGTAGGACGGGTTGGTCAGGCCTGGTGGGGTAGCGAAAATGCACGTCGCGGATTTCAATGTCTCCTTGCACGTCCGTGAGGGTCTCTCCTTCGGTGGACCACGTGTCGATGTCGGGCTGGAGATCAAAGAGTGTTCTCATCTCGGCAGCGGCGTGTCGGGCTTTGCCCATGTCAGGTGCCATGTTGAAGATGGAGCCCGCCGACTGTGCTCCAAAGATGACGGCCGAGAAGCAGAGAAAGAACTGAAACATGTCGTACTCGCCGCTGCTGATGAGTTTGCTGCCATACCAGAATCCGAGCGCGATGCACAAGAACGTCAGACTCTGTGATGCCGCGTACAAGCTACTGGATTTGAGGACGGAGCGGAACGAATTCTTCTCTTGTTCGACAATCTGCCCATGGTAGTTATTCCAGACATCGTGCTCGCGGGTCAACGAAGCGACGGTTCGAATGGCAGAGGTTGCTTCACAGGCATACGAAGCAGATTGCATGTATGCTTTCTTGGATCGCGCTTGAAAGCGGGTCAGCATGAAGAATCGAAGGAATCCGCACGCGAGCACGACCGGTACGGTGGAAATGCAGACTAGCGCGAGCTTCCACCCGATCGCGAGAGCGATGATGAAGCCCACGACGAGTGTGGTGGTGACCAGGAGAAGCATTCCGAGGGAAACGCCAGACACTCCTGCGAGATGGGTGGTCTCGATACTGAGGAACGAGGTCAGAGCGCCAGCGGAGTTTTCCTCCTTGTCGAAAAAGGTAATGTCTTGCCGGAGCATGGCACGGAACGACTTGTCTCGAGCGCGGTGGACGAGCTTCTCGCTGCAGAAGGCAAACGCAATGCCTTGGATCACGTGGCTGACGAACATCACCATGGCGAGCATGAAGTACATGCATGACCAAAATGTGGCTTCGGAGCGGAGCTTTCCATAGTATGGCTCTGGCAGGGAGAGGTATGTGATGGACTTGGCGAAGAATACGGCCTGGACAGGGTTGCCAGCGCCGCAGATGATGGAGAAGACTAATCCTAGCAGCATGTACTGCCACTCCGTCTTGTTGAACGAGGCAACGAATTTGATCAACGTCCAGAGGGAGTAACTTCGTGACTTGCCACCCTGCTTCTTGTTTGCGAGCACCTTGCTCGAAATGGACTGGTGGGACTTCGAGCTGCCAAGCTCAAGATCGTTAGTATCCTCTTCATCATCGACACTCTCGCTCTGCAGCAAGTTGCGATCCTTTTCGTTGAGAGGCGTATGTTCTTCCTCCTCCTCCTCTCCTTCTAGCTTCTCATTCTCGGCAGCGATCTTTTGCGCTTGCACGAGACTGCTGTACGCGCCATTCTTCTCCAAGAGACTATTGTGTGTTCCCTGTTCGACGATACGTCCTTGTTGCATGACCACAATATTGTCAGCATCGCGGATGGTGCTGAGACGGTGCGCAATGACAATCGTCGTTCGTCCTTGTGCGGCCTTGTCTAATGCTGCCTGTACCACGCCCTCACTCTTGGTGTCCAGGGCTGAGGTCGCCTCGTCGAGAAGGAGAATCTTGGGGTCGCTCACGATGGCTCTGGCGATGGCGATACGTTGTTTCTGACCTCCGGACAGGAGGAAACCACGTTCGCCCACATTGGTCTCATAGCCTTCTGGCAATTGACAAATGAAATCGTGGGCGTTCGCCATCTTCGCGGCCTTCTCTACCAACTCTCGAACCTTTTCGGCCGGTAAATTCTCGGCATCGGTTCCAATGAGTCCATGTCGGATGTTGTCGGCGATGGACGTGGCAAACAGTGTCGGCTCCTGCGACACCAGACTGATTTGTTGTCGGAGCCAGCGCAGGTTGAGGTCTTGCACATTGACGCCATCCAAGAACACTGCGCCACCCACTGGGTCGTAGAAGCGCTCCACCAAGCCCACAATGGTACTCTTGCCAGATCCTGATGCTCCAACTAAAGCCGTGGTCTTGCCAGCAGGCACTGTCAAATTGACATCCGCCATGACCACCACTTCTGGTCGCGAAGGGTAGATGTGCTTGATGTTGCGCAGCTCGACGACACCCCGCAACTGCTCCAGCTTCGTGCCTTCTTCGGAAGTTGGGTCGAGCGGTGAGACGCGATCAATCGTGCTGTAAAGCTTCGAAGCTGCTGCGATAGCGGTGGTGAAGGCTTGGATGTTTGGGGCTACGTTGCCCAGCGCAAAAGCACCAATCATGATGGATAAAATGATCGTGATGATCGAAGACAAACTGGTCTCTCCACGCACAAGGTACTTGCTCCCCAGCCAGAAAGCCAATGCGTAGGTCATGTACGCGTAGCACATGAGGATGCCAATCATGGCGCCTGTAATGGCCTTCATGATGAAACCAGACTTCTCTGCGATCGTCAAGTGCTTGTCGTACTCCCGTGCTAGCTTGTCCTGTGTGCCAAATGCGATGGCATTTCGGATGGAGCTGATCACTTCTTCGGCCACGGTCCCACCTTCCGCATAAGAAGACAGGGAAGCCTTGTTGTACTTCACGATGAACTGCCCCAGAGCGCCCATAGTGAGGAAAATAGCAACAATCGACGAGGTGAGGATGAGCGTGAGTTTCCAGTATTTGGTATATCCAATCACGTATGCCGCGATAAAAGTGGCGACTGCTTGCAATGTCAGGCCAACCTTCTCCGAAATCCCATCCTGCACCAAGTTTGTATCGGCAGAGATTCTTGTCGTAATTTCTCCCGCCCCAAGCTTGTCGAAGTATCCAATGTTTTGTCGCAAAATACTGGCCAAGTAATGTTGTCGGATCTTTCCACTGATGTGTTCACCAGTATAGATAAAACCTACCGTCGCGATATAAGTCGCTCCGAACTCAGCAATTGCTAAGTAGACGAAGTAGAGGGTGAGTCTGCCAATCTCGCCTGAGAATTCCGAGATTGGCACAGTTCCCTGGAAGTATCCTTGAAATGTACCGGTCAATGTACCAAAGATAATGGTCATGAGAGGTAATGCCGCTCCTCCTGCAATGGCCATTATCGCGCTCAGTGTCATGACGAGGAGGTCATTGGTTGTGGCGTATCTGAACAGTTTCGCATATGTCACCTTCACTGTGGGTATCTCCAGCTGCCTCCTCAATATCGCCGCCTCGTGTTCCGGTAAGTGTGCAAACGCATCTTCATTCTTCTGATCATCCTCTCCTTGCTTCGTCTCTACTTTCGAGTCCAACTTGCGAAGGGGCGGTGCTGGCTCGATGGGTAGCTGGGTGGGAAACGGAGTTTGGCCAAGCATGGCCTTCTCCTGGTCGGCTACATTGACCTCATGGTGGGAGCGCGGAGTGGCACTCGAGCTGTCGCCCCGGGGCTGCTCCGCGACCATAGTAGTGTGACGACTCCAGTTGCAGTAGACGGCGTCTGAAGAGTCGTGACGGCCGCCTGGCCAGGCCGAGCTTGTGGTTGTCTCAATAGGGCACTGGATGTAGCCGGTCCAGTGTAAGTACTGTGTGAGGCTTCCAATCTGGCCCTGATACCGGTCCCAGAGACGGGAGGTCTCGACCTTGTATGAGTGAGAGCACGGGCACGAAGTCGTCGGCCGATGTGACAGGCAGAGACAATCGTCAGTGCCAAACACACTGCCAGTGCTGATTTAGAGGCGTGAAGAAGGGCAAAACCTCGGAGTCGAGGTGTCGTTGGTCTAGTGCAGCAGGGCAGCAGAAGGGACAGAAATAAAGGAAAGAATAGAACTTGCCAGGACGAAGGCGCGAGGCCTTATTACGGTATCAGAAGATCATCTACCACCTACAGTCAGTCCAGTAGTACCGTGCAGGTGTACGGACTCAGTTACATCCGAAGTGTCGTCGCGGCTGGCGTCTCGCCGCTGCGGAGAGGTGGACAACTAGGTACCTAGGTAGGTCTGGTCAGCTCGCCCCCGTCCGGACGGGCCAATAGCTGTCGTGCACAGTTCGCTTGAATGCGATGTATGCGAGAGGCAGCCACACATGCAAACCACGATCGGAGCCACTCCACACACTGTCACATACACAGACACGAGCTCGTGGTCGATTCCGAAGCACATCCATCCACATCCATCGACATCCAGCGTGGCTGCGTCTGTCTCACAGGCTGTGCATGTGCTCTCCATCAGACCATCGTCTCCCTCCCAAATCCCTCGTTCAGCATGTTCAATTGTCCATGAGCATGACATGGCCATGCATGTTCCCACGCTGGAGGCTGGAGGCATGGAGGAGGAGGAGGCTCACACTACTGTACACTCACAGGAGGAGTGACCACTGACCACTAGCTCCTACTGACCATGGAGAGAGGTCTGACCGTCTGAGTCGTGTGCGCCGGGTAGTTCTAGTGCATATCACTAGAATAGTGTAGCGCGCACGTGGCAGGCATTCGTACTCTGGCGAACGTGCCGTGCCGACACTTGCTCAATCAGCCCGACTCAATCATGATGCCGCCGCAACAAGAACCACACCAGACACAGGACGGGCAAAAGACGGCCCCAGTGAACAATATGAATAGCTGACCATGATTGGCCGGATCATGTTGCGTGAATGGCCGAGGCTGCCTATCGTCTGTCCATCGCCAACAATGTCACTTTGGGCTTTGGCACCGCCGCCACCCTTTCCTCCGAGGCCTACATGCACCTCATATGGGGGCAGTGGGCAGTGGGCACGCAATCTGGGTCAAATGTTGGTTCTGTGGGCTCGTACAATGTACGAAGCGGGTTGCTGACAGAACTCTAATTCCACAACTCCACGTCGCCTCTCCTGTCCACTCGTTTCAACCATCATGTATGTGTATCTCGTAACGAGACTTGCATGTGGTGCAGGTCACGTGTGGATAATACACAGCGAGGATGACTGGTCGTGGAGATGGGCGATGAGAGAAGTTGAGAAGGATGTTTGGTGCACGCGAGTTTCAAGCTCCGAGACATCAGACGGCGGCCTTTGATGTAGTGGAAGACCCATGTATGACTAGGCTGATCATGCAACTGCCCGCTTTGGAGTGAGGTTGGGAAGTATACACTATACAGTACATACCTAACCTTACCTACATACAGTAGGTACTTTTTTCTGCCCAATAATCGGCAATCCCGCACGTACCTAGTACATGTAGGTCTTCACGGCCATGCGGTGGTGAGTATCACTGAGTGGTGACGACGACGACTTGCGCTTCAGGCGCGCGCACTCCAGCGACCAGGCGAAGAGATGGAGTGCGCGAACGCAATTCGAAGTCGAGGAGAAGTCATTGGAAGTCATTGGAAGTCATTACACCCGCCCGCCCATTACAAGACAATCGAATGATGCTGCAATAGCCCGCTCCACTGTGCGTGTTGCACCAAGTACAGTTCACCGCTCGTGTTTGTCGTCACGGGATCCTGCAGAAACACAGAAGCACAGAAGAAACAGGAGCTCGTCCTACGACGCGTCGTTGCAGACGCGTGAACCGCTCCCATAGGTATCATACATACTAGGTAGGTACCTTATATGTACATGTACATATCATACTTCGTCGTAAAGACACAAATTGGAGGGGATTCTGTGCTCGCCCTTTTGGACATCTGGAATGAGGGATGAAGCGAATGTGGTCCCCCCAAATCTGTTTGTTCATGCAAGGCGGCCTGTGAAACCTGGAAACGGCACTTTCGATATGGCAGTCGCGCTTTCCATAGGTATCACCTCAATTGGCTCCCTTCCTTCCTTCAGCTTCTCCTCCTCCAAGACAACAACGCGCGACGGCGTCACTTTCATTTTCACCACTCTCGTTCACTTCATTTCTGTTGCCATTGTGCACTTCCACTCCCTCACACCCTGACACCCTCACATCCTCACACCCTCACACCCTCACACCTCACTCACTACCCCACTGACCATGAAGTCATTCGCTACCCTCACTGCTGCCCTCGTGGCTACCACACTCCCTTCGCTGGCCGCCGCCAATTCCATCTTCGACATCTTCAAGCCCCGTCAAGCAGCCCCGCAGAGCTGCCACGAAGGCTCCGTGCTGTGCCCCGGCTGCGATGGCAGCAACATTACAGATGGTACCGGTGATCTGTGGACTGTTACCTGCGACTTCGCCATCGAGGCGGTCCACGAAGAAGCTGTCGCCGGTGACGTGACCACCAGCACCTGCTTGGATGCTTGCCACGACATGGACGAATGCGTGGGAGTCACCTTTACCCCCAACGGTACCTGCGTCGTCGCTGCTGGACAGCAGAAGGGCTTGAGCTACTCCAGTGGATACACCAATCTCGCGCGTCTTCCTCCGACTCCCACCGCTTCAGGAGTCACCACCACCAAGACTTCTGCATCGTCAACATCTACCAGTGGCGAGTGTGATCTGGATGGCGACGAGATCTGCCCCAAGTGCTCTGGTCAGGTCGCTATCGATAGCAAGGGAAATGCCTACCGCGTTCTCTGCGATACTTCGCTCAACTCCAACGGCAGCTACTCGCCTCAGGATTGGATGTCGCCCGAAGCTTGTCTCGAGGAGTGTGACAAGCTCGACTTTTGCACTGGTGTTACGTACAACGAGGAGCGAAACTGCGAACTCGCCAAGGCTGGCCCAGTCACTGTCTCCGACAAGTCGTTCACTGCCTTCCTGCCACTGCAGACTGCTGCACCCACCCCAGCTGCACGTTCGGTCACTAGCCAGACATCTCTGAGCGCTACCACGGTTGGTCCTACCTTTTCTGTCTTGCCAATCAACTCCGGCTGCAACCCCTCTGCAGTCAGCTGCAACGAATGTGATGGCTATCAAATTACCGATAAATTGAACGGATCCTACACGGCCATTTGTGCACGCGAGGCGATATGCCTTACCACTGACCCCCAAGGGGAAGGCACACAAGAGCATTGTCTGGAGCGGTGTGACCAGGATGTCACATGCTTGGCCGCTATGTGGTCGCCAGACTCGCTCCTCTGCAACCTATGCCTGCGTGGTTTCGAGTTGGGTACGGCTGCCGGAGACTTCCCCTACGTGATTCTCGCTGTCGACGTCGATGGAAAGGCGAACGACGCCATAACCACCAGTACGACCTCTGTTGAGCCAACTTCAATCACCACTCATCCTACCACGCTCATCACTTATCTGCCAGCTCCGTACCCGACTGAGACTTCTTCAGATTCTGGACCTACATCGACGCGACTCGGAAGTCTTCCACATAGCAGCAACACTACGACATCACAAATCCCATCAATCACCCCGAGCCAATCACAGGTAATTTGTCCCGCGTCAGACAATTCCGTCTACGTCGACCCGAGTTCGAAGAACCGGTACGTAGTCGGCTGTGACAACCGCTTCGACGCTGCGCACTCGGCCTACACTACTGCTGCCGACTTCGAGGCCTGTGCCGCTCAATGTACTGCCTCTTGCGATGGATTCCAGTTCGGTGCCTCGAGTCGATGTGGTCTTTACACCCATGTCACCTTCATCGGCCCCGCTGAGGGCTGGACTGTTGCCGCACGTGTCAACCAACTCAGCACAGCCATGCCATACACTGCCACATCGTTTGATGTGAGCGCAGTGGTGAGTGCGCGCGCGAGCACGATTGCAACACCTAGCTTCACCTTTGCACCAACCGCTGGCGCGTTCAGCTATGCTTCGCCCATGTCGAGCGCATTTTCGACGAGCCGCCGCTACAACGTCACGGTTGCGGCTCAGTCACCTAGCATGACTCTTGTCTAGAGAAGCAGCCGGGACCGCTTGCGGAAAGCACGAAGGATGGAAATGAAGTACACATCACGCACCTCAACATTACGTTCGCCAGGGGTGTTGTTGAACAGGTGTCTGCTGATCAGCACGGCATGGGCCACGAAGTGAATGTATCATAGGCATGAGCTGCACAGGTCCTACAATGGAATCAGTTGTAGTTCAAGAAACAGAGATTCAAATGAGAAAACCCCAGAAATTTCGACAGACCTCTGAATTCAGCGTCGTGTCCGTGTTTAAATGTATACATGCGGGTAACGCCCCGGCGCCGTCGCTAATGTCAAATGTCTCAATCCCATGACTAATTGAAACGTTGTCGTTTTGAACTATGCCCACGCTCCTCTGCGAGTCTCTTCCGCTCGAGCTCTTCTTTCATGATGCGCTCCGCGTTGCTCATTTTCTTCTCGGGCTCTGCTCGTACTACATCTGTCTTCTTTGCAAAGGGATTCTTCTTCGCTAGCGGATTGATATTCTTCTTCTTCGATGCCAGAGAAAGTGAAACTTTGGCAGCAGCAGCAGGAGGAGGAGGTGATGGTGGTGCTTCCGGTTTCACATCTGTCTCCGCCTGACCATCCTCGTTATTGTCTTGCTTGTCCTCCCCTTGCATCTTCATATCCGCCGTGGAGAATGTCTCGATTGCTACAGGTACGCCTTCTAGAGGCTGCTGATCGATACCACTCACATCCTTCTTCTTCTCTAGCCCCTTTGCACCTTTTAAGCTCAACGAAACCTTGACAGGCTCGAGCACCTTGTTCTCTTCTTCTCCTCCTGCTGCAGCCAGATCACCACCGCGCTCCGCCCTCTCCTCCTCCGCTTTCCTCTTCCGCTCCGCATCTTTCCTCTCAGCCTCTTCCCTCGCCCTCCGAATCTGCTGCTCCAGCAACCTCGACTCAATATTCTCATCCCCCTTCGCCAAACGATCCTTTTTCCGAATATCCTCTTTTCTCCGAATCGCCTCGGCACTATCATCAATCCACGCCACCTCCAACCCTCTCTCCCCTTCCTCCACCCGACAAATCCCCTCTTTACCCAAATATTTCGCAAATTCCGTCAAACTCGGCCATTTGGTACTATTCATATGCACATGTTCTTTATCCTTGATATACTCATTATAAAACTGATTCAACGAAATCTTCTTCTCCCCATGACCCGTACGCAACAATTGAATAAAATCTCGTTGGAATTGTCGTGATTTTTCGTTAATGTATCCGCGAGCGTCTTCGCCCACGATTTGCATGTTGCGGTTGTGTGATTCCGAGAGTGTGTGTTGTTTGAAGCCGTTTTCGTCTCGGCATTGTTTTTGACACGGCTCGCACCACCATCGCAGGCGTTGGAGTCCTACCATTTTGGATTTGTTCGCGATGGCTTTGGTTGAGCCGGGTTCTGCGCGTCCCATGGTGGATGCTGTGGTGGGGAGGGTTGATGGGCTGGGATGGGCGGCTTCGTTGCCTGGGGTTTTGAGGGGAGCGGGACAGATGTGTCTGTAGGCGGGTCGAGGTGGGCGATGGAGACGTTCTGAGGTCGTTATGGTGGTTGGCGCATAGTCGCAAAGAAAGGTATAGCTGAGCTGATAGATGGTAGGTGGAGTCCTACAAACAGGCTTTGCGGGATGGGCCGCTGGCTACTTCTTCCACCTGTTTCCGCCACCTTCGCCACATTCACATGCCAACAGGCAGAGGTGAAGACAGCTTGCCTTAGAAGGTACCAGCAACAATAGAAGATCTCTGCAAGTGTTGAACTCACATATACATGTAGGTAGACACGCCTTCATATCCACTCATCGCCTTGTGCTACTATACGCTACTTTCCTGGCGACGACGCCACACCAGCTTCGAAATGCACTTCACCAGCCTCATCTTGACAGGACTATCTATATGTGCCTCATCAGCACTAGCCCGCGGCTCAAACAAGAACAAAGATGCCGTCCTCCTATCGACCGTCAAGGCATTGACTCTCCGTGATGGCGCCATGACGACCCATCGTCGCGTGGAAGCAATACCACAGCTCTCATGTGTGGGAGGAAACGCGAAAGGACTTTACAACGTTGACCGTATGCGATGTACGAATTCGGGACACGAGTACGATACCGAAGACATTCAATGGACATGCAAAGCCGACTTGCCTGTGGAATTCAAGCTCGGTGGTACAGATGTCATCTGTGAAGGCTACGACTCTCCTGACGATCCCTATGTTCTCAAGGGATCCTGTGCTGTCGAATATCGGCTGATCCTCACTCCGGCTGGCGAGGAGAAGTATGGTTTGCCGAAATCAGGCTGGTTCTCTGGCTCGCAACGTGTTAAGCCTGGCGAACAAGCTGGCTACAGTGACAGTATGTATATCAAGGGTACCGTAGCTCAAAGTCGCAACTACCGTGCTAACCTGATCTAGGCAGTGAAACAGTAGCCACTTATATATTCTGGATTTTCTTTCTGGGGGTTCTCGGCGTCATCATCTGGAGCGTTTGGACTGGAGGCGGCAACAACAATGGTGCTCGACGACCACGCATACCTCGGAACGGAGGCGGAGCAGGATACGGTGGCTTCGACGACGATGACAACAACGATCCCCCTCCACCGTATACGCCACGAACCCCAAGATCGAAGTCGACACGAAGTACATCAGGCAGCACAGGCGGCAACGCATGGCAACCGGGCTTTTGGTCCGGTACAGCGGCCGGCGCAGCTGCAGCTTATGCTGCGAATCAGTGGGCTAATCGCAGCAACAGGACTCAGCAACCACCACCACCACAAGCTGGACCTTCCAACTGGTTTGGAGGTGGAAGAAGGCAACAGCAATACGCTGCACCCCAGCCAGAGCCGTCAGGTTGGTTCGGCGGAGGTGGCAGAAGTCCGAGCTTCGGGGCCGGTCCTTCGAGCTCCTCACCAGCGCCTAGTACGAGTCGTTACGAGTCTTCTGGATTTGGAGGTACAAGACGGCGTTGAACAGTCTGCTGTCCTAGACCCCATGTGACCGAAGTCCCACTTCAGCTGCAGGAATACGCGGGGCTGCTCTGAACTTCTGGAGACTGGGTACATGTCATCTGGATTGTAGCAGATATAGCTCCACTGATCATCGCCAAACGTGATTTACGTACACAGAATGAAGCTGAAGTGGCGTCCAAGCACGCGCGAATCGCAGCACTACTCACAAACGAATCGAGGACACCAGATGCTAAGACTTTTCGAGAGGCGTCTTGCATAAAGACACCCAGTGGGTCATAGTCTGACGATAGAAGGTGTGGGAGGGCAGCGTCTCTCAGTTTGTTCGATAAAGGACCGAAGATGAAAGCGACAGAGCTCCAAACCAGGGAAGAGGTCCAAACCTAAAACTTGGTTTCGAAAACTTCGTAAAGCCGACGAATGAAGCAAACATGAGTGAGCTTGGTGCATAGCCACTATCGCTTCCGGCTCGTACTGGTCCGCCCCGCCGTCCGTGGCTATAACAGCGCTGCTTATATATCAACCAGATTCAATCGTACGGAGCGACGCTGCTGTACGGTCTGACGCACGCTCTTGATATTGAATGCCTGATCGGACAACGCACGTCCAGCTGTTATCTATCACCTATCGTACGATGGAGTTTTCATCAAGTGTACCAAAAGCTACAGCTGACCACACCTGTTAATGCCTACCTCCTAGGAGGAATGCCTAATCGTCTGCACAACTATAGGGCACAAGTTTGAATGTGGTACTATTTACCCATCAAAGGCCACATGGACGTCGCAAACATCAAAGAACCTGCTGTTCGCAACAAAGAGGCAACTGCACATGGCTAGAAAGGCGATTCCATGTTTTTTCCACGCGACTCATGCACCCATGGAGGATCTACAAGCCTACAGTAGCAAATGCTCACCGACACCCTTGAACTTTCCCAGCCGGGCTATCGGCCTACTCGACCCTATCACTTGGGGTCCCTCGGCGTGACTCAATTTAGAACGCAGCTTGTACAACTTTGGTGTAGATCATCCCTCGGTCAAGCCCTCATTGGCTGCTGCGACACACTCTTGTGACGAAACGGGACTGATGCGATGCTACCGTACTTTCGTCGACCCATGGCAATGCCCTCCGATGTTACTGCTCTGGTGTGCATGGCGAGAGCTAAAACTACAGAGCGGTAAGACACGAACGTGCCACCGGAAAGAGGCAAGAAATCTGCGTTCGTGACCTCGTTGCAAGCAGGAGGTGGTTTTTGCATAAGAGGAATGGGGAGGGTGCTGGTTTTTTTTTTCTCTTGTGAAAAAGCATTTCCAATACGCTCGACAGTTTCTTCTTGCTTTCTTCCTCTGTCCATCAACACTTGAGGACTTGACATTGAAAACATATAGAAGACCAACAATCTTGCTGCTTCATCGCTCAAATCCATCAACATGAAGTCTACATTCTTCGCAGCAGTTGCCTTTGCAGCTCTTTCAATGGCAGCACCAATCACCAAACGAGTATGTTGCATCCATCCCTCTCTACTCCACCCGTAAAAAAAGAATAACAAAAAACTAACCAACAAAACAGCAATGCTACATCGACGCCAACGGAGTCCAAAAATGCGTCTCTACTCCACCTCAATGCACTTCCCATCCAGACGGCACCATCACCTGCATCTCCCAAGGCTCCTCTTCCTCTTCCGAAGCAGAAAAAGAAGCAGAAGAAGCAGCAACCGAAAACTCAACCCTTCCTCCTACTTATTCTTCTCCTCCAACAAAAAGACAATGCTACATCAACAAATCCGGTCAACAGACTTGCGTGAAAAATCCTACGTGTACGACACGCGAGGATGGGACGGTGGTTTGTGTTTGATTGAATGGATGGATGCGTGGATGGATGGGTGGAGCTAGGCTACTTTAAGGGAGAAATGGGGAAAGAAAAAAGGGGAAAAAGGGGAAAAGGGAAAAATGAAAGAGGGGGTTTTTGATGAATGACTGAATGGATTTAAAAAGTCGAGAAGAAGAAAGAAGAAAGAAGAAAGTCTCATTGCATAGATAAGAAATTCAGGGGCCGAGGAAGAAAGAGAGACATGAAATGCTACCTATCATGGCGATATATTTCAAACATACACAAGGAAGAAGAAGAAGAATGATGATGATGACGGGGGAATGGAGGAGCATAACACAAAAAAAAACTGCAAGCATACCTACAATTGCAGAAGGGGGATTTTTGGGATGAGAGGTACAGTATTGGATGGAAATCTCGGTGATTTTTTTGGATCATACCTTGTGACTTGGGAGGGAATGGCCGGAGGGGAAGGCTTGATTGATTGATTGATTGATTGATTGATTGATTGGATCGAGTCGTAATGATGATGATGATGAGATACGATGATATACGATAATGATATGAAAAAAGGGGTTTGGGCCATGCGTACATTGACGCCTACATAATATAAGTAAGGTAGGTAGGTAGGTAGACATCAATGATAAGTTCGCATAGAAATCGCTAGTGTTTTATTTAATGAGCAAGTGACAAGACGGTGAGAGATCAGGTCCGCATTCCGATGTCTAGGTGGCGGGCAGAGAGGCAGATAGGTTTGACTGACATCACCTAGTAGCATATGTTGTTTGTGAAAGTCTGCGTAGGGGTTTGGGCTACCTGAAAAATCATGTCCTTCTGCCCATCCTCACTTTGGGAAACTCCAGAGGGATTTTCAATTTGGCCATTCTGGTGGCTGCCGCCTGTGCCTTGGTCATATTCCTCCTCGTTCTTTCAGACTCTGTAATCTTGTGAATGCGCGCACCAAGCTCCATGAAGTACTGGCTGAGCTCCTTCAAGTCGAGCTTCATGTCCTCCTTTAGATGCCAGACATCAGTCTCCCAGTGGTCCGCAAACAATGCTAGGGCGCAGATATGCGTTGACAAGTTGTCCATCTGCCACTTCCCGAGCTCTCCTCCTGTGTCGTTGGTGAAACGTCTTCGTACGCTGTCGACGAGCTCTGTCGGCCATCTACTCGGCGGAAGTTTCTTTAGCATCGCCTCTTTCTTAGGTAGTTTCTTTGGCCCTCGGCCTCCTCCAGTCGCAAGATCTCTGAACTCCAACAGCAGAGTGAGATACTTCAGAGCCTTCAAGCGCAGCGTGACCTCGGCATTTGATTTGGCGAGGTACTGAAATCGTGACTGTGGAAATTGGTGTTTGAAGCCGAGCTTACTGTCATCGTCAGCAGCATCTAACCAGTCCTTGAGCTTCACGAGTCGTGCATCGCTCGGCGGAATCAGAGTGTCGAAGGTGTAGACGTCTTCTGCATGTTCTGCGTCAAGCCGTGGCCAGGGTATAGGCTTGGACGCGAGGGCATCATTCTTCTGCTCTTTTTCAGAGAGCTTCGAAGCAAGTCCATCATTTGTTTCTGCTTGAGCATTAGCTGGGGTCCAGAGCACGATGTCGCATCCCGTTGGCACATGTTGAGCAATTTACCTCCAACAGACTCCAGAATAGCACGCTGAACATCTGTGATTTCGCCCTCGTTGCCAGCGATGGCATTGGTGCTCTTGCTATTGATCGCCTTCTTCGCTTTCTTCGTTCCAAACTCCTGGCCCAGCGCCTCTCGTTGCTGGCCTATCGTTCTTGCCCTCGGTGCTGCTTCATCTTCGGCTTCCGCTCGCAGCGTTGATCGCAGTCGAAGATGATGTGCAGGTGCGATCTGGAGCACCTTTCTGGCGGGATCGTATATGGCGACATAGTGGCTTAGTTGATCATCTATGGGGCTAGGCACTGCGGTGTAGTCCAGTCGAGGATGTTGCGACGATTGTAGTAGAAGATCGTGTGTAGCCGGCGTGATGTCGCCTTTCTCTGCCCTCTTGGAGCCCTCTCTCGGTTTTGCGTAGGCCTTGAATGGCACTGCGGGCGCTTGAATTCCGGAAGTACCCAATAGAACTGGATGAAGTCCAGTCTCGCCTGCGTGTGTGACCTTGATGTTGCCGCCCTCAATCGCCGCCTTCTTATTCGGTGTCTCCACCACGTTTGACTGCCTCTTCCGCTTCCTTTGCTCTTTTTCGGCCATGCTGGCGTTTGCTGCCGGTGACGCGGTGTTTTGACAGTGTCTGCGAAGCCAGAGTCTAGAAAGCTCAAAATTTGTCGAGCAAAGCGCGAGGGTAGGTAAAGAAGGTTTTGACGGAGCTCCAGGTCTGCCAAGCGGTCAAAACCCAAACCTGAGCCTGAAACCCTGAAGTGCAAATTTCTGGTGTTTGTTTACCGACATAGTTACGCCGAATGGCTACCTTGATTTCATACTGCTACCTTCTGTATTGCATTCCACTTCTACTACACCTCTGAGTGCGAAGAACGCTGTATTACCTGACCCCCACGGCATAAGGACGGAACAAGGGACTAGAATTGCCATGTGAGGGAAAGATACTGTTAGGCAAGTTGTCTGACGGTTTGGCTACCATCACTCTGCAGAATCTCGAATATGTCACCGTCGTGGTCGCCTCCATCTACATCTACACCCCCAAGCTCTCAGGCATCGCTGGACCCTACACGCACTACCAAGTAGCCTTGAAAGAATCCGATTCTATCGACAAAACCAGACCAGTCGAACGAAGGAAAGCCAGCTTGCCGAACCATTCACCGCATTTCCCATCGCGCCAATTTTCATCTAACAAATCCTCCAGATCCATTTGCCTTCTCCATCGAACCCAGGAGCCCGGACACCTCTGGTCCTCTGCCAGCTTGAAGGCATCGCATAACTGCGGCGTCGTGTAGTCTGGCTAACGCTAATATGGCATCTTGTACATTGTGGCGTGCTGAATGTAATGCGCAGGAAGTTGGCAGCAACCGTTGCCCGCTGGTAACTCGTAGGATCCGTCGTGCACCCAGTCAGCAAGGTCGCGCCAATAGGGTTCAATCTTGCAATAATCTTTGCGTATGCAAGCCTTATCGTTGCACCACATATGGATTCTATTATTTTCATCGATTTCGACCTTGGTGCCGTCCTTGTGCGCAAATAAGCGGTAAGTATGTTTGTCTCGACCCAGTTCCCAGCACTGGCAGCCGACTCCTCCAAATTGCATTTCGCCGCAGGGGCTGTTCGGAGCGCTGGGGTCAAACTTCGTGCAGGGGGGGCAGTCTTCTGCGTAGACATTGGTCCAGCATGCCATAAACGCGGCCACGAGAATTGTTGCTTTCATTTTTTCTTCTTTGCTGCTAGAGTCCTTCCTAACGATTTCGTTCAGAGAGCGGGGGACGGCGGGAGATCCAGATAAGGTACTTGTTGAACAGGTTGTCGAAGTGTAAAGATGAGATCGATGATTGTCAATTGAGTGGCTATCAATTGAGTGGCTATCAGCTTGTGCTATATACCCGTAGGATTGAGGCCTCAGGCCTCGAAGCCACCCCTTTTTACCTCACCTTCGGTTTGGAGGACCCTAATTATCAAGAAGAAGAGCCCTTTCACGGCAGATAATCGTCGTCTGTGCTCGCAGTATGGTATCGCCGTATCAGGTAGGTAGTAAGTCGAGCCTAGACACATGTTGCGGCGGGAAACTACTGGCCAGTACCTGATCACATTTGTTATAATCTGTTGGCTGACGATTTCCTACCTAAGGGTAGCTTGATTCTTGAACTAGCTCGCACAAGGGTGTGTAAAAGTTCGAGACTCAAACTGCAGGGTACCTAAAGTCCGAGACTCAAACAGCAGGGAAGATACGATGCGATTCAACAGATTCGCTCGTCTGTTATTCGCGGATCCCATGGTCTCCAAAATTTCGACACAACAACAGCAACAAAAAACCTCTCGAGTCTACATCACTACAGAGCAACACACGCGTATACATGGCCCTGAGACTCTGCCTTATTAATAAAGAGATCTCTTGTCAACGGTTATCTGACCTCTTGTATACCTAATACAGCCAAGAAGCCCAACAGCTAGACCTATATCTCTATAATCGACGTCTTCTTCGTCTACCGAGAGGCGTAAGTGCTGGATAAGGCAGTTGGGCCCGCATTGGGTTTCCCGCGATCGCGGACTTGCAGCTAAGAAACTTAATTGTAAATGCCGTAAGATACGAGCGGCGCGTTGAAGTGCTTGAGCCTTGAAGAAATGTGTAGCCGACTGTTTCAAGGCGCCCCAGACGAGTTCAAAATCAAGAACAGGGTACATAGTCCAGATTCTGCCAGGCTAGGTATGCAGTAGACTTGGAAGCGTTTACCGGCTCGGCACTGGTCAATCGTCAAGCCGACACCCTTACGATAGACACTCTCTATGTCTTCTCTAATAACGGACAATAAGTTGTTGGGTTTCTTTTTTCCCCTTCTTTTTCGAGCAGCTAGATGTCGTAGGAATCCAATTGTTCGCTCGAGTAGCTTTCTGAATCTGTCTTCTAGTACTAATGTCCTCTTAGAGAAGGTACCATATACGGCAGACAACACTAGCATGTTGCCAGATTTAATAGAGAATAGAAAAGCTGATGGATGATGACCGGAGGACGTTACGTTACTCGGAGGTACCTGTATGTACCTCCGAGGTAACGAGTAGTTTGATAGGTTGCCGAAGATAGGAATTGCATTCGCTTGCGCTAGCCCTGCGGAACGGGCCATGACTGAACCTACCACCCTGGATGCATATCTTTACGGAGGCACCTCCTGTTTCCATCTCACCTGTTCTCTTGAAACGAGAATGCTGGAGGAATGCTTTCGTGGTTTCATCGCCGCAAGGGCCATTGAATGTTCGAAATTGGGGGATCACACGGCGTGGTGAAATAACTTCTGGTGTGGCCGCCGGCCCGCCGCCGCCATCGAGCTGGATATGTGACTGTCTGATCAATTGTTTCCACGACCGGTCTCAGTAGGAGTAGGTACCCCTTTGAATTGGTTTCAGCTCCGCCAAGATAGGCATATCATGCATCGCGACACTGAAGGGGCTTTGAAGAATGGCGGGAGATCTCTCCCTAAATGGCGGGCGCCCCAAATATATACCCTACAGTATTTGCCTATCAGTAAGGTAGTGCAGATCGAGTAACGACAGCCAATTTCGTACGCCCGCGTACGTACGTGCGTGCGTACGTATAGGCGGGCGTGCGTATGTATATGTAAGGTATGTATATTTATTCTATTACTATCTTCATCTTCTTCCTACAGTAGGCATTGCCCTAGGCATATCCATATCCATATTCATCTCCTCCTCCTCCTCTTAAATACCTAGGTAGAGAGTGCTTTTTGTTAGGAATGTTCAGAGTAGAAGATCTCTTTGTGCTGAGAATTGGTTACGCAGGCTTGGCACCGGGGCGCCCGCCATTTATAAAAACCCTACTGAAGAGTGCACTGCAAAGAGATCTGGTTACGTGCAGCACGGTGCGGGAGATCTATTGACTCCGGCTATGGCAATACTTCGGCTTAGGGCATTTCCTTCAACACAAGGAGCAGATATGGCGGAAGCATTTATAAAGACAGCATAGCGCTACTTTCACATAAATGTTTATTCTTTTTGGTCCTGAATGCAGTTTGGGTGTGTTACCGGCTATACAATCACCTTCCGCTTATTGCTCTTGACTCCACTTCTTCGACCATGAAGATTCTATCCGGAAAGCTTGGCAATTGGCGTTTGCCCTACAAGTGAAGTGAATGAGCAGCGCAAAACATGCAGGTTCTTTTCGAAACGTCAGCAAACGCAGCTTTGTTCTTCGCCGCTACAAAACAGAACTTCAAGCTCAATTTTCTCTCATCCTTCTTCCACCTCAACAGGGACTTAGAATACGCCTGAGCGCTGCCATCACCCATGGCACCTACTAGTACCACCGCACTCGCGGACCCCCTCATGCTCGACAAAATCGACAAACTCTTCGCCTGCGGCGTTGGCGAAATTGTCGACCTCCCTCAGATCGTCGTTGTGGGCGATCAGTCGTCCGGCAAGTCAAGCGTTCTCGAAGGCCTTGTTGGCAAACCGCTGCCGCGCGATAGTGGCCTCTGCACTCGCTTTGCCACGCAAATTGTGTTTCGCCGCGCAAAGCTTCAGGGCATCGAGGTGTCCATCATCCCAGACAAAGACGCGGATCCGCAGCATGTGGCGAGAGTGAAGAAGTGGGCTAGGAAGGTGGAGGAGGAGTTAGATTCGAAGGTCTTCATCGAGATCATGGAGGAAGTGAGTGACCAGTGACTAAAGCGTGGCGGACAGATATCGGAGCTGACCCATGTGCGGGCAGGTCCATATCGAGATGGGATTGGCGGGTCACGGCGACGATGATGGAGTGAAGCGGCCAACGTTCTCAAACGACGTGCTGCGTCTGGAGATCTCGGGACCCAACGAAGAGCACTTTAGTGTCATCGACGTACCGGGAATCTTCAAGTCGAGGACTGAAGGAGTGACGACCAAGGCGGACATCACGCTGGTAAGGAACATGGTGCATGGGTACATGAACAACCCCCGCTCGGTCATTCTCGCCGTCGTTCCCGCGAATGTCGACGTAGCCACACAGGAGATCTTGGAGCTCGCTACCGAGGCAGACCCCGAAGGTGATCGTACGCTGGGTGTGCTCACAAAACCAGATCTTGTTGACAAAGGTGCCGAGAGCCAAGTTATGGATCTACTCGAAGGCCGCACGCGGGCGATGAAGCTGGGCTGGCACATAATCCGTAATCCTGGGCAGATGGAGATGTCCGCTAAGGACATGGATCGCAGCAGCTTAGAGAAAGTTTTCTTCCGCCATCAAGCACCATGGAACGAGCTGGAGAGGGATAAGGTCGGCATCGACACCCTGCGAGTTCGCCTCAAGGAGGTCATTTCGTCGTTGGTAAAAAAGGAGTTCCCAAAGGCAAGTTGTTCCTTCCGCACCATTTTCTTCCATCGCTAATATAAGGCCTAGGTCAAAAAAGAGACCAAGGACAGGCTCGAGATACGCCTGAAGCGGCTCGAACAGCTTGGTCCTGAGCGTACAGGTACGATCGAGCAGATAGCACACCTTACGAAGATGGCGACCCAATTCCAGCGCATTGTGACTCTGGCGCTCACCGCAAGCTATGGTGCCGACGAGGTCTTCGATGGCAATGATGACCTTCGCATCGCACCTACCATGATGGCTCGAATGAAGGCGTTCTCCGATGACATGGCCAGCCAAGGCCAGACGTATGCGTTCATGCAAGAAGGCTTAGGAGAGACCGAGAGCACCGGTATCGAAGGTGAAGATGAAGGGGAGACCGAGAGCACCGGTATCGAAGGTGAAGATGAAGGGGAGAAGGCCCGCATCCCAGCCCGGTGGTACTGCCACGGAGAAGAGCTCTTCGGAATCCAGTACTCTATCGAGTATCACAATGACAGCGTGCGAAGTCCAAAGACGCGCGGCATTAAGACCTGGCTCCGTGATATCTTCCTCGGCAATCGCGGCTTCGAGCTCGGAACTTTCAACGGCTCAATTCTTGCGACTGCGATGAAGAAACAGTCGGTGAATTGGCATAACCTCAGCCTCGGGTTTTTAAGCGATGTTATTGTTATAGCGCACAGGTTCATACTCGCTGCTCTCAAGGCTGTTTGCGGTGACAGCGAGATTCGTCTGGCTCTCGAAAGCACTCTCCTGGACGACCTGACGACGCGCTACGAGCAGGCGATCGCAAATGCCAAGTTCCTGCTTAAAGTCGAAAGCTGCGACACACCTACCACCCTGAACCACTATTTCAACGACAACTTGCAAAAGAGCCGCCAAAACAAAGCAACCGCAGGTTTGGACAGCAAAGCCATAGATATTTCACGACATCACCACTCCTGGAGCGCGATGGTGCCGCTCGCTGATGTTAAGAGGCAAGCCATCAACATGAGCAACGATGAGTACGCGATCTGCGAGATCCACGATATCCTCAAGTCGTACTACAAGGTCAGCCGCAAGACTTTCGTAGACAACATCTGCAAGCAGGCTGCGAGCCATTACCTTCTCCACAGCGAGACAAGCCCACTTGCATTGTTCTCGCCGATTTGGGTAAGTCAATTGTCGGCGGTCGAGCTTGAGGAGATTGCAGGAGAGGCAGCCGGGGTGAAGAGAGCGAGGTCCGTGCTGACGAAGGAGATCGAGAGCCTGAAGGCTGCCATGAAGATGTTGGCGAGGCATTGAGTGGCGTGAACATGATGAAATTGTCGAGAAGCTGGCTCGAAATTGACTAGACCTTTGCAGAACCTGTAGGCACATACTGCGCTTTGCGGCCAAGACGTGGCTGCGGAGGCCTCGGTGTTCGTCGATGTAGGCAGAAAGGTTTTGCAGGTCTATGCAGGACACTTCGTAGCTTGAACAATCAACTCGGAGTTCGAACGTCCGTTTCCTTACTCGTTCGCCATGACTTCCGTAGACAACAGGTACAAAACAGCGGCGAGTGACCTTGACGAGAGGGATCATCAATCAAGGCCGTCAAGCGCAGGCCAGCAACATGATGTTGAGCATGTCAAGACCTCGCCGTGTCCGTCTTCCTCTCCACGGCCCTTTTTATCATGCCTAACCTGCTCCCTGAGCGCCTTCGTGTACTCGTCCAGCAGAAACCCTCCATTCCCGCCTCTCCGTTTCCCGCCGTCTTGCCCGTCGCCCTCCACGCCGTGTCTCCTCACGACTCCTATCCTCGGATGTTTCTCTTCGAGAGTTGTAAGATCATTCAGGCTTCGAACAGGGTGAGAACGGGGAGGCAGAGCGATGTCGAATACATAGGTACAGTAGGTAGGTATGGAAGACAGTGTGTACCTACCTTAGGTGAAGATTACGTAATCCGGAAACCAAACAGCGGCCGTCGTCACTGCGCATCAAAAACATGGCAGGCGCGACCACAACGTTACATGTACAGTGAGCTGACGATGACCATGGAACAACATTTCCCTCATTACCTGCATCTGCATCTGCACTTGCACTGCTTTCTCAACACGTCCACTTTCTCATCATCTCCGTGAATCTCTGCCATCAAGGCGCTCGTCCGTCACCACGGCTTCTTCAGGCTCCGACAGAGAGCACAGCCGACCTCGAAAGCTGGAGATTCGACGAGCTCCACACCGAACCACCATGGCTGATCAACTCAAGACCGCCAGTGCTGGTGTGCAGGAGAAAGGGTCTGAAGCCACCGAAGGCACCCCATTAAATGGAATTCAAGAAAAGGCTCAGGCTGGTAGCGATAAAGTCCTCAGCTCCCTGGATGGCATCGCAAGCAAGATATTTACCAAGGGACAGAGTATGATTGATGCCATCTTTCCGCCAGAGAAGCGGGCAGCGTTCGTGGCTAGACTGCAGGACTTCATGCTTCGCAATCCAAAGCTATCGGTAAGTTCACCACATTACAACCTTGACGTCGACTGCTTGCGATGGTATCGGCCATGTCAACAATACCACGTAATGATGGTCCCGACATCCTGGAGCGAGCTAACAGACACCTATAGGCGTTCCTCGGAATGAACCTGGCTCTCACTGGAGTTCCACTCGGATTGTTTGTGCTCTTCACGCTATCAGTCTTCATCTTCGCTCTGGTCGTGGCTCTGATCATTGGGCTGCTCGCAGCAGTACTCTTCACTGCATTCATGGTCTGCATCGCACTGTTCTTCGTTCTACCAACAGTAATGTTCACGACCGGAGCTGCATGCTTTCTCTTTCTATGGGGCCTAGGAGGCTATCACCTCCTCAAATGGGCAAACGGAGACAGCCAAGGCGGCGAACCCAAGCAGGTTCCCGAAGGAAGTGCCATTGGTGACCACCTCGACAGACTCACAGGTGGCCGCCTGAGTGGTTTCATGGAAGGTGCGAGATCGCAGACTGCAAAGAAGGACCTCTCAGGCTACAATGACCGACACACAAAGCCCGCTAATACCTCGGAAAAATCTCATGACCACTCGGAACCTCAGAAAGAACTGACGGGAGCGACTACGAAAGTGACAGATGCCACTTCTGGCGTGCAGAGTACCGCCACCAATGCATTGAAACCAGCAGCATATGTCAAAGGTGGCCTCAAAGGCTCAACAGGACTGGGCATATAGAAAGACTCTTTTGCAAAATCACGGACATGTAATCTAGCAGGTTTGCGGGTGTCATCGTGATAATAGGGAATAGTAGTGGAGAACTGTAATTTTACCTATGAATCCCAATGTGCTCATGGAATACCAGGTATACGCTCGCGAAGATTACCTTGTATCCTAGATGGTTAAGAGAAGGGAATCTGCCAGAGACACTTGGACATGCGACGGCAAAACTAGCGCTGAAGTACGTGAAAATTGAAACGTGATTTGGAAAGTTTGTTTGTGGGCTCGAGGGCCACAAAGTTGTGACCCGAGCGGGTGTAAAAGGATTGTATTTGATGAAGATCAGCTTCACGAACAAACTGGTAACCTCATCGAAATAAGGAAGCACGAACTATCTTTTCAGAGGAATATCAACTTTCCCAGTGGGGTAAATCGTGGTCAAATGGCGAGCGCGCACGTGCAAGAAAGATAGGACAAATATCAGCAGCAGCGGCGGAGATTTCAAGCGGCAGCAGCAACAGCTTGCCTAGTCTCAGCGTTGGTAATGCTGAGCACGCGCTCCAAAACCCCGTGAGCACCCTCGCCAGACTTCAATTCCTTTGCAACCTCCTCGAGACCTAGCTGAGTATCGGTCCAGAGAGTCTCAACAGGCTTTGCGTCTTTGACGCCTACTCCAATAAAACCGCCCTCGGCAGCCCAGTCAGATGTACGCTTGATGTTGAGCTCGTTCCAGACGCTGTCCAGGGCTTGCACGAGATGGTCGCGGAACTCCTTGACGTGTCCTGGGGTAGGTGTGATGCGTAGACGTTCTTGCCCAACAGGCACTGTAGGATAGTTGATAGCTTGAACGTAGATTCGATGCTTCTCCAGAAGAAGATCCGAGGCTTTCTTTGCAACTTCGGCGTTTCCGACGAGAACGGGAATGATGTGGGACGGGTTTGGAATGACTGGGATATTCTTCGCATCGAGCGCGGCCTTAACAGCTCGGGTGTGGAGCTGCTGCAGTCTGCGATCTCCCTGGTACTCCATTTGATAGTTGATGGCGGTTTCAGCGCCTGCCATGGTGGCTGGAGGTAGCGAAGTCGTGAATATGAAACCCGGTGCCAAAGAACGAATGGTGTCAACCATCTTTGCAGATCCTGCGATGTAACCTCCAACACACCCGTAAGCCTTTCCGAGAGTTCCAGTGATGATATCGATGCGGTCCATGACAGTTCCTTTGGTGTTTCCACCGTTGGCATAAATGTCGTAGTCGAGGTGCTCAGCCACACCAGCACCGTTTGGCCCGTACATGCCGACAGCATGGACTTCATCCAAAAAGGTAATGGCACCGTACTTCTCAGCCAAGTCGCAGATCTCCTCGATCGGTCCAACGCTGCCGCACATGCTGTATACACTTTCGAAGGCGATAATCTTTGGCACATCTACAGGAAGGGATGCGAGCTTTCTCTCCAGATCTTCCACATCATTGTGCTTGAAAACAATCTTCTTCGCGCCAGAGTGGCGTATGCCCTGGATCATCGAAGCGTGGTTCATGCTGTCACTCAGAATGACGCAGTCCTTCATCTTGCTGCCCAATGTCGCAAGCGTAGCGTCGTTTGCAACATAACACGAAGAGAAGACCAATGCTGCCTCTTTAGCGTGCAACTTTGCACAAGTCGCTTCCAAGCTCATAGCGTGCTGGTTGTGACCAGAAATGTTTCTGGTGCCACCAGCGCCGGAACCGTACATGTCCAATGTCTCATGCATCTTCTTCAAAACTTGTGGGTTTCGCCCCATTCCAAGATAATCATTTGAGCACCAGACGTCCACTCGCTCTTCGCGGGATCCCATATGCGCTCGCGGGAATTCCTGAGCAAGTCGGTTGATATTGTTGAAGTAGCGGTACGACTTGTCTTTGTGCTTCTTTTCCAATTCACTGGTGTAAAATCCATCATAGTCGAATGGGGTTGTCTTCGGTGATGGTGGCGGAGTGGCGTATCGATCGGCGACGTGGTTGTGCTGAGTCTGCGAGACTGCAGCTGGAGCTGGATGGCGAGTGTACAGAGGACCGTCGGAGCGAACGCGAGTAGACTCCACTGCTCGAGCCTTGTTCTCAGCGGAGGTGTGCAAGTTGGCACGTGGGACCTTGGAGTGGTATGCACGAGAGCCACCAAATGCTCCGGCAAGAACGGTGTTGCCGAGCTGAGCGCTGCGGACGGACAGAGCCTTGCCCATGATTGGGCAGCGGCGAGCAATCGTCTGCAAGTTGCTCATGGCGCCGCCCCCGGGGGCAGTGGCAGTGGCAGTCGGCTGAATGCTCGTGCTGGTGCTGAGGGTGCGCAGCGTAGCGGGCGACGTCTTGTTCAAGAACGGGCACATGGCCCGCGACTTGACCATGAGGGCCTCCATTGTTCGCGGTGTGTATCTGTGTATTGCAAGAGCGGCGTGTGTATACGGTCCACGGGGAATGGCGAGAGAGAGAGGGGGAGAGAGAGAGAAATGGCGAAAGAGAGGGGGGGGAGAGGGAGAAAGATGTGTTAAAGTGGAAAAATCACCAACGAGAGGAGATTCGGAGAGGCGAGCGGCCGCCTCCCACTTTCAGTTCTAGATGCGCAGTGAGACCAAGCATTTCAATGCAGTGTGGGGAAGGTGCGGCTGGTGCGCCTTCCGTGGTCATTCAGCTTTGCGCCGTGTCTCATTGGTGCACGCCCTGCGACCTCTGCCTCGCATGGCAAAGACACTGTCGTTATTCTCCCTCCTACCTACTCCTAGCCAAAAGCATCTTCACCTCGCTCTAGCCGCATTAAACGCAAGATGTACCTGCCTGTCCTACACAGCAGGGAGAGCTTGACTAATGGGAAGCGTTCATTGGTGCTGTCGTGCTACCGGCATGTGCCTCGAGAACCTTCTTCCGACCTCGTCTCCCGTCGTTGAGTCGTTGCTTGTTTCTGAGAGGGGACTTGGTGGCGCTGCTGATGATCCGAGCGCCCGCAGCCTGTGTGAGGCCTCGGTCCATCCATCATCTCGACCCTACGTGTGGCAACTCCCTCTCCCTGGGAATTGCAGCTCGCTGGTCCTTTTGACCGGAGATGCTGTAAAGTCGTGCAACTTGGGTTCAGCTTCTGCGGCGTTTGTCAGCGAGCTGAATGGGCTGCGACGTCAATACCGTATAATAACAATGGGGCAGGCCGTCATCTCCCAGACCCATGTCGTACGTAGTTCTATATGTAGGGCTGAATGCCAGGATCTGAACGGAACGGCAAATCCAATTGCCGATCACTTTCACAAGACGATTACCAACCTGGAAGCCTGCACATCGACGACGTCAAAGGTATCGCACTGTGAAGGTACTGACAATGAATACATATCTACCTACTCCTCATCGTCCTCCTCCTCATCTTGATCGGAATCACCAACATGTATGGTCGGTATCTCAAAGTCGCTATCATCCTCCGAGTCGTCCGCAGTCGCAGTATGATAGGACCCCACAGTTGGTGCACTTGATGCCGGGACTACAGGGACTGCTAGTGCCTGTCTTGACACCACAACTTCCGCAAGACTACCCGTGGGCTGAGTCGATGTTGACAATCCCGGAGAGCGAGCCGCCTCGGGCGATGCTCGCAATCGCTTTGCTGAAAGATCCGCGACTTCATCCGTGGCTCTTCGTTTGCCAATTGCATTCTCTGATGCAAAGAGAGATTTTGCTGTCGTGGTGGTGCTGATGGAGGGCTCAAGAGAAGCGTTTTGACCCAGTGTGTCGAGGAGGTCAGTAGTTGGGTCCTCTTTCGCGGCCTCCACAGCTTCCTCGTCTTGACGAAGTCCACCCTCATCTTGATCGGCTCCCTCATCGTCACCCGCGCCGGCATCCTCGTCTTCTTCGTCTTCATCTTCATCCTCATCATCGTCAAATCTGCCGGACTGATTGGAGGACTTCTTGCCAATGACAGGAAGCCGTGGTCGCAGTAGAACCTCTACCTCGACCGTACGGCTGTACTCTCTGGCGAGTACAGGCAACAGGCTGGCAGGCGCACTCCCTGCGACCGACCGTTTTGCAGGTGGGTTCATGACGCTGGCCTGTAAGAGTGGATGATTACGAGTCAAAGCAGCCGTGCGGTCCACCAGCGCACGCAATTGCGACGGCAGCGCATCAATACGTAACAAGGCTGTGCGCAGAAGAGCCTGTGCAGCCCTTAAGAGCTCGTTCTGGCCTGCGTTATCACTCTGTAAGATTTGCCCGCCGGCCAGTCCCAGTTGTTGCTTGATGCCTCCTACTTGACCATTTGTTTTCGCATCAGGGCCAACCGCATCCTTTGCATCCGGCAGTAGGTCCAGACAGCACGATCTCAGAACTGAGGAGACCTCTCCCACTTCCGTTCGACCCATGGATGGTCCAGATATCTCGAAAATCGCCGAAAGTAGCTCATATATGGCAGAGCGGACTTGAGCATCGCTGCTCTCTGCATGGAACACATACATCACTTGATCAATGGCAATCTGACAACCACCCACACTAGTGCTGCTGAGTCGGCTGATCAGAGTCCTGCTGAGTTCAATCGATGCAACATGGATTCGAGGCAATACAGCGAAGAGTGCCTCGCGCTCCTCTTTGAGAACCTGGTTGTTGATCTTCACAAAGTCCTGCTTGCCATGATATGGCACAACTACGCCAAACAGTCGTGTCAACAGATCGCTGACTAAGCCAATGCGTACCGTCATTGTGGCGGATGTAGCAGTGGTCAGATGCGACTTCAGCAAGTTGAGTAAGGATACGACACGTTCGGCACCCGCATACACTCCTTTCCATGGCGCAAGGCCGACCGCATCCTCGCTCTCCACCTCAATGGTGCCACTGAGGACTCGTTGTGCAGACACGGAAGATTTCACACCGGCCACGGACTGCCAGTCTTCATGTACGGCGCGGAACACATGGTCACAAGTCGCGTGTACAGCTTCAACAGTACTCTTGAGCGTCTCCACCCACTTGTCGCTTCCGCCTTGCTTTGGGGCGCAATGATGCAGAAGCACCAGCAATCGCCGAGCAGCTTTTTGATGATCTTGACTGTACTGGCGCACCTGTGTGGGTATCGAGCCAGATGACAGGGCGGCAGTACAGATGCTTCGAATGTTGTTCTCGTTCTGTCGGAATATGGTCGGATGTTTTGGAATCAGAATAGCAAAGGCTTCGAGCACGGTTTGCAATTCGCCAGCCGAGCATCGCTTATTTTCAATGTTCGATATACAGGTTGGTATAAATGTAGTCAATGCAGGTGTAGTGATTTCACGTATCAGATTGGAGTAGCTCCACGTGAGCATAAATATTCGGGTCAGAGTGATTACGACCAGACTTCGTGTTGTTGGGGGGTCAGGGCGCTTGAGGATTCCCAGCAGATGCTTCACCCATGGATTTGACTTGCTGAGTACTTCGAGACCGCCGGCTTCAATGACCGCCTTGGTCAAGACTACGGCAGCCCATCGTCCTTCAACAGTCCTATCCTGTAGTAGCGTATTGAGCTGTGTCTGTGCGGTATAGCCGATTAGCACATGACTTTTTCTTGGCAGGAGGCAGCGATTTTGTAGAATGTGTATAGATCAGAAGGAAGGCAACGGAGATATCCACACGGTTTTGCGCTCTCGGTGGGTGTTTTGTTTTTTATCCAAATGCTTCATCATTATAGTGCGAGTAGGAAGAGGATGATGCATACCTTGAAGCGATGAACTGCTGTTGCTGCTTCCCCCGCGGCCTTCGAATCTGTCGAGATGGAGAGGATGTCTTTGCAGTTCCACAGAGCTCCGGCAATCTGTGGGATGATGGCAGGAAGCTGTTGGGTTGGAGTCGAAGTAAGACGATAGGTCAGAGCGCGCAAGGTCGCGGTCGACTGTGCCATCTGATTGATGTTCGAGACGAGTGTGTTTTGCTGAACGCGTTCCTGGAAAATATATTTTATACCTTACTGCAGTCGGAAAAAATGCTTTCCCGAAGCGCCGAAGTTTACCAAATGACAGGGGTCCTTGTTACACGTTCCCGTCTCCGCCTCTACCTTACGTGTCGAGGATTCGTTGTGTAGCACAGGGACACTTTTCTCGCTGCACACGCTTCCTCGAACGACACTGCGTCCCCCGCACCATGTTGGACTGACGATGCCGCTCCATTAGCACTGCCCATCGTCCCTGCAACGCCTCTGGTCCGCCATCATGAGCAGCTTAGTGAAGAAGGCGCCGAATGCTGAAAAGGGAGCGCGATATGTGGGCTTGTTGGACGCAGCGTTGTCGAATGGTAGCTGGGCAGATGTGCCGGAGCTGGCGCGCAAGGTAGAGAAACATGCGCCGCAGAGGAAGTGTATGTTTCCATCAGACCAGACCAGCCCAGCCTCGACTGAAGTGAACTGAACGACCGCTGAACCTGAAGCCTCGAATTGCAGGTCTCACGCTCGCTGCACGAACCGAAGCACAGGCTGCCGCTGCCTCGCACCGTCCGACGTCTGCCTCCTCCACCACTGCAACGAGCATTCACACCTTGGGCGAAGTGGTGCCACGACTCCTCGAAGCGATATCGACAGCGGAAACGAACCACCCAGACGATGCTTTCATTGCCCGAACATGTCTTGCACAGATCCACTGGATACAAGAGGCACCTACAGACGCTCTGAATGCCCTTCCTTCTGCCACGGCGACGACGTCGAAATCTGAGATCGGTGGCAGTGCCACGTTGGGCTGGTTAGAAGTCTGTGAGGTTAAGGCAGCATACATCAGGGCGTCATGCCTCGAAGCAAGTGGACGACCCAGTGATGCGAAGGAGAGTTACCAGGCTGCGGTCTCGCGGACTCCAGGCTATAGGACTCCAGAACTGCGCCAATGGACCGAGAGACTGCTTGGGCGAGCATGCATGTATACAGTGAAGAGGTCGCCCACGCCCTCAATACAGGACCTGAGCGAGACCTACTACTCCTTCAAAGCTTGGGGCGACTTCTGGCAAAGGGCTCCGGCTTCAACGGGCAGCACTACTTCCGCAAGTCGCTTGGACATGCCCCGACGAGCAGTTTGGAAGGCCTATCATGATTTGCTTTCTACAGTGCTGCAGCACGATCTGCTGTACAGTCCGTATGCCAGTCCCGGCGCTGATGCATTTGTTTTCTCGAACACAATAATACCTGATGAACAGCGAGCAACGATGAAACAGCGGCAGAGGGCAGAGATGCAACATGTGGAAACAGTATACGAGACGCTTCTGCTAGAAGAGACCAAGTTTCCAAAGGCAGACCAATCGAATGGCGAAGTGGAAGAGTGGACAGCTCAGGTGTTGGCCAACTGGCGTCAGTTCACGGGTCCAGACTGGAGCGATTTTGATGTTGGAGAGGGTGGTAGGAGCGCGGTTTCGCGAGTCACACTGGATATTCTGTACCGCGCTTCGGCCAAGACTTTTCATTCTACTGCGATACTACGACAGCTATTTACAGTTCATGCAGCACTGGGCGAATTTGATCTGGCGATGCACGCCTTTCACAGTTACATGGAGATTGTCGACAAGGCAAAGGCACGTGCGTCGAAGACTGGAAAACACGAACTTGGCTCTGACAACGACGATATTGCTATGCTCACTGCCGCTGATGCTATTCGGTTGCTGTGCAGATATGGTGACCGAGACCAGGCTGAAAAGGCCAACGAGATAGCCAATGCAATGTCGAGATGGCTAGCGCAGCAGCGACCACCTACTGGAGAGGCTCCTCATACGAATGGGGACACCAGCGAACGTGTCCACCCTGCTTCACAGCCCGGAGATACTCCGCTGCGGCCGGAAACACTCGCAGCTGCATATCGATCCATTGGAATTTGCAAAGCACACTGGGCGCATCTGACTTATGACTCTGCCGAGAGGTCTTCCATGTTCAGTGAAGCGACAGACAACCTTCGAATCGCTCAGAGGCTAGAACCTCGTAGCATTGGTACCGCACATGCACTTGCACTAGTCCTCGCCTCTGCTCGAGATGTCCCTGGTGCGATAGAAGTAATTCGTGGTGCACTGACCGGATCGGTCATGCTCAATGGAGACGCAGCTTCACAGCAAAACCACGAGCGCGAAAGACGGCTCTTATCCTTGTGGCATCTACTTGCATTATGTCTCTCCGCGCAAGACAAACACGATACGGCCGCACAGATCTGCGAGGCAGCATACAAACAATTCGGTAACTCTCAACTACTGTTTGGTCAGACTGCTAAGCACGACTCTCTCAATCCCGAGATGATAGCAGTGTCGACTGCCTCGCCTCCAGGCTTCGTTGCTCAAACAGAGGGTTTCGAGAGGGAGAGCATACTGCAAATCAGGATGAGTCAGGTTCTGTTGGTCGAGCTGATGGAGGGACCGGATGCTGCTATCGATATGACCGATAGTCTGTTGGGGCTTTATTCGAGACTTTTCGGCAATCCGGAGCATGTCACCATCAGCGTCTCGAGACCACCTCAGACCGCAGCCACCGCTGCGACGTCTCGCTTTGGCGGTACACTGCGCAGCATCACGGGTAGCATACGGCCGAGGTCAGCCGTATCCCGACGTAGCAGTAATGCTGACAAGAACACTCTTCGCAAACGATCGGTGAACTCAGCAGATGGCACTCTTCGGCCGGCGACGAACGGTCAAGGAACAACCGCACCGATCGCCATCACCATCACTAATGAGGATGGCAACCCGGCGGAGAAGAAACACCACTCTCACCATCTACATCTGCCATTCCACAAGCATCAGAGCACCAGCCCTTCGGCAAAAACGTCAGCAGTCAGCGTTGACGGTGCAGACGAGAATTTACAGCCAATTGAGACAACCGCAACCCCTGGCAGTACAGCATCAAGTTCGAACGGCACACCAGGGCAGCCTTTACCTGAAATCGCGCACAATGCGTCGCACGACACATTCCTCCCACCGCCAGCTGGCCACCCGGACCAGCCACCTGTTCAAGACGTCCGGCTACCGGCGCCACATCCAGTGGCTGGTATGACAGTGCCTGAGTCACATCTATCACCGATGCACGAACGGCGGCATAAGGTTGGCGTGTTGATCAAGACGTGGCTTTTCGTCGCGGGCCTGTATGTGCGAGCAGACTCGTGTGATGATGCTCAGAGTGCTGTGGATCATGCTTCGAAACTGGTGGAGTCCTTAGAAGTGGAGTTTGCAGCTTCCCCAGATGGCGTGAATGCCCGAAGGCTGTGCGAGAAGGGCTGGGGTGGTAGCAAAAGCATAGACGAATTGTGGGCGGATGTCTGGTCAACAGTAAGTGGTGCTAGATTTACCGATCCATCGCAATTTACTAACAGATCACAGAAAGCGCTCCTCGCGGCCACTCGCCAACGGCCATTTGAGGCTATTGCAGCATACGAACAAGCCCTCTCGTACCATCCAGACCATAGCGCAGGTATCATCGGCCTGTCAGATCTCTTGCTGGACATATATGAACAAAAGATTCCAGCTGAAGAACCTTTGCCTTCAACACAACCTCCTCTGCCCTCGACATCAGGCTCTCTGATCAGCGAAGCCAAGCCTTCACTCACAAGGCCAAACACGGCTTCGAGCACGGAGCCGTCTCATGGGCCCTCATTGGTCAACGACAATCACATCGAACACACTGGAGCACGCAAGAAAGACCCTTCTCCAGCCGAACTCAACCGCCTTGCTGCTCGCGATCGGGCTTACATGTTATTGTCAACCTTGACGAAGTTGGGAACTGGGTGGGATGATTCGGAAGCATGGTCCATGCTTGCCAGAGCGCATGAGTTGAGCAGGGAAATTGACAAAGCCAAGCAGGCTTTGTGGTGGGTTGTCGAGTTGGAGGATAGTAGACCACTGAGGGGTTGGGGAGAGATTAGTCCTGGTGGATATACCCTTTGAGCGAGCAAGCGCCATGCATCCCCTACCTAATATTTGTCTCTATTGCGATGTTTTTTCGTGCTCAATTCCTGAGAGAAGTTGTACGTAATAATCTTTTTTCAGAGCATTGATACCCACATTCACCATTTTTGAATGAAAGGCTCTCTCTCTCACACACCCACACACACCCACACACACACACACCCTCCTCTTCTTTCCCATCAATCCTCTCTTCTTCTGGTCATGGTTCTGTGGCGAGGATATATGTGGATGGATTGTATGCTTTTGTAGGTATCAACAGGTGTGGAACTGGACTACGTTTCTGGGTGCTTTGAGGTGGGACATGGGTAATTGGGGAGATGTCACCTGTGAAGTACATAACGTCGTTCGATGGGGCGGGCATAAGAGATGTGTGATAAGGTTTCTAGGGTACTACATTACAGCCACACAAGTGCCAGTGAATTGTGTCTCTACTTGAGCTGCATGAGCAGCGATGAGTATGAGAAGGCTCTCTCAAGCTACTACAAGTCCTTGAAATACCTGGTACCTGGTACTCAAGCTACAGGTCCTTGAGGTACGGTATAGCCTCCATAGCACCTTCCTTCTCTACCGTCTTTGATGCCGCGAGTGTTGCGAACTCCAGTGCTTGCTTGAAGTCGAATTCTCCAGAGGCAGAAACATGTCTTGCTCTCTGGACGGCATAACCTCCTACAAATGTATCTCCGGCCGCTGTGGTGTCGATCACTTTGACCTTGTGGGCGCCCACGTGGCCTGACGCGCCAGAAGCAGTGGCATAAACCAAGCCTTCGCCACCAAGAGTGATGACTACCGCTTCTCGGACACCTTTCTCCAGGAACGCTTTGCACAGTTGTAACAGACTGTCCTTGTCTGCCGTCGTGGTTTCGGACTGACCAGCAAGGATTGCAGCCTCTGTTTCGTTCATGATGAGCGTGTCCATGTCTGGGAAGGCGTCTGGAGGCAGCGCTACAGCGGGGGCTGGGTTGAAGATGACATGCTTTCCACTCTCGCGTGCCTTGCGCATGTTGTAGAGAACCTACCTTTGCCATCAACATGTCACGATTACTGGCTGGCTGGCGGGTGGGCGGGCAGGCAAGTGGGCGAGAGGGAGGAAGAAACTCACAGTGTTGAACGGGATCTCTAGCTGAAGAACAACGACATCTCCTTCCTGACCTGTGACCAGGTCCTCGTCGTCTTTGAACGTCATGTTCGCATTCGCAACGAACATGATTCGATTTTCGCCGCTCGCATCCACGACGATGTTGGTGACTCCCGTCTTCTCTCCTTTCAATCTGCGCACGCCACTGGAGTCAATGCCCTCTTTGCCCAGGGCCTCGAAATAATCATTACCAAAGCCATCATCGCCGACAGCCCCGATCAAGCGCACTTTGACTCCTTCGCCGGCGAGCCGGACAGCGCCTACTGCTTGGTTCGCTCCTTTGCCCCCGAAGCCGGTGTCGAACGAGATTGCTTGCAGTGTCTCGCCCGGATGCGGCAAACGCGATGTCCTGGTCACGAAGTCCACGTTCAGCGAGCCGATGACGGCCACAGATTTCGCGGCAGACATCATGCACCAGCGGCAACGTGGCAGTCGTGACGTGCGGGAGTTGTATGGGTGGAGAGATAGAGGAATTGGATGGCATCTTCTTCTTTTCCTCGTCCTGCATTGCAGGTCCACCC
Organism: Sphaerulina musiva SO2202; assembly: GCF_000320565.1. Classification (NCBI taxonomy): domain Eukaryota; kingdom Fungi; phylum Ascomycota; class Dothideomycetes; order Mycosphaerellales; family Mycosphaerellaceae; genus Sphaerulina; species Sphaerulina musiva. Next base: position 351,232 of record NW_016017388.1, on the reverse strand, counting down.
GACCCGCGGACGGCGGGGGCCGGTGGGGTGGTCGGGATTGAGAGCAGAGCTGAAAGAGGTCGTGGGACAGCTTGGCCAACTTGTGGTTGTCCCCCGTCATCCACCCCAGCATCCATGGATGGATCTTCAATGGGCAGGTTGTTCCATATCGTACGAGAACAGCGACTTCATCTTCATCTCCCTCTTCATCACCATCATCTTCACTCACTGCCTCCACTCCCTCTTCTGCTCGCTTTCCACATCGGCGCGGATGACTGCGCTTTATAGTCGACTCTTCGCTGCCAACGGCTTCCCGCGAGTGCTGCAGCCTCTTCTCGCCGTCTGCTGCTCTGCACCTCTTCACAGCTCGTGAACGGCACTTTCAGCCGCTCGCACATGGCCTTCATGTTGATATCCATCATCGCCTTCAAGTCCTCCACTTCCTGCTGCAGACTGGAGATTGAGCTTGCCAAATGAGGCACGACTTCTGCATGTGCCTTGACATGATAGAAATCGCGACGCAACAGAGCCATTCCATCGCCCGTGTCCTTGATGATCTGTCCCAGGTCGATCGAAACCTCGTACGAGGGAGGTGCTGTTGTGGTGCCCGTGGATACGCGGTTGTCTCCTGCCTCTCCAACACCAGGCATCGTGTTAGTTTTCTGCACGCGATAGGTACATGAACGGCCTGGCGCGGAAGGGAACGATGCAGGCGAGGGCTTTATATGCTCGCGGCAGCAATTCCTGATTACCGCAGCGGTGCAGCCGTGACTCGATCACCTCATCCGTAGACGGGAATGGTACTTCGTAGGAGGTAGACTCGCCGACAACATACGCTCACTGAGCCTCACTCGGAACTGAAGCAGGGCTGAAACCAGCAAATAGGCTGTCAAATTCCACGTCCCGACCATCGATCGACATATCACATGAGGCAGGCACGAACGGCTGCCGCTTTTGACTTTCTGTCAATTCCCTGCCCCGCAGTGTTGAACGGCGATTGCGAGCCGGACAGTCGCCGAAGTTTCAGCTGGCGTGTTATTAGAAATCTCGCGGGTTGAATTATTACCTCCTACCAGGTAAGTAACGTAAGTTAGGTCAGGTCCCAGGTGTATTTACCTGTCTGGTAGGTCTTTCGGTATCGCGTTCTGGTAGAGATATCGACGTCTGTCCAGCTACCTGTATGTTACCTGTACATACAGGTAAGGTATGGCAAGACCATCTTTCCAACGACATGAGAAATGCTCCATCCGATGATCAGATCACAACACACTCTCCCCACATGCGCCATCACATCGACCCTTCTGAAGGTGTCTCTGGCGGGAAGGCGTCGCAATAGCCTGCGGAATAGTTCCCACCCGGTGGAACGTAACAACACAAAGCACCTCCAAACCCATTGTTTGACTTCGTCAAACCATAGTGTTCGAGACAGTATTCACCAAAGTCATTGAAATTCTTTTCACCAACATCCTCGCACTGTACTCCATTAGCACTTCACTTCTGGATCAACGTTCTGCGACCCGTCTCGACTTACGTTGATATACGGCCGATACCCTGGCGCCTCCTGTCGTGCAGTGATTGCGTGACCGGGAAAGTATTGATGGCAGATCGGTACGGTGGCATTGACGTCTGGGTCGCCATTTTCAGGATTCCCGCAAAAACAATACGATATCTCGGGGGCGTTCGGATCGATCGGTTCGCCATCATCATTGGTACCCGTAGGGCCTCCCTGGCGCGGCGCAAGTTGGCCTAAAGCGGAAGCTGGACCTGCTGAAAGACTGCACACACACAATGTCTCTCATATTAGCAAGATCTCAATCACGGGCGTTGGTTTGTTTCCTTTCAATTGATGCGCGAGGAAGGGGGGAAGGGAGGCCTACAGGAAGCTGGAAGCAACAGCCGCAGCTACTGCTATAGGCCACAACATCTTTGCAGACTGGAGTGTGTGTCACTGTGTGAATGATTGTTGTTGAGGTTGAGGTTGGGGGGCAGAGTTGAGAGTCCCGACAGTTGCAACCCACGAGTGAAATCTCTAAGATTCCAACTGCAGTCTACATATATAATGTACCTACCTCAGGTACCTAGGCAGGATCTCTGTCTCTCACACATTTCTTTACAAGCCTCTTGTGGTGCAATTGATTATATCGGCCCATGTACGTCTGGGGTCTATCTGGATTTCATCAGGGGGAAATTTGTATGTACAAAGTGACTTATAACAAGCAGTACAACCCCCCCTTCCCACCTTCTCTCTCTCTGTTGGACTTTGATTGATCCAACTGAGTATGTTGACTCCAGTACCTGGTAGGCTTTTTCCTTCTTTTGGGGGTACATGTATACTGGTATCATGGTTGTTAAAAGTTGTCCACCCTCTGACTGCAGCCCTTTCCATCCCCAGCTGCTTTCTTCTCTCTCTCTTTCTCTCTCTCTCCCTCTTCTCATCAATACCTCTCCAGTCTACACGACAATAGAAAATTGATGAACTGCCAAGTGAACTGCCAGTCAGTGCAGAACTCAAGGTTGAAAAAAAAAACCAACAATCACCTCACCTCACCTCACGGTCCTCCTCACCACACATTGAGAAAACCAAAAATGTAAAAAAAGTTCACCAACACTTTGCATACAGTGCAATCAGTACATATGTACAAGTACCTAGGCACCAGGATGTCGGGAAATGAACCCAACAAGCATAAGCGGGGGGGACGGATGGGGAGATGGGGAGATGGGGAGATGGGGCCCAAATGGGGAAATATGGAAGAAACAAACAAAAAAAGAGAAGTGACAAACTTCATTGAGATTCTAGGGTTCCCCGATTCCGAAGTGTTCCTGCCCCGTCCCGCACTCTGTGACTCTGTTTCTTTCTTTTTTGTCCTTGAAAAAATAAAAGGGTTTATATAGAGGGCATGAGGTGACAATATGACTTTCTAACGTAATGTACCTAGGTACTGTACTTGATGAGTACCTAAGGTACATATATGTATCTTCTGGGGGGTTGCGTGTTAAGCTATATATAGAGGTATATAAGGAATCTCAGGGAGGTAGGTAAAAAGAAAAAAAAAGAGAGAGAGAAAAGGAAAAGGAAGAGAAAGAATACAAGCACGTTTATGATTAGCGTTAATGAGTCTACGGTTTGCCGTGTAGAATTCATTCCCCATTTGATTAAGACCTTCCCGATGGAGGCCTTTTCGCTGATTTCTCGACGCGGTCCACTACTACTTATGGGACATGTTCTCTAGATGATGGTGATTTGTCTAGATATTCATATTTGAAGAAGAGAAAAAAGTGCAAGATTGAAACGCGCGTTTATGCGTGTGGCTTGGTTGCTTCAAGAAAGAAAGAAGTCGTGATTTTGAGTCGATGGTATGGGACTGGGAATCACTGGCATGGTGCCTGGTCGGCGAGAGGTATGTGAAGCATCTAGTACTGGCAGTCTATCTACATTCGTTGGCTGCTCGCTGTTCAAGCAACATGATGTATGGCTACATGTAAGAGGTAGTGACCCAACTGTGAGGCGATGCTCATCACGCGTGGAGCATCATCGATTTCTTCAATGAACATTATTCCAAGCCTTGCCATCCGCCTTCGTCGCCATCCGCCATGCTCTCGTCTTCCTCCACGCTGCCATTTGTGATGGCTTGCATCTTCACGTCCGATCCAGAATCTCTTCTAGGCTGTGCAAGCAGATAATCGAGTGTGTGATCATTCTGATCTGCGACCTTCATGATCTCACCCTGCACCCTGCCAATGGCCTTTTGCATCATTCTCACCACTTCCGCGTACTCGCCTTGTCGCTCCTTGAGGAGTCGACCATGTTGATTGAGCACGCTCTCCATCCATAGCAAGTTGAGCTCCAAGTGTGGACTCTGATCGGACTCTGTCGAGACAAGTCGCAGTAGACGGTCCAGGTAGACGCGTGGAAGATCGCGCACGACAAGGCCAATGTCTGAAATCGGAATGCCACGATAGACTTTGCGGACGAGTTTGTGGTCACCTAGGCGGAATGCCATGACCATCGCCTTCAGCCACTCCTTCTCGCGCAGAGTGGCGATGGTGCTCTCTGGCGTGACATCGACGTCGAGGTCGAAAGGATCAAATACAGCGCCCGTGTCCAGCGAATAGGTCAGTAGACCTTCAGTGCTCGCTGCGCAAAATGCTCGACCTGTTGGCGAAAATGTGACGCCAGGTACACGAACCTCTGCCGCAATCTTTCTCTGCGAGGCATCACCCCGTTTCGCACCTGGCAAACTCGTGTCCATCCGATCTTCGAGATCGGATGCCTCGCCTTGCTCATCCAGCAATGCTCTAGGACCCCCTTCTGTCAGTAACTTGGAGTTGAGATATTCTTGAGTGCCTTCCAAGCTCAAGTTCACCGATACAGTGAATCTTCGGAGCAACACTCCAGTCTCCACGGCGTATAGGCAGATGTACTTGCTGTTCCCGCCAGCCAGTAGAACTGCCCCATCTCCGCTGTAAGCTATGGTGCCGAAGCTTTTGGTGCCCGCCACGTTGGCTGCAGTACGTCGATCGGTCGCTTTTCGCCCTCCACTCGCGTCTCGTCTGCCGTCCAGACCTGCCTCTTGTGTTGCTTCACTCAAGCTCCAAAACGTTAGTTGACCATCCAGAGATGACGCAGCGATTTGACGTCCGTCTGGTCTGACAGTTACTGCGAGCACGTCTGCCTGCAGCTGTATCGGTTCTGAGGTTTGTGTTCTGCCAAAGATCGACCATATTCGTACTGTGTGATCCCAACTGCCCGATACGAGATTGCCACCGTTGGGCGCAAAAGCAAGTGTAGACACTGGGCCTTCATGACCAGTCAACTGATCCAGCAGCTGTCCCGTCTGTACACTCCATATGTGGATATCAAAGTCATCAGTCGACCCTGCTGCAACCACTTCACCACTAGGATCGACGGCTATCGAAGTCCACGGCAGTCGTTTGGATGCTGTAAAGGTACGGAAACACCGGTATCTGATCAAGTCAAATGCGCGCACACTTCCGTCCAGAGATGCGGTAAACAGCACATTCCCGCGCTTGGCAAACTCACAGGCGGTAACGCCTGACGTGTGCTCTGTGAATGTCACAATGCAGAATCCAGAAGTCGTATCCCATACTTTGATCTTACCGTCGTCCGCGCATGTGATCACGCGATCTCCGGAAGGCGAGTAGGTAAGAGCGTTCATGCTGTCGAAGTGGCCCTGTTGCTTGAGGATATATGACTCGCTCTGCCATTCCCAGACGAGTAGCTGACCCAACGCCGAAGATCCGAATGCGAGCCATTCGCCCGTCTCATTGATAGACACCGTGTCTACATGTGAAGCTGAGATAGAGAGTTTGTGGATCTCGCTAAAGCTAGGCAGCTCGTGCAGCATGAACAGTCCGTTAGAGAAGCCGGTCACAAGTATATTCGATGATGGATGGAACGCCGCAGTAGTAAGATGGGCTTGATCTTGGAAGAAGTAATGCCTGTCGTTAATCCGCCACCGCTCGTCCTCTTCGCTCACTTTGTCTGGGTCAGCGTCTGGCGAAGGTAAATATTGCCACTGGAACAGGGCGCCATCTTTTGAGACTGTCCATATCGTTTCTTGATCCTTGCTGAACCATGCTGCGCGCACAGCAGTACGATGGCCAGCGAGTACGGTAGGGGCAAAGCTTTCTTCGGGATCCAAGCTCCATATTCGCGCAGTCAAGTCCTTGCTCGCTGAGAGGAAGAAGCGTGAATCGCTGCTCCATTGAATGCTGTGAACCATATCATGATGGCCAACATACTGTCGGTGGCGTACGAATGGCGCAAACTCGAGGCCATCGTCATCTCCAGCTGTGGATGGAGTCTTCCAGACCTCGATTTTCCTCCCCAGTCCCACAGCAAAGTAGTCGCCACTTGGAGAGAATGTGAGGGCTGATACAGCAGTCTTGAGCGAGAAATGATATAGCACGATCCTGCGCTGGAAGTGCGATAGAATGGCATGACCAGACTCATCGATTGTAAGCAGGAGCTGGCCCTTGGGGTGAAGCGCTATCCGAATGATGTTGACTCTGTGTGCGAAGGGTAGAGTGTAGGATTTGTTGTTCACCAGATCGAATACCGAGACACGGTTTCCCACTGGCGAGAGCAGACATGTGCCATCCCTGGTATACACGAGGTTTCCCTTGCGATAGACGGTGCCCAGAAGGTTGGAGAACTGCACTTTGCGTTAATGGTCAGTCTCGTCGACGAGTTTGCTTCTCTCGAAGATGCGCCTGCGGGCTGTGTCTACCTTGAAGTCCGTCTTCATCCTGCCGCTGCTTCTTCCACTGGCTTCCTTGCCTTTCTTCTTGGGAACTTGTCGGTATGGCTCGGTGGGCGCGCAGACTACATGTACTGAAGCCTGAGGTTCAAATCGCAAATGGACGCGACCAAAATTTCATGATAGAGTGTCGAAACCTACTTGTTCGGCTCTTCCCGCTACTCCCCCGCAAGCACTAGCGGCAGCTCCCGGCGCACACGATGCGCGTCTGCTATTGGTCAAGCATTCTCCTAATGAACCGACCGCGCCATTTCGGTAAGTGCCACCTGGAAAGGAGGCGCTCTTTCCTCCTCGTGTCGTCTCCCAGGGTCTTGTTTCTGGCTCTCTGTCCGCAGTTGCAACTTGTTGCCCTTGCCCTTTCCAATATTCACCCCTCAACCAACTTACGACACCTCCCTCGTCGAAGCCGCGTGGTATACATACCTGCGCAATCTGCTGTGATCGGGTATGCATACACCTTGCTGAATCCATTGACTCCCGATCGCGCGCGTCGCTCGGCCGCAATATGGAGGCCACCGCACTTCAGCAAAAGCCACTGGCTAACATCCGCCGCGGTTCGCGCATTACAGATACAGGAGTGCTTCAGAGACAGATCCCTGGCGCATACTTGCCCTCGTCTGATCCATCGGGTCCGCCAGTCTCCTCGACACAGAAGAACCTCGTCCCGGTTCCCCACCGCGAACGCCCTCCCCTCGTAGCAGCGATGGCAGAAACAGCAGGGTCGCCTATTGGCATTGCCAACGTATGTTGTGCCCATCAGAAACCATCAGATAGCGTACTGACAGCTTGTGTAGCTGCCAAACCAGCGCCACAAAATCGTGGCCAAGCGAGGTGCTGCCTTCACGATCATGGTGGCTGGTGAGTCTGGCCTCGGAAAGACCACGTTCATCAACACTCTTTTCAGCACTACGATCAAGAACTACGCCGACCACAAGAGACGTCATGCAAAGCAGATTGACAAAACTGTCGAGATCGAGATCACAAAGGCAGAGCTCGAGGAGAAGTTCTTCAAGGTCCGCCTGACGGTCATCGACACACCGGGCTTTGGCGACTACGTGAACAACCGCGATAGCTGGCAGCCAATCATAGAATTTTTGGACGATCAGCACGAGAGCTACATGTTGCAGGAGCAGCAGCCAAAGCGCAGCGACAAGATCGACCTGCGTGTGCACGCTTGTCTGTTCTTCATTCGCCCAACTGGCCACACCCTGAAGCCGTTGGACATCGAGGTCATGAGACAAATGGCGACCCGCGTCAACCTCATTCCGGTCATTGCAAAAGCAGACACCCTCTCTCCAGGAGACCTCTCCCGGTTCAAGCACCGCGTAAGTAACACTGAGAGCTGCAAGATGATATACAGTGCATGCTGACAAGCTTCACTTCCAGATCAGGAGCGTCATCGAGGCACAAGGCATCAAGATCTACACTCCGCCGCTCGAGGAAGACGACGAAGCTGGTCTCCAGCACGCCCGCAGCTTGATCTCTGCTATGCCCTTCTCCGTCATTGGTTCCGAGCGTGATGTGAACACCCCAGACGGACGCACTGTCAAAGGTCGACACTACCACTGGGGTGTTGCCGAAGTCGAGAACGAGGAGCACTGCGACTTCAAGAAACTACGCGCTATCCTCATTCGCACACACATGCTCGACCTGATCCATACCACCGAAGAAAACCATTACGAAGTGTACCGAGCGTCGCAGATGGAGACCAGAAAGTTTGGCGAGGCAAGACCTCGAAAGCTGGACAACCCCAAATTTAAGGAGGAGGAAGAGTCGCTCCGCAAGCGCTTCACGGAACAAGTCAAGGTTGAAGAGCAGCGCTTCAGACAGTGGGAACAGAAGCTGATTGCTGAGCGTGATCGTCTCAATAAGGATCTTGAGCAGAGCCACGCTGTGATCAAGCAGCTCGAAGCCGAAGTCGAAGGTCTGCAGGGTAGCATGTCAAGGACTAGTCGTCGTTAAGCTCGAGATGCTACGAAGATCAAAGGCCGATGCACAAAGATTTTACCGACCAGGCTACGGCAGGACTGTGTCGATCGCAATAGATGAACATACCAAGCTTGCTTGCATCTGCCGGTCGCCAGGTTGTGACGGAGTGGAGTGGGCTCTCTTAGGTTGGGTTCACAAGGCGCGAAGATACCTCTACTGCTTTCATTGTGTTTGTTTAAGCAGAATCATGGAAAGCTACTTAGCGAGGGTGTTGCGAGTCGGAGGCCGACGGGCGTTGATCATAGCTGTTTGATACGCGCTCAAAAGTATCAAGTGCATAGTATATTCGAGAGATTTAATATCAGCTGAACAATTCATGTCGTTGGCGTTATAGAATGAGCTCCTTTTCGCCGTATTTTACGTCCTGTCCCTGCTGTTGCTGACCATGATACTTCAAACCCTCAGAACTACATATATGTTGTTGATGGCGAATTGATAACGACTTATGTGGTTGCCTCATGTGCGGTCCGTAGGCCAGGCAGGATTACCGTAGGTCAGGACGGACTTATGAAGCCTTGGCATGTCTTGCAACATTTACCGTCCCTCTTTCTCCATTCGCATTTCCATCAACATCATCATGCTACTAAGATGACATCCAACGTGCGCTTCCCAACAAAGCTATTATCGAGATTAAAGGATCACACTGGTCCTGTCCACGCCGTTACTTTCTCGGCAGGAACAGGTCAATATGTTCTCACTGGCTGTCAGGACCGCAAAATAAGACTTTTCAATCCATTGAATGGACGACTAATTCAGACGTTCTCTGCTCACGGGTATGAGGTGCTCGACATCGGAGTCAGCGAAGACAATGCTCGATTCGTCTCGGGAGGAGGCGACAAGACTGTTTTCCTCTGGGATGTGGCTACTGCGCAAACATTGAGAAGATTCACGGGCCACTCGGCAAGAGTGAACTGTGTTGCCTTTGGGGGTGAAGGGGACTCGATTGTTCTCAGTGGGAGTTTCGATGGGACTGTCAAGGTTTGGGACGCGAAGAGCAGGAGTGAGAAACCTATTATGAGTTTCTCCGAGGCGAAGGACTCCATCTCGAGTGTTGCTGTCAACGGGCATGAGATCTTCGTGGGCTCAGTCGATGGGCGCGTGAGAGTATATGATTTGAGTATGGGCCACGTTGACGTTGACGTTGTGGCTCCTGGAAAAGGTGTCACGAGTGTCACGCCTACGAAAGCTGGAGATGGCTATCTGGTGAGTAGTCTGGACAGCAAGATGAGGTTCTTCGACCGCAGCACAGGAAAATGTTTGCAGACTTTCCAGGGAGACGGATACACCAACGAGACGTATCGGATGAGGAGTACCATGGCGATGGCCGATGCATATGCTATGACTGGGACCGAAGATGGAAAAGTCTTCGTGTGGGATGTGTTGACTGGAGCTCTGGCCCATCAGGTTTGGCACAAGGAGGATGGGAGTGCGCATACCATTGCTACTAAGAAGGACGTTGTGAGTGCCGTTGCATGGAATCAGTTGAGAAAGCAATGGGCCAGCGCGGGCGGCGACGGCACTGTTGTTGTCTGGGGACTGGACGAATGAGAGATGATTGCTAGCCTGAGCTCGACAACACCATGCAGAGTCCCAGTTTGATCAGCAGCAGAGATGTTAGCAGCTCGCTCGATTCAGTTGCCTCGGTTTCTACAGCATCTCAACCACTTGAGACGATCGGCTAGACGCGTGGGCGGGAAACCTTATCAGCCTCATATCAATACAGGTACGTCGACTCTTATCAGTTAGGACAAGAGGATCTCCGGAATCTCAAATCATAACAATGTTATATCTGTGGGATCACCTATGATCGGCCATGGCTAGCACTAATCTTCTCTCTCGACCAACTTCTGCCTACTACAACCACAACATTCGTTGTGGCACCTTTCAGCATGGGCGACCTGGGCAGTATGGAGAATGACAAAGCCTACGAACACAAGCTATCCCCGCTGGAAACCATCGCTCAGCCCTTGACACTTCCATGCGGCTTGAAGCTACCTAATCGCCTGGTCAAATGCCCTATGCAGGAGACCCTCGCGGAGGCACCATACTTTGACCCACCCATCGACAAGTTCAGGAAAATCTACAAGAAATGGGCAGAATCACAATACGGATTGATCATAACTGGACAAGTGCAAGTGGATCTCCGCTTTCTTTCAATCGCTGGAGATGTTTGCACAAGACCTGAGAGCACATCGGGTGAGATCCTTGCCAAATGGAAAGAGTGGGCACAGATAGCACAAGAGTACGGCACACCGTGCATCGTTCAGCTGGCACACCCCGGTCGCATGAGTCCTGCAGGTGCTGGTAATAGACCTCACGACATGCCCGCATTGTGTCCAAGCAGCGTCCCGGTCAAGATGGGAGACACGTGGCTAGACAAGCTTGCACTCGACAAATTACTTGGGACGCCGAAAGAAATGAGCCTGGAAGACATTGACGAAGCCGTGGAGAACTTCATCAGGGGCGCAGTGGTGGCTCGAGATGCTGGTTTCGCTGGTTGTCAGCTACATGGGGCCCATGGTTTCCTCCTCTCGCAGTTTTTGTCGCCGCACACCAATCGCCGAACCGACGATTATGGAGGTACTCCAGAAAAGCGTCTGACGCTATTGAAGAGAATCGTTGGCGAAGTGCGGGCTCGTTGCCCTCCTCCTTTCTGTCTGTCTGTGAAGCTGAACTCTGGTGATTATATGGGTGAAGAGGGACTTCAACAAGAAGAAGCATTGGAACAGGTGCGATGGCTCGTAACGTGTGGCATGATTGACTTTGTTGAGATTTCCGGAGGCAATGCCGAACAGAAGACGTCTGGGCTGCATAACTCTTTTGACAAGAAGACAATCGACAAGGCGCCTCAGATCAAGGAGAGCACCAGGATCAGGGAAGCTTACTTCACGGAATTCGCAGAAAAGGTACAGAAGATGGAGTCACCTGTTCCAATCCAGCTTTCGGGAGGCTTTCGATCCAGAACTGGAATGGCAGACGCCATCGATTCTGGCATATGTGAACTTATTGGACTGGGTCGATCAGCTGTTCTGGAGCCCGAGCTACCTCGCAAGACGTTGCTGAATCCTGCATTCAGCGATGAAGAAGCAATGGGCATGTCTCACATTGTCAGAGGCCAGTGGTTGGCGCGCATGATACCGGCCAAGGTTGTTGGATCCGGCCTCCCCATCCAATTCTTCTACTACAACATGAGGCGACTTGGCAGTGGCCTCGCAAGTGACCCGTACGCGAGCTTGCCATGGGTCATGTTCACCAACATCTACGAGGCAATCACGGGATCCCTGTGGTCTACGCTGCATGGCTTTCTGCAAGGGAAGACGACATATAAAGTCTAGGTGTTGTATACTAGATATCGCGGTTATAGAGAAATGAATGATGAGATTGCCAAGGCAGATGCCTGCTAGAATGAAGGGCCGTGTTGTAGCTTATGCATCCCCCATCCTCCTCTGTCGCTGCGGCTTCCAGGGGATATTTGAGGTACACACGTGTTCCTCTGACTCCCTCATATCATCATCATCAGCGTCCCAAGGGAATCGAAGGATGATGAGTTGATGACCATCCGGGATGTGGGGCCTGTGGGGGGACAAGCTGATATAGCCCGAGGTCCAAGCCTCCCCAAGCGCTTCCAGAAGGACGCTAGAAGGACGCGGAGAGCTCGCTTAGTTCTGGTTCGAGCCAGTCAGTTTCACTGGGCAGTTCTGTGGGTTGATAGCTGAAAGTACATGTATTAGGTACATTGTATCTCCAGAGGATTGTTGTTCCTCTGCTTCGCCGCACACACCTGAGCACATGGACTGCACAGCACGAATCCTTCGCGCCGCCAGATGATGTCCAGCACCCCCCATACCAGCTTCTCGTTGGCTGAACAATCTTCGTCATGTGACATCTGTATGCTCTCAGCCTTGCACAGCCTTGCTGAGAGGCTTGAAGGAACTTGAAGTCCTCAGGCTCTCCTTCCACTCACCTAGAACTAGGACTACCACCTACTGTACCTACATGTACTTAATCTTGCCACTCCAGCCGATTCCGTTCACTCACACCCCGTCGTTCGCACGGAGCCGCTTTCCCTAGGCACTTGATATTGACAACTTCCCCCACAGAAATCATGCCTACTCGACTTTCAAGACTCTTTTCGTCCGCCGATAAGGAGAAAGCGGAGCTTGTGGAAGCAGAACGCAATCCATCGTCCTCACCATCTACAGGAGATGCTCCCCCAAGCTACCAAGGGCAGGACCACTACGACCGCGAAGACAGCATACCGCCACCAGACATTACCGCCGGCTTCAGCAATCTGAGCGTCTCGCCCAGTGGCGATGGCTTTCCCACCAAGACGGAGTGCATTGCCCATCTGAAAGTTCTGGAGTGCTTCTATCGCTTGAAGCAGTCAATCGCTGCCCATGATGGTCTATTTGGCATCGACAACGCACTCGTGACTGGCGCTCCGGTCCCACAGAACGACAAGACTCCTGAACTTCTGGCCAAGCTCGGCGAGAAACGATGGGCCATCTACGTTCAGCAAGCTGTGGATCGCTTTGAGGCGTGGTGGAAAGCCATACGACCACATAGCCGCATGGCAGATCGATCGCAGCTTGTATTCGAGGCAAAACAGGGGACCCTTTGCGACCCTGGCGATGATAACAAAGGTCCTCTCTTTGACGACTCTACTCTCCCGCCAGCAGATGTACTCATGGTGTGGCATGCATACATGCTGAATCCGCGATGCTACCTTGAGGATTGCATACGACAGGGCAAGCTGGACGTCTGGCGTGCGTCGTTTCCATGGGAGATTGTGGCACAATCTATCAACTCCGAGACCTTCGTATGCGAGGCCACACCAGCTGCCAAAACGCACTTCAGCAAACTCACCGGCTTGCAGTGGGAAGGTATGACTGATATTAAGGCGAGACCAACTTTGTGCCCGGCTTGTTCGACTGTGAACCACGTGCCATGGACCACGCAAATCGTAAGCCTTGGATACCCAAACACTCCAACGAGACTAGAAGCCAAGCTCGATGAGATTCTTTCCAGTGGGCAGGGCTTTTGCGACAAGGACCTGCGACACAGGTGTACTGGGTGCCCTACGTATATCACTCACGATCGGCTCCGACTCACAAAGTTCGCCAACGACGTCGAGCGTGCCCAAGTAAACAACATCCCGATGAGTGGCACAATCCTTGGGCTGCAAGGGATTCCATGGGAGGCTCACGGCCGGACTGATTCAACGACTGATGCTATCAGCTCTTTTCCAAATCAAATGATCAGGATTACGACTCGTTCAGGCCAATATAGCCGAAATGGACCAAATCGACCCTTCAATGCCTGGGATATCAGATGCTTCGACACCTTTGGCGAGGTTCGTTGGCTGGTTGAAACCACGCTCAAGAACAAGAAACATATGCGCGCAGCACGAGGAAACCGAGCGCACAGGTTAGAGAGGACCGAACGCATTGCAATCCGCAAAATGATGAGCCGGTACTGGGACAACAGCTCGCCCTTTGCTCTAGATTTGGTGGGAGCCGTGGTCAGACAGGGCAGCTTTATTGAGAAAATGCACAACATTGACTGGCTACATTCACCTGCTCTGCCCAGCACGATGGAACGACTCGTAAGGAAGTATGAGAATTTCATGACTATCATGGCACAGAATCCCACTCGTATGGCGGTGCCGACGTTGGACGTAGATTTAGCCTGGCATACACATCAGCTTCGGCCATCTTACTACATGCAGTACACTGTCAAGCGTTGCAAGCAATTTATCGACCACGACGACAAGGTCGCAGAGACCAAGCTCAACGACTCGTTCGCCTGGACAAGCAAAGCCTACCAGAGGCTCACGGGCCAACCCTACTCGGAATGTACGTGCTGGTACTGTGAAGCCGTCCGGGAATCTCACACCAGTGCCGCCTCTCGCATCTTCAACACGACATCCGCGCAAGCTTCTTCCGCTGTTTTGCACGTCAGCGAACAAGACCCAGCCAAGAGTGTGCACATCTCGTCACATAATGCTGTGCGACCCATCGATGTCAAGTACGATCTCGAATCGAAAAGGCACGCCCTGGAGCTCGACAATCATTATCTGAAAGCCTGCGAGCGAGCGAAGAAAAAGGGCAGACCTGCACCGAAGAGAAATGACTACTACTACAGTGATGCGTACGGATATCCCGTGTACATTCCCGCATACAGTCCGTATGGGGGCTTTGTCCCTTATGCTCCCATGTACTACCCCGTCACGCCGGGATGTATGGCTGTGAGTGAGGGCGCTGTGGGGAACTGCTGCAGTGGGACTTGCGGCGGATCTGTTGCTGCTGGATCCTGTGCTGGAGCTGGGTCGGGAGGCTGCGCGGGAGGCAGTGGTGGTGGCTATTCAGGTTGCGGTGGCGGAGGGGGTGGAGGCGGCGGAGGAGGAGGAGGCTGTGGCGGTGGCGGAGGGGGAGGAGGTTGTTGAGGTAGAAAGAAATTGCTATCCTATGTACAAGCCTTTTGTAACTTATGTACTTTCTTGACTCCTTTGATGATACTTGAAGAACTCGTGGCTACAGGAGCTGTCAACGACTTTCTTCGCATGATGATACCCAGCCAGCCCGCAATCTATCCGCCTTTGTATAATCTCTCTCTCAAAGAGTTCTATACCTTCTTCTCCTTTTTCCCTTTTTTTCCACTCATTGATTTATGTACCCACAAACCATTCCCTCATTTCTCTCCCCTCCTTCCCACCAAAGAAACCAAAGCAAAAAAAAAACAAAACCAAAACAACCCAAAACCTCCCCATCCCCCCTCTACTCATACCCAAGAACCAGCTGCGCATTCTTCCCACAACTCCCCATCTCCACTCCCACCCCATCACATTTCATCTCCCACCCATTCCCCACACTCGAAGATCTCAAATCACAACCTCCGACATTCTCTCCCGTACAAAAGAATTTCTCGCCCGCCGGACACGGATATGCGAGAATAGTGTTGGTGGTGGGAGAACATTGAAAATACCGTGCATCGTTGGTGCAACTTCCGTAGATCCAGCCGGGGTTGGTGCAAGGGGTGTTTGTGGGGTCGGTGTAGGTGAAAGATAAGGAGAAGTCGGAGCCGGGGGTGGCGTCGTCGGGGTGCGGGAGGCGGGTGGAGAGGAGGTGGGTGTTGGGTTGTTCTTCTTCTTCGGATTCTGCGGATGATGCTTCGCTGGGAGGAGGAGGAGGGGAGATTTGGTGGAGGTTGTTTGGGTCTTGGTTTGTTGTTGTTGCTGCGAGATTGGAGTTTGTGTCGCTGCTGTCTTGGTGGCGATAGACGAGTTCGTAGTAGAAGAGGGAGGTGGATAGGATGCAGATGAGGAATATGAGGAGGTTTCGAGTACGCGTCAATTTGGAAGAGGAGGAGTCGTTGCCGAGGTGGAGGCCATTGTGGTCTTGGTAGAATTTCGACATTGAGGCTGGCTGATGTCGGAGATGAGATGAGGCTTGGCTGAAGGTTCAAGTTCAAGTTGTTGGTGTCGAAATTGGTGATGATGACAATGGGACGTCGATACAGACGGGAGGAGAGTACTCTTCCACTTTGAGCTGGAGGCGTGTGGTCAGAGTGTAGAAGAGCGGTAGTGTATGTATATATCGTATTGTTTTTAATGAGGATGTTGGGGTGCAGATCAGGGTATTGTTTTAAGTGATAGTCAGGCAGGATGGCAGGATCCAGATCCCTCCGCATGTCAAGGGATGGAGGGCGACAGGTGATTTCCCTCAGTTTAGCCGCGAGATCCAAGCGTTCATCACGCGGGGACTATAATTAGCGAAGATTTGTGAGCCCTACCTTCCTCACGAGTGTGCCTGCTAGCTTCCATTCATCACATACCTCCGAGGAGTCTGGGAGGTGGGAAGTTCCAGGTTACCTGTAGATACCTGAGTTAGTAAGAAGTAGCGACAGTTCAATGTTTTGTCAATGATAATAATAAGGTGACAAGTTAAGCTTATGTCAAGTATTGCACAGCGTGCGGCTAACCATCCGACTAGTATAATAGTGCATTACTATCCTTGCACAACTGCAGAAAAGAGACTCTCTTGTCTTGTGTTACCTTGGCCAGTCTTTATAAGAACAAACGATGAGGTGTCGACGATTCTCGAGGTTCTCGCAGCTTCTCTACGCATACCTAAGTACATGTAGTTGTGAACGAACATACAGGTATTTGGTACATCTTCACGACTTACCAGACCGCCGAGTCCACATCCTATACTGTAAAGACATTAACGACAGCATCAAGCCACTAACTGCTACTATATGGCATCCGCACAGATCTTGCACTCTTGTAAAACCGGCGCAGATGCACAACTAGATGGATCTAACAAGACCTTCGCGGGACGCCAGAAGACACGAACACACTCGCGATGAGGTCCACTACCAACAATACCTCCTGCAGGAATCCATCGTGGCGAATGAGCGACATCAGAACGACCTTTATGAGGAGCATCAGCATGAAAACTGCATCTGCAAACATGGCCTGCGACGCCCTTGGTGGCGGAGGTTTGTCGCACTTGTCGAGTGGCAAGTGTTGCCTGTGAAGACACCAGTTCCCCAGGTGCTACCGGTGGAGGCGTATGCGACTCGGAGAATTGGCTTGGGTGGTCCATTGGATCCATACCAAGAAATACATGGCGCGGCCTAGCTGAACTTCAGTCGAGCCTCTCTGTCTCTCTGTCTACATCTGGTCTTACTCATCATCGCATTCTGGATTCTGAAATCGAAAACGTTCTTCCTGAACATGGGCCATGCCGTCATGGAGGATGGCACAGATCTATAGGAAGAAGTCCTACATGGATGCCTCCAGGCTCTACAAGGTAAAAAACAGGAATTTGTCGAATCTTCAGCGGTGCGTGCTGTTCGTGTGCGTTAATTCTCACGATGCTTCGCATGTCTTCGGGCCAGCGGTCATGAGTCTTCGAGCTGGTAGAAGTTGAATATTCTTTGCAAGTACTTCCTATTCTCTTACGATGATCTTCCCAAGTCCACTCGTTCTCGTCAGAATGATGTTCCGATTCCGCAGTGAAACATGTGAGCGATGATCCGACAAAGGCCACGATTCCTGTTTGGGTACTAGCGTGGCATGGTCCAGATTTGAGGCTTTTGATTGGCCAGATAACGCCACACTGATGCAGGGACGGGGCGAAAGGCCAGGGATGTCTCCACTCAAATTTCAACGCTCGTACGATGAGGGCAACTTCGTCAGGGCCACAATAGCCGATCCCTCCGTGCATAACATTGTAACAGCTTCCATGTCTTCTTGTCTCGTGTTTTGTCTCTGAGAATTCCACCCTTCTAAGAACTACTACACACTTCTACCACAAAGTCCTCCGTCACTACTATCACAGGCACTCCCCGCCCTCCCATAGCACACATCCTGCTCGCCACGAACATCACTCATACCGACCACAGCGGAAATTTTGACTTTTTGGGAACGAGCTTCGCCAGCTCTGGGCCGCCGCCGCCATGGATGTTGTTCTTGAAGTCTTCGACACTTTCGTCTTCGACCGATTATACGCCAATTTCCTGCCCATCTCGCCGGGCATCTCGACCTTTGATCCGGTTGCAACATTAGCAGCGGGCTCCAAGGGCCACAGCACAAACGAAACATTCGGCCTCTCCCCAGGCGCGCCTTACCCACAATCAGCATGGCAGTGGGAGCCGTCCAACTCGTTTTTCTCGTTACCGCCGACTGAATACGCATACATGAGTCGGTGGGATCGCGACAATATCTTCAGACAGTTTCTGAGCTTCTACGTTATAACATGGTAAGAAACTCTTGCATCACTCGTTGTGCTCGATGAAGAAACTGATAGAAAGCAAAAAAGGCTGTTCGGCCTGGTCATCTACTTCGTTTGCGCGACGCTGAGCTATGTATTCGTCTTCGATAAGACGACGTTTCAACATCCGAAATACCTAAAGAATCAAATGCGCATGGAAATTCGACAGACCATGGAGTCGATTCCGGTCATGGCCGTCTTCACAATACCCTTCTTCGTCGCTGAAGTCAGAGGTTACTCCTTCATCTACGACAGTGCGACGAACCCCGGCTTTGAACATCCATTCCTTCGTTGGTTTGGAAATTCATACAACTACATCCAGTTCCCTCTCTTCCTCATGTTCACCGACTTCTGCATCTACTGGATCCATCGAGGTCTACACCATCCGCTGGTCTACAAGACTCTCCACAAGCCTCACCACAAATGGATCATGCCAACACCATACGCCTCGCATGCATTCCACCCTCTCGATGGTTACAGTCAAAGTGTGCCATACCACTTGTTCCCATTCCTGTTCCCACTCCAGAAGTTCGCCTATATCGCGCTCTTCACCTTCATTCAGATCTGGACTGTCATGATTCACGATGGCGAATATGTGGCCAACTCTCCCATTATCAATGGCGCAGCGTGCCACACAATGCACCATCTGTACTTCAACTACAACTACGGCCAATTCACAACCCTGTGGGACCGTCTTGGTGGCAGCTACAGGAAGCCGAATGAAGAGTTGTTCAGGAGAGAGGAGAAGATGAGCGAGTCGGAGTGGAAACGACAAACGAAAGAGATGGAGAGGATGGTGATTGAAGTCGAGGGTGAGGACGACCGAAGTTACGGTCCCTCTGAAACAGTCAAGAAAGTGCAGTAGATGGGCAACGAGGTTGATAACGAGTCTCATGGATAAATTTGCGTACGCGCAGTCTGCGGCGTTGAATTGGCTATAAAGTGGCCCTGTAGAATTGCATGGTTGAGGCGTTCTGGGACAGGAGAGTTATCTTCCTATACGCGCGACCAAGCTGGATCGTTGTATCTGTCCGCGACAGCGATAGGTATAGGACTGCCAGCGCTGCTCTTTCTAATGATAACCCTATTGGAAACAGTCAGTTCGAAAAAACCACTATTGCAATTTCTCTTCAAACTCCATCTTGTGACAGAAGACGTTTTTTGAATTGTAAGCAGCTTGGCGGTGTGGAGCTATCTAAGGTATCCCCGAGCTCTATGTGGTCACTACAGTATGCAAACCATCGATGTGCCGATCAAGCATAACATGTTGAACGTTCCGAAAAGACACCTGTGCTTTGAATTCGCAACCATCGCCGCCTTGATGAGTGGATCGCATAGCGGTGAAGTGTAGAAGTGCGGAATAATCACAATAGTTTTCGTTGGTCAATGACGGGGAGCTTTCAAAAATTCAGGGTCCCACCGCCTCCGGCAAGCAGCCGTGAATCTTGTGCCGATTTCTCTAGCTTGGTATCACTAAGGTACCTCTTAGCTTCACTCACACCACACTTGTTGCATAATTTCCATACATACCTGACGCATACCTACTCCGACACACGAGCGCCCATGGAGCCCATGGATATCGACGATTTCCAAAATGCGTCAGATGCTTTCCTGACTTGGCTCAAGAACAATGGTGCAACGATATCCTCCAGCGTACAACTCGCAGATCTCCGAGGCCGGGCTGCTGGCAGAGGAGTTGGTATGGAAGACTCTGCCCGATGGCCTAACCCCTTGGACCTTTGCCGATCGATCTGACGTCGAATTTTCTAGTGGCTACGCAAGACCTGTCCGAGGACGAAGAGCTGTTCAGTATACCACGAGCATCCATCTTGACCAACGAAACCACAGACCTTCCGGCAAATCTCCGCAAAGAACTCGACCATCCATGGCTATCTCTGATACTCGTCATGGTACACGAGTACCTGAAAGGTACAAAGTCGTCTTGGTATCCCTACTTCAATCTTCTGCCCGAGACATTCGACAGTCTGATGTTCTGGTCCGACGAAGAATTACTATCTCTCAAAGGCAGCGCAGTAGTGGACAAAATTGGCAAAGAAAGCGCCGACTCCACTTTCACTGAGCAGCTCATTCCACTCATTGCCCAACATGCAAACATCTTCCAAACCGCCGGCCGCAGTAACGACGAACTCCTCTCTCTCTGCCATCGCATGGGCAGCACCATCATGGCCTACGCCTTCGACCTCGAAAAGCCCGAACCCTCCCAACCTCCCAACCAGCAAGACGACGAAGAATGGGAAGAAGAAGAAAGCGCAATATCTCTCCCCAAAGGCATGATCCCCCTAGCCGACATGCTCAACGCCAACGCCGACCACAACAACGCCAAACTCTTCTACCAAGACGACAAAGTCGTCATGAAAACTCTCCATGCCGTGCGCGCCGGAGAAGAGCTCTTCAACGATTTCGGCCCTCTGCCCCGATCGGATCTGCTGAGAAGATATGGTTATGTTACAGACCAATATGCGAAATATGATGTTGTGGAAATTTCCGAGGAATTGATCAAAGAGCAAGCTATTGCAATAGGAGGAGGAGGAGTGCAGCAAGAAGAGAAGGAGAAAAAGAAAAAGAAAGATCTCGAGGATAAATGGACCTACGCAGAAGAGCAAGGCATAACAGATGACGCCTACGACATCGCGCGAGCAAATTGCTCAGCAGACAGAGAAGGACAACAACAACAATTTCCCGAAGAGTTGTGCATCTTGCTCAATTTGCTCGTGCTTCCCTCTGCAGAATTCGAAAAGTTGAAGAAAAGGGATAAATTGCCCAAAGCGGAGTTGACGAGTGATGCGAAAAATTTGTTGCGCGCGATTCTTGTGCATCGCTATGCGGATTATCCGGTGGAGATGCTGGTTCCTTCTTCCATGGGAGCAGGAGGGCGAACGGCGCGGTTTGCTATGGCGGAGCAGGTCATTATGGGGGAGAAGCAGGTTCTGCAGGAAGCTGTCGCTGCGGTTTCGGAAGCGAATGGCAACAATGACAACAAGAGGAAGAGATCGGCCGAGACACTCGAGGACGAAGCAAATGCCATTCGGCAGCCCGCGAAGAAATAAGAAAGAGAGGAACATGCAAAAAAAGTCAAGAAAAAACATATGTTCGTACAAGGGGTATCATCGCTATCCTATCTCTCACAACCAGCGCTGTCTGATATCGCGCGTGGGGGTCAGAAGTCGAAGCCAACAACAACGAGTCTTTGCCAAGAATTCCATCAAGATGCGCCTGAGGCTTGCGTGTTCGGGACTTGACCTGCGGCTGCGGCTGCTTGCACCATGGCCGTCTGGTCACCACTTGGACGATACGTGCGCTCCACTCGATTGCTCGTCGCCACACGATAGTCAAATATTTTACTCGTCGGCACGGGGTAATAGTCTTCCGCTTCCTCGTCGCTGTCCGCATCAGAAACCACGCCGTTGAATATCGTGCCTCTTGGTCTGTGCTTGCACAGTTCCAAATGCATTCGCCCTCCACGACCACGCCGGAGTCGACATAGCGGTGCGTCCATACGTTGTCGCTTCGTCTCTGGCTCAAGAGAATGCTCGTCCGCAGAATCATCGCGTTTCGCTGACACTGGCTGCATCGAGATACGGAATTGCGGTTCTGTTGCAATCCTGCCATCCATATCGAGCTTGGGCTTGTGCTCTTCCATTTCAACATCGCCATCCCCATCGCCATCGCGGTCCTGCGAGCTCCTTGACGGCAGTGATGGCGGGGGCGTCGGGTAGCCCATCGGCCCTGCTGCTAGCAAAGGTGACCATTTCGGCGGATCGTCTACCAAATCTGGTGGTGGTGTGAGTGGCTGCCATGTCTTGTCTTGCCAGTCCTTGTTCCACCGACGATGCTGCTCTTTCCGATTGTCGACCATCTGAATCACATGGTCGACAACCTGGCCGTGCAGGTCATCCAAGGATATAAGATCGTTTTCGGGAGCAGATTGCATCCTCGGAGCAAGACGTATTGTTGCGCCGGACCGACCACCGTCCTGCCGCGACTTGGGTTTGGGCTGTGGTCTTTGGTTGACCAACAGCTCCTCATCCTCACCTTTCTCCCCGATAATGTTCTTACTGACTTTGACTTCCTTAAGCTTTCGCCGTTGTTCGAAGACTGCCCGGGTAGCCTCCAATTGTTGCTGATGGAGTTCTTCGCGATTGCGCACCATCTGGACCAATTGTCGCGCCGTTTCGAGTTCCACACGAAGCTTTTTGAGCTTCTCCACGACTTGAGCATCACGGCCTCTGGTCTTGCGCGTCTGTCGAGCTTCACGACGACGGAAGCAGACATATGGGTCGGCATCGTCCGCCTCGGATGTCGTATCAAGAACTCTGACCTTGATGTACGGCATCAGCGGATGGCCATGACCGGACTTCCGCCTTTCCCAATGCTGGTAGATGGGCTTCAGGAAGTGCTGGGCCTCCTGCGACAACGGCTCATCACGCGCTTGCTCCAGCTCCTCCAACGACGGAACTGGAGCGTTGGTAAGATTTGCAAAAGGTTTGAGGCGCTGGCTGTATTCCTCAAGAAAGGACATGGCCTCTTCGAAGGCCTCCTCCGAGCACTGATGCGATTTGTCTTGCAGCGTCTCGCCGTGGACATCTTTACCTTCATTCAGTTGCCGAACGAGAAATTCATTGTCAGCTTCGTCCATGCAGTATGCCGTGCCGACGGAGTCTTCCACGGTCGTGCTGAACCTGATGTAGGTGGCAGGGTCCTGAAACCCCTTTGGGTAAAGCTCGTCATAATTGACGCCTTTGGCACGAACAGCATCTGGAGTGGGAATATAGTTCTGCTCGGTTTTGATGCCGGCAGTGACGGTATTTGCTGCATTGATGACAGCTTGCAGATGGATTTCCTGATGAAGTCAGCGATGGTAAGTTGTTGTAGTCAGCGTGGGTGAGTACTCACGATTTCCTCAGCTTTCTCAACACCAGTATCGACCTGAGGAATGTGTTGCTGAGATTCATCGGTGGCTTCTTCGAGCTCATTCTCACGAATCACCCGAAGCGGCTGCTTTGTGTTTAACTTGCGTTGTCGTACATGGCGTGCATTGCTGGCTCTGGTTGTCGACATAGAGGCAGAGCGCGGCCGCCGTCCCTCGCACGTTCCGCGCAGAAGGAAGGCGCTGCTGGTCGGGTGATTGTGCGAGCCTCAGGCATCCAAAGCAGAGATTTCTGCGACCGGTCGCCGCGCGACGTGCGGTGCAAAAGCGGTCCAACGGGGCCACAATCGCGATGAAATATGCTCAAAACGGCGATGTGTCAGTGTGCAATGAAAAATGAGGCAAAGATGATGATTTTGGGCGAGTTTTGATGGATTTGCAGTGTTGGGCTGTTTGTCGTGAGCTCGTGATTGTTGTGGTCCAAGATCACACGTATTACCTGGCGGCTGCCTCCATGCCGGCGGTAATCCCCGCTTATTAGCAGAACTTTATACTTGGTGAAATCGTCAGCTTCATCGCTGCTGTTCACATGTGTGCTCAAACACCATCTGTCTGCACCGGCTGTACCAGCTTCCGACTGTCCCACTCGCAGCGGACTTGTATCGATGTATCGAATCATGTTTCCTGCTCTTCAGTCGCTTGCGTCTCCTTCACCTTGCGACAAATGTAAAGCACTGTCGCCCGTCCACGGGTATTAATACCCGCGGCACACAGTACCGACACATCCCCTCCCTCTTCACAGCCCTTTCACCAGGTAGGAGACTCATCTCGGCTCTCTAGGCTCGAGCATTGCATTCGCCTTCTTCAACAAAGTCATGCGGTCCAAAAGCAGCAGGTCAAATTGACACGATGATTGACAACTCACTAAGGCAGCAGCAGCAGCAGCAGCAGCGGTTACCGAAGTGCCTATCTAGAATAGCACTGCACCCTGAATGGCCATCAACCTCAGAATAAGACTGCTTGTGGCTCCTTCTCCGGCCCTGATGGCGACACACAACCTTCTCCTTCACTAAGGAAGCCCTTCTCCACTAGCATCCTCGGCCTTTCCACACCACTTCAACTTGATTCCCGACGCTCATCGTGCAATGCACAGAGGACGACTTTGGACCTTAGACCCGCGGCAGGAACAAGAGCTGCGGAGATGGGACGCAACAAGAGTTCTCCTCTGATACCCGGGCAAGTGCTGTCGCGTCATGGCTATGGGATAGCATTTCGGGCCGCACAAGATACATCCACGGTCTGAAGGATGATGGGAGTGGCAGGATGTGATGTCGGAGACGGAATCTGTACCGACTGATTGTTGCGAAATGACTGCTCGTGAAGACGGACCCTGAGGAACAGCCTGGCAAGAGTTTCTCCTAGCCATACACGAGAAAAAGGAGGGCAACGATAAGTTACTGTGATTGCGCGAGACTTCAGGACAACCAAACGTGGGACCAAGATCACCATTGCGCCAGATCACTCCTTCGCAAGCGCATAAGCAGTCGTATATGGCCGTTCACCGGCGCACCTGGAGCCCGTACGGTTTACACGTGTCGCAGATAATGGCATCCCATGGCTGCACGAGGGGATCCGCCAACGCCTCCAGCTACATGGGCTCCCGATGGCTTGTTCGACGAGATAGCCCAGGTAGCATGGCTGAGGAGCATCACACGGAAACTACCCTCTGGCTATCGTCGTGAGGACTGCGATGGAGGGCGACATTCCCTGCGATACTGCTCTTCGCCGGCAGCAGGTGCAGCAGCCCGTGGGACACACGGAATGGGATGTCCTTGACCTCTGACTTTGCAGGCTTTTCCGCCGCAGGCTATCATGTCGTCGAGCTTGGCTTGCCCGCAATTGCAGCGCTTTCTCGGCTTCGGCCCGTGGAGAATGAGTCGTGGCTTCTTAGGGCTGGGAGAAGACTCACTTTCCGACTTTCTCTTGCTGGGAGACTTTGTTGCGCTGCGCAGCTGCCTGCCATTACTCGGAGGAGTCGTGTCTCTCGGCGGTGTCGGATATGGATCCACAAAATCCGGCTCGGACTGCTTACGAATCTCTACCAATTTCTGGTGATCTTCCTCATGTCTTTCACGGGCAGCTTCTTCTATTTTGAGAAGCAAACCCTGTGTGGGCACGTTCTTTTGTGCTTCGATAAGGTCCCTCGATCGCGTGGGCTGCCTGTTACGCTCTGAAGTCATGATGTGGCCTGTCACCGGTGTGCGGACATTGGACTCGTCGGCTTGAGAACTGGATTCCAAGTGCCAGGCCGGGCTACCACCCGACTTTGGGTGTAGCGGTCCATCTCTGGAATGCCTCAAGTTTGGAGCACGTCTCATCTTCGGAGCTTTAGGAAGTTCTACTCTTCCAAAACCCGTATCTCGATACCTGGGAAAGTGATTCTTCGGCAGACCGTCCTTGACTTGTTGTTCGCGCGAACAACCCTCCCCAAGCACAGGTTCAGCCATCTGAAACACATATTCCAGACCATGGTCGAGACAATACTGGTGGCGCTGGTCCCTGATTCCGTGCTCGATAGTCGCCTTGGGGTAGAGTTCTCGCTTGTTGGCACACTCTTTGTATCGCTCTAGGGACGCCTCGGGATACTGATTCATGAACAGCTCCTCCTCGGCGTCCTTCAGCGTAGCTTCCCGAATTGAAGCTCTCTCTGCGTCTGTCCACTCCGCGGGCTCTGACTGTGAGCCTTCCCCTAGGGGCGTAGTCGTCGTGGGGCGAGCGGGGATCTTCGCCGCCCAGTTCATGAACTCCACCCGTGTATAAGAGGCATTCAAAACTTGCTCCTTCTCATCGTCGGGAACAACCGTTTGCAAGACCGCGGCCATGCGACTCCTCACCTCAGCTCCGGGAGTGGCCATTATAGCAGCTGTCGATCCCGATTTGTAGTGGTTGTAGTTGGATGCAGATGAAGATGGCAAAAGAGTAGATGAATACTTAGAGCAGATGAATAGAGCTTATTGGGGATTGATGAATGCGAATAACAGATGTTGGTGGTTACTTGGAGAGTGAAGAGCGCAAGAGGCAGGTGAAAAGAGATCGGGAGCTTTTTGCGTACGGCAAGGAGGACCGGACTCATGTAGAATATATTCCAATGCAGATGCCTCGCAAATGGACGCATGAGGGCATCCATAGCTACCGGGTGGGTAGCTACCGTGGAAGTCAATATCTCTTAACCCGTGGGCAACTTAACAGAACCGCCAAGTCGCAGTTGCCAGATGTATTTCGAGTGCCGGTCAGTCCTGCCCGTGACTGATCGATAGTTTTCAACATGAAAACCGAGTCTACATCGTCCCAGAATACTTTGCGATTTGGGTCATCTGGTCAACATGGCCTGCACTTGGAAGGCCGACAAGATCGAGAACTCTTGTGGGACGCGAAATGTGATACTACTCATGCCTTCGATGATTCGAAACATACACGTAGCTGTCGACGGCGGAAAGAGAGATCTGAACAAGGTGAGAGCAATGTAACTAGGACGGCACGTGAATGAAGTCGATTATCCTACGCGGATGGCCAATCAGACAGCCGGAGGGCAAGATTTTGGCCCATGGTCACTACGGAGCTCTGCAGGCCTAACTGAATGGAGCAGAGCTCGGACTCTGAAGGGAAAAGGTTCTAGAAAGTTGTGGTGGAAACTGAACGGGACTTCCATTGCCATCCCATCCTCCCCGACATTTCAATCTCTAACTCTCTCTTCCTACATAATTCTCCCCCCTCAGTCCATCTCATTTGGAGTCCCGGCGTTTTCATCGACTCTGCATCCATTGGTCTCTTCCCAGATCGTCACCATGCAGCGCGTCCTCTCATCCACACCGCGAACCGTCGCTCGCCAGACGAGAATACGACCGGCTTCGCTGGTCCAGCAACGATTTGCCCACAAGGAGCTCAAGTTCGGCGTTGAAGGCAGAGCTGCTCTGTTGTCGGGAGTCGAGACACTGGCCAAGGCTGTTGCCACGACGCTGGGTCCCAAGGGCCGCAACGTGCTGATCGAGTCCAGCTATGGCTCGCCCAAAATCACCAAAGGTATCTATCCGCATTCCATTCGCATCTCCCTGCATCTGCATCTACCTCACTTCCACTTCCACACACTAATGCATCTCCTCAGATGGTGTCACGGTAGCCAAGGCCGTTCAGCTCAAGGACAAATTTGAGAACCTGGGCGCAAAGCTACTGCAGGATGTCGCCAGCAAGACCAACGAGGTTGCTGGTGATGGCACAACCACCGCCACCGTGCTCGCCCACGCCATCTTCTCCGAGACCGTCAAGAACGTCGCCGCCGGCTGCAACCCAATGGACCTGCGCAGAGGTACCCAGGCTGCAGTGGAGGCCGTTATCGACTACCTGCGAACGAACAAGCGCGATATCACCACGTCCGCCGAGATCAGCCAGGTCGCAACCATCTCCGCCAACGGCGACACGCACATCGGTGGTCTGCTCGCCACTGCAATGGAAAAAGTTGGCAAAGAGGGTGTCATCACTGTCAAGGAGGGCAAGACGATCGAGGATGAGCTCGAGGTCACCGAGGGAATGAAGTTCGACCGCGGCTTCATCTCGCCATACTTCATTACGGATACCAAATCGCAGAAGGTTGAGTTCGAGAAGCCATTAATACTCCTCTCCGAGAAGAAGATCTCTGCTGTTCAGGACATTGTGCCAGCTCTCGAGGCATCCCAGCAGCTGCGCAGGCCTCTTGTCATCATTGCGGAGGATATCGATGGTGAGGCGCTCGCTGTCTGCATCCTGAACAAGCTCCGTGGACAACTTCAAGTCGCTGCTGTCAAGGCGCCTGGCTTTGGTGACAACCGCAAGAGCATTCTCGGCGATATCGCTGTCCTGACCAACGGTACTGTCTTCACCGACGAGCTCGATATCAAGCTCGAGAAAGCCACCCCAGACATGCTCGGCTCCACTGGATCCATCACGATCACCAAGGAGGACACAGTCATCCTCAATGGCGAGGGTACCAAGGACATGGTCACCAACCGTTGCGAGCAGATCCGCGGAGTCATGGCTGACCCAACTACCAGCGAGTACGAGAAGGAGAAGCTGCAAGAGCGTCTTGCTAAGCTCTCTGGCGGTGTTGCCGTCATCAAGGTTGGTGGTGCTTCCGAGGTCGAGGTCGGCGAGAAGAAGGACCGCATGGTTGATGCCTTGAACGCCACACGCGCTGCCGTTGAGGAGGGCATTCTTCCAGGTGGTGGTACTGCTTTGCTCAAGGCTGCTGCCAACGCCCTCGGCTCCGTGAAGACCACCAACTTCGACCAACAACTTGGTGTTTCAATTGTGAAGAATGCCATCACTCGCCCAGCACGATCGATTGTCGAGAACGCCGGCCTCGAGGGTTCCGTCATCGTTGGAAAGCTCATGGATGAGTTTGGAAAGGACTTCAACAAGGGTTTCGACAGCGCGAAGGGAGAATACACAGACATGATTGCCGCCGGTATCCTGGATCCATTCAAGGTTGTCCGTACCGGTCTTTCTGATGCATCTGGTGTTGCATCGCTCCTCGGTACCACAGAAGTCGCCATTGTCGAGGCTCCTGAAGACAAGGGACCAGCAGGTATGCCTGGAGGCATGGGCGGAATGGGTGGAATGGGTGGTGGCATGTTCTAGATGCCTTACGCGCTCGATTTCGACCGACGTCGCCCCATTCGACCTCCTTCTACCTTGAACTCTCATGATATATGAGTGCGAGCCATGATACCCATGCCCGACTGGAAATGCCGGTTTTGTACAAAAACACGTTATAACTACTACACTTTGTGCTCCTCAGCACATTTGCACAGAGGAAGAAAAGAGCAGTTCAGAAGATTATAATCTCCACTCTGGAAGAGGATACCTGTTGCATTAGCGGCGCATAGCACGGCCTTTGCTAGCCCGTGTAGATGGTGCTGGAGATGGATGTGTATTATAGTGTCACTGATAGCGTTTGAAAAGTTGTAAAGAAGCTCAGGTGCATCTCATCTCCTTCCTGTCCTTATAGCCTGCTGACCTGCAATAGGAGTCGTTCAGCATGCCTTTGTATACGTTGCTAGCAAATATTCTCTACTACCTTATTGGCATGGAACGACCTCCAAACCTTTCGAAGCGCAGCGTAGGTTAGGTGTAGGGGCATGTGGAGGACAACTAATCATTACAAAAAAAAGGTAAATAGAGGGATCTTTGGCGATAGGGAGCGCTAGATCTACTGGACCCAATGCTTTACTACCTCAAAAAAGCACGCCGCGGGCGCAAAGAAAGGAAAGCTCTACGCAGTAGCCACTGGAGGCATACCTTCCTACCTGCCTGCCTGCCTGTCCCTACGGGCTACCTTGCATAAAATTCAGAAGAGAAGAATAAAGAGAAGGACAAAGAGAAGGACAGGGAGAAGGACAGGGAGGAGGAGAAGGAGAAGAAGAAGCCCGAGAAGAAGAAGCCCAGGAAGAAGCAGAATCCCAAGAAGAAGAAGCCTAAGAAGAAGCCCAAGAAGAAGAAGAAGAAGAAGAAGAAGCCTAAAAAGAAGAAGCCTAAAAAGAAGAAGCCTAAAAAGAAGAAGCCGAAGAAGATCAAAACCCGGACATTTCGAGATATCTCTATTAGTAGGTTGTATTCTTAAAACATTTTAGTAGTAACGTACGTAGTATAGTCTAGTAATAATTTGTAGAGAAGAGAGAAGAAGAGAGAGAAGAAGGAGAAAAAGATAAGACTCGAGGTATCTCTAGAAGTAAATTATACTACTTTTTTGTTTTAGTAGCAACGTACGTAGTATAGCCTAGTAAAAATTCCTAGAGAAGAGAGAAGAAGAGAGAGAGAAAAGGAGATAGAGAAGAAGAAGAAGAAGAAGAAGAAAAGAAGAAGACTTAAGGAGTTAAGACCTCTCTATTAGTAAGTCCTATTCCTAAACTATTCTAGTAATAATATTCGTAGTATAGCCTAGTAACAATTTATAGAGAAGAGAGGGAAAGAGAGAGAGAAAAGAAGATAGAGAAGAAAAAGAAGAAAAAGATAAGACTCTAGGTATCTCGAGTAGTAAATTATACTACTTTCTTGTTTTAGTAGTAACGTTTGTAGTTTAGTCTAGTAATTATTTTTAGAGAAGAAGAGAGGAAAGAGAGAAGAGAAGAGAAAAGGATAGATATAGAGAAAAAGTAAAAGAAGATAAGAAAGAAAAATAAAAGCAAGACTCGAGCTATCTCTATTAACTAGTAATATTACTTTTTTGTTTTAGTAGTAACGTACGTAGTATAGTCTAGTAACAATTTATAGAGAAGCAAGGAGAGGAGAGAAAGAGGAAAGAAGATAAAAGAAGAAAAAGTAAAAGAGAAGACTTAGGAAGTCGAGTTATCTCGAGTAGTAAGTCCTATTCCTAAAACATTTTAGTAGCAACATACGTAGTATAGTCTAATAATAATTCCTAGAGAAGATAGGAGAAGAGAGAAAGAGAAAAGAAGATAGAGAAGAAAAAGAAGAAGAAAAAGATAAGACTCGAGGTATCTCGAGTAGTAAATTATACTACTTTTTTGTTCTAGTAGCAACGTACGTAGTATAGTCTAGTAACAATTCCTAGAGAGGTAAGGAGAAGAAGAGAGAGAGGAAAGAAGAAGAAGAAGAAAAAGAAAAAGATAAGACTCGAGGTATCTCGAGTAGTAGGTCGTACTTATAAACTATCTTAGTAACAATATTCGTAGTATAGCCTAGTAACAATTCCTAGAGAAGAGAGGAGAAGAGAGAGAGAGAGAGAAAAGGAGATAGAGAAGAAAAAGTAAAAGAGAAGACTTAAAATTTAGAAATCTCGAGGTATCTCGAGTAGTAAATTATACTACTTTTTTGTTTTAGTACTAACGTTCTTAGTATAGTCTAGTAATAATTCCTAGAGAAGAAGAGAGAGAAGAAGAAGAAGAAAAGGAGATAGAGAAGAAAAAGAAGAAGTAAAAAGGAAGACTTAGAATTCAGAAATCTCGAGGTATCTCGAGTAGTAGGTCGTACTCGTAAAGTGTCTTAGTAACGACGTTCGTAGTATAGCCTTCGTTATAATTTACAGAGAGGCAAGGAGAAGAAGAAGAAAAGGTAAAAAGGGAAAAGGGAAAAGGGAAAAGGGAAAATCAAAAAAACTCAGACAAATTCATTCTTTCATTCATTCTCTCATTCATTCTCTCATTCATTCATTCTGTCATACTTTCAATCTATCTACCCAGGCTACCAAGCCACCCTATGCGGTCAGGTCGTACAGGATGCCCTCCTTCGAGAGCCAGGAGTGCACACCAATGTGGCGCGCACCCTGCTCTCGAAGAGCGAAGAGCTTCTCCTGCAACGCCCTCATCAACGAGCGTTCGTTGAGACCAGCACTGCATCTCCAGGTTAGCTCTCATTTCTCGAGGACACACACGCCCGTTGGGTGGTCGTGGACTCGACAGCATGGCGTATAGGGTTATTGTTAGGGAGGGAGGGAGGGAAGGAGGGACTTACTTTTGGGTGGCCTGGCGCCACGTCTCAGCGTCGCTGAGCTTGGTTGCCGCGACGAGCTCGAGGACCGGATCCCGGGCCTCAATGGCCAGGATCGGGCCCCCCTTGAGCTCGTCCAGCTTCTCCTCCCAGGCGTGACGGACGGCATGGACAATGTCGTCGCGGTTGGCTTTCTTGCCGCCACGCTCCAACCGCAGCACCTCGACATTGTCCGCCTGTGAACGTGTTAGCTTGAAATAGCAGGAGGTGGCGTGGTTGAATTCCAGTCTCGTAGAGACGGAGATAACATACCTTTTGATCGTCTCCGCCCCAGTGGCTCGAGCTGGCCCTCAGGAGAGGGATTCTCGTCCTGCTGCTCACCATGTCCCGAAGTTCCTGCTGGATGTGGTTGACCACGGATCCAGCAGGAACTTCGGCTCCGTGACCCGTTTCAGGGTTGGTCAAGGCGACTGTGGTAGCCGTCTCATGACGGAGGTGAGCAATCAGCGAGTACTCCTGGGACTCATACGAGTTGTGTTCGCGGGACAGCTCGGCTTTGATGTCGGCTGCCCATAGGTTTGTGAGGAGTCCAAGGGCGACATCGCGGACTTTTTCGGTACCATTGGTAACCAGAAGAACCTCGCAACGCTTTGCGAGTGGCTGAACTTGGTTGGTATCCTTCAGATTGTCGGATTTCTTTCCTACCCCTGAGCTGATGAGGAGTCTGACGATGGGATCGACACCAATCTGAAAGCCGACAGCTCCTTGCTTCAGGTTCGGATCAGGCTTATTCTGCTGCTCGATCAGACTGTCGTAGCGCCCTCCAGAAGCCAATGGAATCTTGTCGTTCTTGTTTGACACGGCCGCAGTGAAGATCAAACCAGTTGCATAGAACTTCGCGTTGTGGCAGGACAATGGGGAAATGACCAACTTTCGCTCGATCTTGAATAGCTTGGTGCACTGGACGATATGGCGCAGCTCGTCAATGGCGGTATCGCATCTGGTCTTCACTTGAGGCTTGGCATCGCTCATGAGATTCGAAAGCTTTTCGAACGCCTTGGCGGGAGACAAGCTGAAGTCATACTCTTTCAGAGCGTCCACTGTTGTACCCATGAGCTTCATGTTACGGAGGTCAGTGTCAACGTTGGACCAAGAAGCTGTGAGAGCGTTAGTCTGATTACAACGTTAAATGGAGCTTTGCCAGAGTTCACTTACAGATTTCTTTCGTGCTGCTTTGATATCCCACTCGTTCGAGAGCCATTTTGACAGGGAATTGCTTTTCCAGAGGCACTCGACATGCATCCAGGATGGCATCGATCAGAACCCCATGACTGAGATAGAATACGGCCTTTTGCGCCACAAATTGGGGAAGCTCGGTCAGTGCCTCATCTACGACCTTTATCGCTTCTGCATCGTTGAGTGCTGTGTCGTCATCATCATCTTTGTTGTTGACGATGTCGAAGTCGGCCTCCACACTAGCCTTTGGTGGACCTGCCATGTTGCGATAGGCACCGCTGAAAGTGAAAGTGCACCTAGTCGCTGCCTTTTGACGAGCGAGCTGACGAGCGTATGGAAGAATGAGGTCGTAAGGAAGCTGCAGCAGATTTCCTGAGGCATCCATCAGCTGCATCACGTTCGGTTTTGTCGGATAGTGCTTCTTGACGGCAGATGGGAAGATAAAGTCGCGTCGAATCTCCTCTGCTCCATGTCTGCGGAAAATTGTCTCCAGCGTGCCACGAACAATATTTCGGAGGCGTATGTTGACTGCCTTCTCGGGCATCTTGGCTGCTCGTGTGTCCCAAAGGGATCCTTTGGCGGCGTGTCGAGCACCACTGCCACTGTGAGAGAACAGATCGGTCATCATCTGTCGATAGATTGCTGAGTCACGATCCTTCATTTCGCTCAGGACTTTCCGTGTAGCCTCAGCTTCAATCTGAACAGGTAACTCCTGCAGTAGGTCTGCACTGCTGGGCCGCTCACTGGGCGTATGCGAAATCAGGCGCTTGATGATGTTACCTTGCTTTGCCTTCTCACTGTCCGGCAGGAAGATATCTGGCAGGGCGTGATCCTTCTGTCGTACCTGCTGTAACTCGGTAATGCGCTCCATTTTGGTGCCAAACTTGTTACACATCTCAAAGAATATGATGCCCAGTGAGTACATGTCGACTTTGCTGCTTTGCTGTACAGTGCTTCCAGTGCGCAACTCCGGTGCCATGTACAATGCAGTGCCGATGGATTTGTTGGTGGAGGATGACTCAGTCGCATCGTCAGGGTCCTGGAAGTCTGTGATCGTTGCCAGACCAAAGTCGCCAATTTTGGGGTTACCGCTGGCATCAATGAAGATGTTCTGCGGTTTCAAGTCGCGATGTATGATGCCGACGACATGAATAGCGGCCAGACCGTCGGTGATTTGTCGAATCAGCCTCCATGAGTGGTCCTCTGATATCCCTCCCTCAATGAGGGAGCCCAGTGTTTGCTGGTTGCACAGCTCCATCTGGATGTATAGGGTTCGGGCAGGACGGCTCGAGCTTGGGAGCCACTTTCTCGGTGCCGTCTTGCTACTCTCTGATGTGCTCTCTGAATCCTCGCAGATTCCAGTCTCTTCCTCTTCCGTGCCATTCTCGTATGTGCCATCACGGTCGAAAGGGTCGAATGAGTCGTCTTCGTCGTCTTGGTCGGCTTCGTATTCGTCGGGAGAATCGAGATGGGCATGATCATTGCTAATGAAATCAAGCCCGGCAGCGGCGTAACTTGGAGAGTGTAGGATGCCAGCCTCACTCTCGCCCTCGTCTTCGGAATAGGAGCCCGAGTTCGACTCCGAGTCATCCTAAGAATAGATTAGAAACAGAATTGGGGTGATACAATCCGAAGGGGTCATGCTTACCACTGCGCTGGACTTCTCGCCTTCTCCTACCCAGGAAGTCTTGTATTGAACAACGTACGGGTGATTGAGTCTGGAAATCAAACTCGTCTCGCGAAGAGCGTCGTCCAATTGGGAACCTCGCACTTGGATTTTCTTTACTGCGTAGCGACTGCCATCAGTCTTGGCCACGACTTCTGCGACTACGCCAAAGCCACCCTTACCCAATTGGCGAATCTCGCGAAAGGCTTTTTGATAGTGCGAAGAGCCTGTTGGTTCCGGAATGTTTGACGAATTGTGTCTGGAACGAGGACGCGGAGTCGTCGACTGGTTCTCCACTCGCGACCCAAGGTTTGTCCGCAACACCGGTTCATCAGTACGCAGCAACTCCGTTCTGAGTAGGTCGAAACAATTGCCACTCTTCTTCGCTGCGAAGACTTTGTCCAGGAACACTAGCATTGCGTCAGAAATGTCCGGTCTCGCGCGCAAGAGCTTTGGGGAATCATATTCGTCCGGTGTGGCGATGCCAAAGAACATCTGAGCGACAACTGCTCCAAGTTGCCAGATGTCAGCGGCTTTGCTCTTGAGAATTTCTGCAGGTGCTCGCCATTTGTTTGGTAGGGTATCATCCTCCACGCCAATCAATCCCAGATACCCGAAGCATGCAAGCTTCGGGGACGGGTTCGGGCCACTGGTAATGTAGATGCTCCGAAGGTTGAGGTAACCGTGTAGGACGCCGTTTCCATGAAGATATTCAAGGCCCTCCAGCAACTCTCGGGTGAACTGTTGAGCTTTTGCTTGCGGAAGACGATCACAGACAGACAATAAGTCATACATAGGCCCTTGGAAGCATTAGCTTATTGATTGAAAACAGAAACAGAAACAGGGATCATGACTCACCTCGCTCAGCGTACTCGCAACACATCAAAAATTCGAACTCTGCTTCGTTGGTGATGGTGACGCGTGATGCTAGGACATTGAGCAGGTTAGTATGGTTCAACTGTGTGATGTCGACCATAAGCTGTTCGAGTTGCCAAGCAACAGATTTTGGCTTCTTGACTTTTCTGCGCGTCACTGTAACGACAGGCACGTCGCCTCCAGGAACCGTTGCAAGTGGTCTGCCCAGCAAGACGATCTCTTTACTCAAGCTGTGGGTGAGTGATCCGGAGATGAAAACTTGAGTGAAGTCTCGCAATGTGCCCTGAACTCGAACTCGAGCAGTGTGGCCAAAGGACAGGATTTCTGGTGTGGGAGGTGGGGGCTCTTGTGGCTGAGTGATGGAATTGCGCAACGTCCTCTTTTCCAGTCGCAGGGCCTCCTCCTTCACCTGCCGGTCCAACTCGCGTCGCTCTTCTGCTTCGATCTTGGACTGCATGAGTGCATCTGCTTCGGCAGCTTGCTTGGCAAGTTGCGCAGCCACTTCTTCTGCGTTGACGCGCTCCTCGTCGAGGCTAGGAAGAGTGTTCTGCTTCCGCGCTTGTGAGGCGTCCTCAAGGGCGTCTTTGATGTCATCAGCGATGGACCAAATCATGGAGTCGCCGAGCAGTTGCGCGGGCGTCTTATCCAGGAT
This sequence comes from Sphaerulina musiva SO2202, assembly GCF_000320565.1. Classification (NCBI taxonomy): domain Eukaryota; kingdom Fungi; phylum Ascomycota; class Dothideomycetes; order Mycosphaerellales; family Mycosphaerellaceae; genus Sphaerulina; species Sphaerulina musiva. The sequence goes on along the minus strand of NW_016017388.1, from coordinate 315,411 downwards.
GTTTCTGATGCGAGTGACAGTTCTTGCATGTAGTTCGTCGAGACCGCGGATGACTTCTATGATCGGCGGCGACTTTGGATACGTCGCGGTGAAGCGAACGGACAGCACGACAAAGAGCTCGCGATCGGCCGACCGCACCGTCAGTCTGAAACTGCGATCCGTCGTCTTCTGCCATGCTCCTTGTGTCACAACGTCTTGAAAGTCATCTCCAAAAATGGAGGAAAGGACGCTGAGTTCATTTTCTTGCATCTCTTCATAGTCAATTGGAGCTTCTTTGACTGGGGGCGCGGTCGTGGTGACAGCAGCTGCTTTCTTGCTTGGTTTCGGCGGCGCCATGGCAGCTGAAACGGGTGATTGATGTTGGTGTTGGTTGAACAGAGTCGGCAGCAATTGTGAAGTTGCTGCAGCGGTGACTGTTCAAGTGCGGGTCTGAGTCATTGTTATGAGTTGTGAAGTGGTCGAAGTTGCGAGAAAGATATATTCACACAATCACGCACGCACACCATAGTTACGCGCAACCTGCAGCCTCGAACCTTAATTACAGCACGTCGCGTAAATAAAGTTGCGCGAGGACACGCTAAGAGGAGCCAAGTCCGGACGAATGAGCGCGTAGTATAGTACTTGATGGTGGCTGTCAATCAATTCTACGCCTAGAGCAGCCTACAAACGCGTCGATGAGCTCTGTGGACTATGCAGAAGTGACTGAGAACATACATTACCTGAGATGCATCCAGTATAAACATGTTGTTGTTGTGGTATTGTGGTTGCTATGCACGCGCGCGTCGTTGTTAGGACAAGATCAGCTCACGACTGCGAGACGGACATTGGCGTCTCTCAAGGTTATATCACTCGGGATAAGGAGAAGACTACCTTCCTATAGGAGGTAGTAGGACAGTAACAACAGTAATAATAGTAATAGTAACAGTAGTACAGACCGTGCAGTGTCCCTCTGCGTCGGCAATCAATGATGAGCTGCCTGCCACGCCAAGGGAGCTACACGTCCCTTAGCTTATCAGCCTTATCTTGTGTTTACGCACGTCAATAAAGAAGGTTTGCGGCTATGTTTGCGCGCGCCGTGACAACCACAACGGGCAGCCCCACTCAACCACCCACTAGACTACCTGACCTACAGTACTCCCACCCTCCCAGCGAGAGTTGCGACTGCCAGTATCGAACATCATCCTCGTAGTAGCATCGCGGCCATGTTGCATTGGCTCGCGGGGAAGCCTCATGAGAACAACAACGAGGATCCAGACACCACTGGCTGTATAGATCCACCAGAAACACCTGCTCATTTGTTTCCTGTACGCGCCTTGAAGCACTTGGTCTATGGCACGCCCCAAACCGAGAAGCCCAAGGCACCGCGACGCCATTCCCATACCGAGAATGGACGATCTCCGCAAGCATCGCGACCACGAATGACGCGACCGAGAAGCACCAACGATGCGACAACAATGGGCAGACTCGGCGAGGCAGTCGCCCTGGAGCCTCCTGCTTCTCCTACCAAGGGAATTTTGATGACTCCAGGCACTGCAGGAGGCAAGAGAAAGACCGTCACGTTCCCAGACAACGTGGTCGACAATGAGGAGAAGCGGCCGACAAAGACGGGGCTGCCGGAGGACTGTCCTGGAAAGTTTCCCAGTCCATGGACGAAGTCTACAACAAGCGGAGAACACGTGGAAGACTCTGCGCAGAGGATGGGAGGTCGCAGCACGAAGCTCACTGAAGCATTGGAGCATGCGCGGGATGAGAGCTCCACGAGGCGCAAAGTCCGGCTGGGAAGACCAGAGAAGCTGCAGGATGATCCGGATGCGACACTAGACTTGGCTGATCCAGTGTCCGACTCGGGGAAATACTGGAAAAGAGAGTACGACCTGTATCGCGAGAGAACTACGGCCGAGGTTAAGAAGCTCGTTGCCAAGCAGAAGCTCGCGAAGAATTACGCACGGGACAAGGACGATGAATGTTTGGACTTGACAGATGAGCTGAGGCAGGAGAAAAAGAAGGCCGACAAGCTGCAAAGACGGACTGAAGATCTTGAGACCCAATTGAAGGAGCTCCAGGAATTGCTGAAGAAGAGCAAAGCTGCGGAGCAGATGGCCAAAGACGAGCTGGAGCAAATCAAGCGCGGTTTGGGTACGAGTGGCTCTAGGCGACCTGCCGAGACGGGTACGAGTGCAGCTTTTCCCAGCAAGACTGAGTCGGAAGTCAAACCTTGGAAGGGTGCTTCAGCTTCAGCAAATGGGGCAATGAGTGGAAGCGAACACCAACGTAATCAAGGACTACAGTCGGCAACAGAGCAAACGGAGCGTGCAAAACCAAGGCGTAGACTGCGCGATCTACACTCCAAGCACTCCACTTCCACAATGGAACCCGCCAAGCCCGAGCCAGCACGTCCGTCTTCAAGGGACAGTCGCGCCGTCACCAGCGGCACAGGCGCAACACCATTACAGACACTCAGCAACAACAGCAGCGATATGCCAAAGGACGCTCTCTCCTTAGCCATATCAATGGGACTCCAACCCCGCGCATCACCTACCACTCGAGACAAACGACAAGACTCCCCCTTGCAGTCCACAGAACCACCACTCATCCACCCCGACGAACTTTCCATCTCTCTCCCTTCCAGCCCTTTCCACCCGGATGCAACAATGGATCATACTCAGCCTCCTTCCTCTCCCACGGTAGAGAGATCTGCCGCGAAGAAGGAACGTCAGCAACGAGTAGCAATGGGAAGTCAGAACAACAACAATACGAAAGAGAACGTTCGACCAAAATCCAAAGATGGTGGAGCAGAGAAACCCTCGGCCGCGTGGGGTGCAATGTCTCATGTCCAGCTTCCTCCTCCTCCTGTTCCTGTCGTTTCTGGTGAGAATGGTAACAGTAGTAATAACAATAATAATAACAACAGTATTAATATTAAACGTCTGAAAGCACTCGAGTTGGCACGGGCGAGATTGGCGGCGAGGGGGAGGAATGTTTCGTGATGACTCGGGGATGTGAGGTGGAGAGGGTGAAAAAGTCAGGTATACCTTACCTTTACTTTTGATTTGGATTTTTTCAACTTTCGTTGTGTGGAGAGAAGGAAGGAAAGAAAAGAAGAGTGAGAGAAAGGAAAGAAAAGAAGGAACTAAGGAAGAGAAAACTATGCGTATACCCTTACATTTTCCCGATCATTAGGCACTTTACTTCGCTTTACTTCGCTTCGCTTTACTTTACTATAGTCTTGTCGAATGCAGCAAAGAACTACATACATACATACCTACATGGATTTACTTACCTGTACCTTACTGAACTTATTGTCACTGTCACTGTCACTTTCACTGTCCACTGTCTACTGTCGGGTGTATTGTATATATGTAGGTACGGTAGGTACAATTGTATTGATCGAATCGAATCGAATCGAATCGAGGAAGAATTATTGAGTGTGTACGTACATGTATTGAGTCAATGGATTGATGAGTGACATGAGTGGCAAGGTGGAGGGGGATGAGAGGTAGACCCGCAATGGATAGATGTATCTTCTTCACTTCTTTTGATGCAATAGTAGCCTTGTATTTCCTGGTTCTACCATGCTTGGCTGAATGACTAGCGGACTCGCTCCAAGCGATCTAGTTCTAGTCTCGGGTGGTCATAACTACTTTGGTACTCATCATCGTAAAGCACGATGAGCAATATCCTTTCGATATTGCATTCCCTCAAACTTGATGCCTTGCACACCATGGTACGCCTTGTCGACTGCTTCTCGCAATGTGCTGCCTGTCGCTGTGGCTGCAATGACACGTCCACCGCTTGTCACGAGCTGTCCATCTTTGACTGCAGTTCCAGCGTGGAAGGTGTAGTGGCCTTCGACTTCGTTGGCTTTTTCAATTTGCATTGGAATGCCTTTGGGATACTTTCCGGGATATCCACCGGCGGCTACGACGACCGTGCAGGCACTCAGAGGCGCGATATCGATTGTTTGTGAGGATAATGTGCCGTTTGTGGCGGCTAGCATGAGCTCTGCAAGGTCTGATTTGAGAAGTGCGAGACAGGATTGTGTTTCTGGGTCGCCGAAACGGACGTTGTACTCGAGCACGCGGGGCCCGTTTGGAGTGAGCATGAAACCTGTGAAGAGACATCCGACAAAGGTCATGCCGTCTGCCTTCATGCCGTCGATTGTGGGTTTCAATGTGGTTCGCTCAATCTCTTCCAGCAGCTCTTTTGTAGCGACAGGCGTGGGCGCGTAGGTTCCCATGCCTCCAGTGTTGGGGCCCGTGTCACCATCACCTATACGCTTGTGATCCTGTGCTGGTGGGAGACTGAGGATGGATGTGCCATCGCTCAGGGAAAGAATGGAGATTTCGTCTCCCGTCAGGAACTCCTCAATGACCACACTGTTTCCAGCACTGCCAAACTCGTGATCCACCATGATTTCCTTCAAGGCCGCCTGTGCTTCTTCCTTGGTCTGCGGGATGATGACGCCTTTGCCAGCAGCCAACCCGTCAGCCTTGATCACCACATCATAGTCAATGTCGTCCAGGTGCTTCTTTGCTTGCTCGTAATCGGAAAAGTTCTCGTAGCGAGCAGTCGGGATGTTGTGCTTCTTCATGAAGTCTTTGCTAAACGTCTTGCTCCCCTCCATTCGCGCGGCAGCCAGAGAAGGGCCAAAGGCTTTGATGTGGGGGGCATGCTGGGCAAAGTAGTCGACGATGCCCGCAACGAGAGGAGCTTCGGGGCCGGGGAGGAGGAAGTTGAGGTTGTGTGCTTTGGCATGAGCAACGAGGTCGGAGAAGCGGTCGGGGTTCAAGTCGGGGATGTTCTGACATTTGGGGACGCTGGAGAGAGAAGAGAGGGTGGTGAGTGAGTGGTGCCCATAATACCATCAGAGTAGACAGCAGCGGCAGGCATTGACCTACCCAGCCGTTCCCCCATTGCCAGGCACCACGTGAATGACTTCGACTCGGGCACTCTGGGCGAGCTTCCAGGCGAGAGTATGCTCTCTTCCGCCATTGCCGACCAGCAGGATGCGAAGTGGTATAGGAGAAGTCGAGGAAGAAGACATTTTGGGTGTGTGTCGGTGAAATTCTCTTCTTTTCTCTTTCTTTCGCTCTCCAGCTCGCTCTCTCTCTCGCATGTGACTGAAACACCCAAACTTTTCGAAAGCATAAGCCGCTAGATGCCTGGACCCTGCAGCTGCCCTCCACCTCCAAACCTCGTTTCTTCCCGAAGTGTGGCGCAGTCCGCCCCAACAGTCTCATCTCACGCTTTAAGTCTTCTCCAAGCTGGGCGGAGTTGATGCTAGCGGCTTGAACGCGACTACGGACAGCTGCTTGGAGAGGAAGAAGAATGTCGAGGCCTGACATGTCCTATACTTCTACCTTGTTCACTTCGACTTCTTCATACGCTACCACCACCACCACCACCACCTCCACCACTCCTGCTTGTCGTACCACCGCTGCTGGAGAGAGGGTGGAGTAGCGGAGTTTGATATCCTAAGACACGCGCCCCCACTCACGCTACCAAGTCTGGAGGTATATCGAGTGAGCGAGGCAGCAGTAGTCAGCAGTGCAACCGTCGACTGCACGCACTGTCGAACATGGTGACCAGGAAACCCGTGGGCCCGAGAGTCGACACTGCGACTGCGACTGCTCCGAATGGCTCAGCGCCTTACCCGACGACTCCGACCAAGAACGAAGACGTGTACAGCAATGACCTGAGCACTTCCCCGGCCTTCAACCTCATTGACATGAATGCGGCGCGCGAGAAGAGGCGGCGAGACTCAGACGTCAGTTCGCATGGCACATGGGACTCGGACGATACCGACAGAGACCGAGAGTCGCCCGAAGGCTTCGTCGAGGTGCCCCAGCCGCTGAATGTCACACCGGGCAAGCAGGACAGTAAGAAGCATGGGAGGAATGAGAGCGAACTTCCTTCAATATTGCGCCCTGGGCCTGTGAATGGCGCTGTTGGAGGGAAGAATGAAGACCGCAGAAATGAGGACGAGAAGTCGAACAATCCCTACCACAAACAGAATGGACTGGTCAACAACAACGATTCGCAGAAGAGCACGGAATCCAGCCAGCCAATATGGGAACAACCACGACATGCTGCTCCGCCGCTCCCTTCTCAAGCACCTCCCCCTCCGCCTGTTGAGCTCCCTACGCTGACCACCCCCGCTGAAGAGCTGGCCCACCTCTCGCTTGGCGACAAGCCTGTCGTACAATCGGAGACCACGCTGCCTGTCACCAACCCTTGGGCCGAGGGCAAAACACCTTCGCCTCCACCTCCCCCTAAGGAAGCACTGCCGGCTGTGTCGACTGAACATGGCAACATTCCTATCGCTCTGCCAAGCCCCAAATCGCCAGGCTACTTTCCTACGCCATCTGCGCACCCTGAAGGGAGCTCGCAGCCCCCTCAGTACGCACCTCCGCCTGGACCGCCTCCCTCAGCTTCAGGACCCTTGATCGATCATGCGGAACCTCCAGCTTCACGACCTCTACCTTCGATATCGGTCGACAGACCAATTGCCTCCTCTTCGTCCGCGCCACACACTGTGCCCGAAACCCCTCGGACTCAGGAAAGGAAGAGGAACGAGCACTATCAGATTAAGCACATTAATTGGCAAGATAGGGAGAAAATGCGATCATCACCCATCTTGACGCAGAATGAGAATGGTCCATGTCCACTGCTCGCTCTAGTCAATGCACTATCACTGTCAACGCCTCTCGACATGGACACTCCTTTGGTCGAGACATTAAGAACCCGCGAACAAGTGTCCCTGGGCCTGTTGCTAGATGCCGTCTTTGACGAGCTGATGTCAGGTCGGCGTGGCGATACTGCGCATAATCTACCCGACGTTAGTGAGCTATACGCCTTCCTACTGGCCCTGCACACCGGCATGAACGTCAATCCACGCTTCATCACCCCCGCACAAACTCCCAGAGGCTCCTACGATGGCCATCCTCAAGCCATGAATGGCGTTCATCCATTGGATAGAGCGCAAAGTAAGCCGGGTAGCTTCGAGGAGACCAGGGAGATGCGCTTGTACTCGACCTTTAATATCCCGCTGATTCATGGCTGGACAGCGCCAAAAGACACTCCAGACTATGCGGCATTTGAGAGAAGTGCAAAGACTTATGAGGATGCCCAAAACATACAATTCGCTGAAGCAGAACTCAAGCACAAGCAGCAGAGCAGCGAAGGGCTGAGCACTCAGGAGCAGGAAATGCTGCAGGACATCACTACAATCAATGGCTTTCTCAGCAATTGGCCGACGCAACTGACCGACCATGGGTTAGAGTCCATCTCACAAAGTCTACACTCGGGTCAAATAGCCATTCTGTTCCGGAACGACCATTTCAGCACGTTGTACAAGGAGCCGCGACATGGCGCATTGATGACGCTGGTGACTGACCAAGGCTACGGCTCTCACGCAGAGATTGTTTGGGAAAGCCTGGTCGACGTTAACGGTGCTGCGTCGGAATACTTCAGTGGAGACTTCCGCAGTGTCAGCCATGGTGCGAGCAGCAACCTCAATCAGGGCAATTCTGGCGGCGGCAACGAAGGGTGGGAGACGGCGCAAAGCAGAAACAGGTATCACAGACCTCAAGCTCAAGCTACAGACACTGAAGTTCCTCCGCCGCTACCCGGTCCTAGACCGGCCTCGAGCGTTTCCACGCAAGCGCACACGGAAGATAGCTTAGACGTCACGAGTCAGACACTGCGCACAGCATCAGAGCAAGAAGATCACGATCTAGCGCTTGCTCTTCAGCTGCAGGAGGAAGAAGAGGACCAGCAACGTCAAGACGAGGAACGACGAAGGAGAGAACGTGAACTCTCCGAACGATATCTATCATCCGAAACCAACGAGCGACCCCCACAAATTCCACCTCGCCGCAACAACGCTCACACATCACCACAAAGTAGCAGCGGTAACATACCCGTCGGGGCAACTTCCTCCCGCCCTCAGGGTCGACCGGCTGTCAATCGACCAACAGATAGTACTGATGATCCCGATGCACCCCCTACATATGAGCAGTCTTCCCACGATCGTCCCTACCGACCCGCCGGTGCAACGGCGCAAAGTGCACAGGGTAATCCCCTGCAAACGCTGGATCAACTGCAACGGCAAAGTGCATATGCTCAACAGAGTCCGATGGGCGCCAATGGCACACCGGGTTCATATCCACGCAGGGACAGTGGGCGGAGAAGGAGGAGAAGCCAGGCTCATCAAGGTCAAACCCCGCCTTATTCACCTCAGCTGCCAGAAAGAGTGCCGAATGCGGCTACCGTCAAGGACGCCGATGAGAGGTGTGTTGTTATGTAGGATAACTTTTGCACTATCTCTTGATGTTTTTTTTTTCTTTTCTCTTTTCCCCCCTCTTTTTGGAACTTGAGGAGGGGAATAAGATTGGTATAGTGAATACAAGGATGTGTTTTGTGTCCTTTTGCTGTAAAAAAAGGAATTGGAAGTGGCATCTTGGATTGACATGAGGGTGGTTCCAGGGGAGTGGGGACATTATGAGAAACACACCGACCGATGCAAGCAAGATTCGAAGGGAAGAAGGAAGAAATTTGGTTCTATTCGAAAGGTCAGGATACCTAGGTAATTAATGACATGAAGATATTCTTTTTTACTTGTGTGTGTGTGTGTGTGTGTGTGTGTGCGTGCAACGGAGTTTTTATCCCCATACCAGAGAGATATTGTTGTTTTTGTTTCTCTTTTTTTCAAAAGGATGAGATATGCAACTTGTAGTTCTGTATATTACTCAATCAATGGATATAGTAGTCAATCTTTGGATCATACCTATACTGGCCGGTGGTGATCTGGCGGTACTAAGAAGTGGAAATGGGCAAGGAAATCTTGATAGTGGTGATGCTACCTCCTTATCGATGGCCCTCTCATCATCAGCATCTACAAAAACGGGCTCTCATCAAGAAGCCTCCACAACCTGCTGCTGCTGCTGCTTCTGCTTCCCTCCCGAACTAATCAGTTCCAAAAACCCTTGTTTACTCATATCATTCACCCTCTCCTCCCTCTTCTGCATCCCCACCACCCCTTCCCCGACCACTTTCTTCCTCTCCTCCTCCGCACTGACTTGTGCTTTCCGCACCGCATTAAACATAAATACCACACCCCTCTGCGCAATCTTCTTCAACCGTCGCTCTTCCTCCACCATCGCCCCCGTATCCACATCTGGGGTTTGCAAGCCGAGAACGTCCTTCACGCGCCCCTTTTCTGCCGCAGCGCGTTTTTCGGCGCGGATTTGCGCGCGCGCTTTCGCTTCGAGTTTGGCGTCGGCGAGGGTCTGGGAGGCTTCCAGGGCGGATTTGGAGCGTGAGAGGACGGGGTCGGAGCGTTTGGATGTGGAGAGTTTGGTTTCGAGGATTTTGGAAATGCTCGTTGCGAAGGCGGTGGGGTCGTTGCGCTTTTTTCTTTGCGAGAGCGTGTGAGAGGAGGAGGTTTGGGAGGTTCCGTCGTCACCTCCTTCTGATTCGGAATCGTCTTCTTCGCCGGAAGAGGTGGCTTCGAGATCTGGCTCGTCGTTTTCGTCGAGATCATCGAGATCGTCGTCGTCGTCGTCGTCTGCGGAGCTTTCATCCACGTTCATGTTGAGAGCCGTGTTGGTTTCGAGGTCGTCCACTTGGATTCCTTCATCGTCACCGCTTTCGCTCTCTACCTGAGGCTGTGCCGTGGCTTTTGATATCTGCACTGGCGCAGCTTTCTTCAGAATGGGCTTCGGTCGTGGCACACTTTTGGACTCTCTCCTCGATGTTGTGTTCTTCCCAGGCACTCGCTCGCCCAGAGGCAGTGAATTACCGCCCGTAATCTCCACTTCTTCCACCTTTGCGACTCGCTTGGGCATATTCTTGGGCGCATCTGACGCTTGCTGCACTGCTCCGTTGGCTGTATTCTCTTCGTCCTCATCGCTGCTGTAGTAGTCGTCCTGCTTCTTCACACGCTTGACCTTCTTCTTCGGCCGTCGCTCGCCCGCCTCGTTCTTCCATGCTCTCTTTTGTGCAACAGGCGCCATCTTTTTTCTTTTCAGTTTGATGAATATGGTATTCTTTCTCTCAATCTGAAGAATGTCGAAAGAAGTCAAGTTTGAGACTTTTTCGCGGGCACATTCCGCTTTCTGCGCGCACCTCCCCCACTGGTCTTGACACTTCTGGATCTCTCACACTGCTCTATATTCACAACACCTTTCGGACCAGGCGACGAAGCCACACCTCCCACTCAATACCATAGCAGCGGAGTCGACGTGCACCTCGACAACCCGTCAGGATGGTATTGCAAGACCTCGGCCGCCGCATTAATGCCTCCCTCAACGACATCACCCGCGCTCCGACGCTGGACGAAAAGGCGTTCGATGGCATGATCAAGGAGATCTGCAGCGCTCTCATGGAAGCCGATGTCAACGTCAAACTCGTCGCCAATCTGCGCAAGACCATCAAGTCTGCTGTCAAGTTCAATGAGCTTCCAGCACACGCCAACAAAAAGCGCATCATCCAAAAGGCCGTCTTTGACGCTCTGGTCGACATCGTGGACCCGCATCAGAAGCCTTACGAGCCGAAGAAAGGGAAGAGCAATGTCATCATGTTTGTCGGTCTGCAGGGTGCGGGTAAGACGACAACATGTACCAAGTTGGCCCGCTGGTATCAGGCACGAGGCTTCAAGACATGCTTGGTGTGCGCCGATACCTTTCGTGCTGGTGCCTTCGATCAGTTGAAGCAGAACGCAACCAAGGCCAAGATTCCATACTACGGTTCTCTCACCCAGACCGATCCTGTCGTCGTGGCGAGAGACGGTGTCAACCAGTTCAAGAAGGAGAAGTTCGAGATCATCATCGTCGATACATCTGGAAGACATCACCAGGAAGATGCGTTGTTCGCGGAAATGGTGGAGATTCAGCAGGCTGTCTCGCCACATCAGACCATCATGGTATTGGACGCTTCGATCGGTCAAGCTGCGGAAGCACAATCGCGCGCCTTCAAGGACACTGCAGACTTTGGAGCCATCATCATCACCAAGACAGACGGTGCAGCCGCAGGAGGTGGCGCCATCTCTGCCGTCGCAGCCACCCACACGCCTATTGTCTACATCGGTACAGGAGAACATTTGCTGGACCTGGAGAAATTCAACCCACAATCCTTCGTCTCCAAACTGCTGGGAATGGGAGATGTGCAAGGCCTCATGGAGCACGTGCAGACTCTGAAACTCGATCAAAAGGAGACGATGAAAAACATTACTGAAGGTCGCTTTACCGTGCGCGATCTTCGTGACCAGATTCAGAACATTTCAAAAATGGGTCCTTTGAGCAAGATGGCGGGTATGATTCCTGGTCTGTCTGGCATGATGGGTGGAATGGACGATGCGGAAGGCGGTGACAAGCTGAAGCGCATGATCATCATCTGTGACTCCATGACACAGAAAGAGCTCGACTCGGATGGTAAAATCTTCGTGGACCAGCCGAGCCGTGTGACCAGAGTGGCGCGTGGGTCCGGATCCTCGGTCCGTGAAGTCGAAGAACTCCTCGCACAGCAAAAAATGATGGCAGGTGTGGCGAAGAAGGTGAAAGGTGGCATGGCCAACATGCAGAAGGCACAGGGTGCTTTGGGAGGTGCCAACCAGAAGTCTCAAATGGCGGCTATGCAGAAGAGGATGCAAGCCATGGGAGGCGCCGGTCGCGGCGGAGCGGGAGGTATGCCAGACATGGGCTCCTTGATGAAGATGATGGGAGGTGGAGGAGGCGGAATGCCCGATCTCTCCGGCATGGACATGCAGAAGATGATGAGCATGATGGGTGGTATGATGGGTGGCGGCGGCGCTGGACGTGGCCGTTGATTATGAGTCAAGACTCGAAAACGACAGAGAATTGAGCGATTTTAATCAAGGCGTAAAGTCTTCAATACATGATTCGATAAATCAAAACCCCATCAACAACATTTCGATTCTTTCTCCCTCTCTTTCGAGAAGCAGTAAATCCAACACAAACGTATAATTGGATAAAATTCAAGAGAAACCCATTTCCTAGACACAACACAACACAACAGAACAGAACATAAAACCCCATCCCTCCCTCTTTTTTTTTCTCGATTCGAGGAGTACAGGTACTTCAGTAAGGTATGTACGTGCTTGAAGGTAGAAGCAACTCTAGACGCCGTATACGGGACGACACAAAGTAGGTCGAAGATGAAGGTGTGTCGATGGAAAATCCAGATTAAGGCTTGTTTGTATACCTACCTATACCTATACCTATACCTATACTCCCCAAGAACCACTACCTACCTTCTGCAAGCAAGATATGGACTATCCCTCAAACAAAAAAATCATCAAACAAAAAAAAAGAATGTTGATACCTAAAAAAAATCAAAAGAGAATTCTCTTCGCGAGACCGGAAGGAAACCAGCTTCACCGGAACGCCACTCGACGATGTGCAGTGCACTACAACCAAATCGCCAGCCAATACCAGCCTACACTGAGGGGGTATCCATCAGTCGGAGTAACCACTCAACGACCACACGCCACACTCGTTGAGTCTTCAGGCGGAAACACAGGTACAAAGCCAAGACCTGGGGCAATACCAGGCAACCTGATCTCAGACTCAAGCTGCAGATCACTTCCTCAAAGAGGCGCGCAACACTTGCGACAAATTCCTCGACTTGAGCGAAGCCAGGACAATGCACGACATCTGACTCGCTCCAGAGCCACATGCGGGACTACTCCCCATTGGATGGACGACGCAGTGAGACTCGTCATTGCTTTGGACGGGTTTTTGGGGGTATATGTAGGCTTGTTGGCGATTTGGAGGGAGAGGAGGTTAGTTCGGTTGTGTGATTACCTGAAGGTAACTACGCAGCTACGCTCGCTGTGATTTGATTTGGTTTAGTTTGTTATTTTGATATTAATGGCAAGAATAACAATGACGAAAATATGGTGTTGGAAAGATGATGGGAGAAGAGAGGGGAGGAATGAGTGCATGGGGGTGTCATGATCTCTCTGTTGTGTAGGTGTTGGTGTAAGTAAGGTACTTAATACTGAAAAAAAAGCATTCCATTAGTCGTCGACTGTCATACTTGCCCCATAAAGGGAAAACGTAATAGTAAAGACTTGATTGGATATACAGGGCATCTCATGTATTTTGTTCTACGACTCGAATGTGCTCTCTCAAAGAGTGTCCTTTCTTGGTTTTACGCAAGAACATTGAAACAAGAAAAAGAAAGAAAAAAGAAGAAAACTCCGCTGGGGTATCTGAATCAAGCATCCACACATCACATCCCATCCCAAAAAACTTGCGTGCGGACAAAGGAGAATGAGGAAGAAAGAAGGAGTAGAGGCAGATGCAGATGCAGATGCAGAAGAAGAAGCAGAAGAAGCAGAAAAAGCAGAAGCAGAAGCAGAAAAAGAAGCAGAAAAAGAAGAAACCCTCGCGACCTGCTCACAACCCAAACGCCCCCCAAAGGAAAACGCATCATAGTCAAAAATCTTGCTCCAACATCCACCTTCTAGTCCATGGTCAAGATGGATCGATTCGATTTTCCGATACCAAAAAGTCTCAATCATCCTCCCTTGCCTCAATTCCCCCCTCCCCTCTCCCCTCCCATATGCTGCCCCAGCCGTTGTCCTCATCATCGTCGTCATCATCATCTTCATCTTCGCAGCAGCAGAAAATTTCACAGTCCAATAGTAGAAGTAGTAGAAGGTCGACAGCACCGCGCCCAATAATGTTTCCGAAAGTTAGACTACAACTCCGGTAAAGGCACAGAACGCATTTGAGCCAATTCCGCCGCATGAAGGAATTTTCCTCTTTCTTCTTCATTTTTGAATTCGATTCGTACGCCCGAGACTTTTTTGAAAGAAGAAGAAGAGGAAGAAGAGGAAGAAGATTCTTTTTCCGTCGTGGTAGTGGTGATGGGGACTGCAGTTGTGGTGGTGGTGGTGGTGGGAGGAAGAGGAGGAGTAGGAAAAACGACAGCGGAGGTTGTCTTGATTGGTTGATGGTGTTGTGGTTGATGTTGCTGGTGTTGTGGTTGGAATGAGGATGATGATAAATGGGATGGTGAGGGTGATGATGATGGTGATAGTGATGGTGATGTTGATGGCAATGGTGGTGTTGCATGCAATAATGATGTATCCACCACGCCGGCCACACTCGAACTCGCGCTTCTCGCTCTGCGAGCAGTCGCGCCAGGTCGGACGACCGTCACATCGATTCCCTTGACGCGGGCGTATTTGACTCCATCCTCTTTGATCGTCACGGGCTGACGACTGTTGTTGATCCACCATCTCGCCCAGCCTTCGCCAAAACTCGACGAGATGTGCATGAGCGCCATGACGCCGCCCACCGCACCGGGAGTCTCGACGCCGTCTTCTTCCCACAATCGCAGCAGCTCGATGTTGGCGAATTGTTCTTCGAAAGCGAAAGCGCCGAGGATGCCTTTGTGGATGACGGTGGTCTTGGTGGTGCGAAACGAGCCCAGAAGCATGCGTCCGAAGACGGCGGATTGGAAGTTGATGGCGTCGGACTCGATGGCGAAGTAGTAGTTGATCCAGTTGGTTTTCTTTTCTTCCTTCAGCATGCCACCCCACTCTTCCGCGTGGAATCTCAGTCCCGCGCCGGGCTCGTCGGGGGGCTCGAGTGAGACTTTCTCGGGCTCGAAGTAGGAGCAGTAGGGTACCGTTTCTTGCGATTCGGAGAGTTTCTGTTGGAGACGGACTTCGTTGTCGTCGGAGAGGCACCAGACTGAGGTGACCACTTTAGTGCCGCCGTATTCGCGGTTCTCTCGTTTGCGGATGACCAAGATTCGGCATTCCTTGCAAGCTTCTTTCATCTGGAGATCACGCGAGGTCGAGAATTTAGCAGATGTTCAGGCGCGGGGCGCGGTGAGCTGAGTGTCTTTGCAGCAGAACGTCTTACCTCAACGTTGTATCGCATATCGAGGATTTCGGGGTTATGCTGCGCGAACTCGACGAGTCGGCCGCGCACATCGCATAGTATTGCAGCATTCCGAAGTAGCTGCTGCTCGAACTTTGCTGCTAGGTTGACGCTGCGCGCCTCAGCTTGTACCGTCTCTCGATGGGGCGATTTCATCCTCGGTCTGGCCGTCTGTACCCCTTCTGTCACCTCACTTTCTGTCCAGTGTGACGGGAAGAAATGAGAGGGTGTTGCGACGGGCTGTCGGACTCTGGGAGCGCCGAATGGCATGACAGGTGGTGGCGGGAGTTCTGCGGATCTGGACTGCGACGCACTTCGGCGTGACGAGGAACGCTGAGGTAGTCTTCGCGTGCTGTGCAGTGGCAGCGGCGGCAGCGGCGGCATCATCGGCGGTTCGATTTTCTCCTCGTCAATGTCTGGACGGCTGTCAGTAGAAGCAGCAGGTGGATGATTTTCCCCGGCTGTCGCGAATAACAGTGCTGGTATAGTCAGAGACTCTCTTCGCAGCGATGTGCGTCTGGAACATTCTCCTGCGTATGCGCTGTCTATCGGGGATGCGCACCAGTCTCTGCCATGACTGATGCTGCCTCTCAAATGCGACGGTGTGCCCGTCTCAAAGTTCCAATCCACGACCCGCGCATTCCGTTCGTCCTGGTAGCCAGCAATGTCATGGAAAGGAGGGAAGTGACTCGCGGTTTGTCGACGTCCTCTCGGCTCGGATGAGGGAGGGTTGTTCACAATGTGAGCGATCAGTTCATGTGCGTCCCTGATCCGCTGGGCCAGGTCTGCGCTCGATTTGTCGTGAATGGACGCCACGTTCCGCGACACGGGCATGACTGTCTTCTTCAGGCGCGTGAGACTCCGCGATTGGAGCGCCTGCATAGTCAAGTCGATGCAATCGACATGCATTTGCAGCATTGTCCTGAGCGCGTGAATGTCACCTCCCTCCGTCGTCCACTTGAAGGTGCGGTAGTTTGCCAGCACAACTGAGCTCCAACTGCGTTTTTCCAGAAAATCATAGCCGGAATCGTGCTTCTTAATGACCTGGTATCGTTCCACAAAGCTTTCCAGATCTTGCAGCGTCTTTGCCACGCTCTCGAAAATGGTATTTACGGCATGCTTCGTCTGGTCTTCGGCCTGCGACAAGATGCTATCATCTTCGTGCAGTGATTCCGCCACTAATTTCAACGCCTCGCTCAGACCATTCAGCTCTCTTTCAACTTCCGCAAACTCGCTCGGCGCTCCCTTCGTGCCCCGAGTGAACGCCCTGCCTAGCTTCCATGCTGTATGTGACAGCTTGAGAATGTCACCGACTGACAACGACGACTTTAGCGCCATTTCGACCGCAGTTTGGAACCTCAAAGGGACCTGTTTCTCATCCGCCTCTGTTCTGCATGTCTGACTTGAGGTTATGAGTCGAACGACAAGACCTGGTCTGCTGGGCCACTTACTGTATCCGACGATGCACTCTTGCACACTCCAGAAGTTTAGGGGTCACACTCCCCGTGCGACTGCGACGAAATGATAAGAGTGTTTCACTCTGAGCAAGTTGAGCAACTCGAGGGGAGACCGGTTGTGTTGTCACACGAGAGCATGCCCGGCTGAATAGAGAGGGCATGCATCCAGACTCTCAGCAACAAGTGAGATAGATACATACCTAGGTAGCTACCTACAGGAGGACCTACCAGTATGTATCATACAGGGGAGCTTCCTCCAGGCTGTAAATACAGTTTTTCTGCCTGTACAGAGTGCACAGCCTACTCGGATCGAAACACTCTCAAGCCCAAGCGATAGGTCCATGGAAGCTGATGGAGCCAGCCTCAGCCAGGCGAATATAACTCTGAATTTCGGCAATTCTGGTCGAGCATGCACCTCGCATAGCCAGCCTCCTCACTGTCCCGCCTGCTGCTTTCTCCAGTGACTCCAGTCCCAAGCATGTTTCCGGCTACGCATCGAGGCCACACGTGCGCACATTATTGGGCAGAGCTTGTAGAGACGGTAGTGCCCGGATGTCGGCACATGTTGCTAAAGACAGCAGCAGAAGCAGCACGACCTGAAAGAGGTGCATGTTGGTATAAAAGCAAGCATGATTAGGTGTGGTTTGAGGAAAAGCTCGGGGGAAAGGAGAATTGGGAGGGTAGTAGGTGCTTCTTATAGGTAAAGTGGAGGTAGGACCGTAGGACCGGTAGGTAGACCTCCGGAGAAGAAGCGGTCCTGGGACGGAGAGGTGGCCTTGTTTCCTGCCAAGATGATACGAGTTCGGGACGAAGTCCTTCGAACCTCACCACCATTGACCCTTCATTCCTTCTGAAGACAGAGACTCAGAGAGATGGGCTCGTAGTGATTCGGCTCTGCGCCGAGACTGCTGTTCAAAAGCACAGGTTGGTATGGACTATGGAGTCCTGCGAGAGATTCGCAAACCTCGAAAGGCAACGCGGTCCTGTCTGTAAGTAGAAACGCAGCATAGAACAGGTATCAATGACGCGCATACAATAGCAGGACTCCTCTAGGAGGTACTGTTGATCCGTTTCCCCGTTGCGACTTCTAGCTCTCGACCAATTTGACTACATATTCTACACAGACAGCAGCATGGATGACTGGCAGGACGCGGCGCTCAGCAATCGACATCTGCACAATCGAGTCGGCAAGCATGGTAGAGGCAAAGGCGGAAAGAGCAACGGAGCATTCAATGTGCAAAAGACATTCGGAACATATGAGTTGAAGTGTCCGGCTGCTGCTAGGATCCCGCAGACAGCAGGAGAAGGAGAAGTAAAGGGCAAGAGTCCCCGCGAGCCCAGATTGGAGGTATATAATTTGAACGAGCTTGGAAACGCGTTGGTAGGCGAAATGGTCTTGCCTGGCGCGGTTCATGGTACTGTGCTGTTGGCGGGGAGCAGAAAGACCTTGAAGATGGCTGAGCGAGCGGTCGAGCTGCAGGAGGAGGTCGAGCCGGACGAGGAGCAGGACGATGTCGAGGCGGGCGAGAAGCAGGAGGAGCATAAGAGTGAAGGCGGAGTCAGTGGCGAGGAGGATGAGGCAGTGAGTCGACACGAAGGGGATGGGGACAGTGACGCAGATGATGGACGGTCAGAGCAACAAGGGGAAGGGGAATCATCCGAAGACGATTGGGAGCAACAGAGATATCATCAGTTCGAGAAGAACAGTTTCCGCAATCCGAAATTCTGGCTCCGTTGGCAGGGCTACAAGGAGTCACACTCTCCTGGTGGACAGCATGAAGTGGAAGTGTTGTTGACAGGAAGTGGATACCTCGTCTTCTCAGGCAACAATTGCGAAAAGTTCGACGCGACTCTGAGTTGCGACGCGCTCGGCTGGGACAACATCAAGTTGAAGGGGTGGAAAGCGCGAAGCCACTCTGCACGCGACTTTCAGATTTCGTGGACAACACCTTCAGCGGATTCTCATCACAACGCGGCCGCAAGACACACGCACTAGCCAGCTGTTATCCATCCATCCATCTGTTCATCCATTCATCCATCCACTCGACGCCTGTCGCTCGCGCTGCCTGTCGTGAGTCGCCGAGCGTCTCTACCTCTCACAGGTCTCAGACAGAGCTGCACAAAACTCCTCCTCAAAGTCATCCTCTGGAGTCCTGAAGCCTTCGACTTGCAAAAGGGCGCAAACATCCGCTTCTCGACCTCGGAAGAAGCGCATTGAGCCAGTGGGATACCTGAACTCGAGAGCAAGAGCACGCGCACGCGCACACACACTCCCTCTCTCTCAGTCACTCACGTACGCACGCACTCACGCAATCACGCTCACTCACGCCCGTACTCACTCACTCGCCCACCCACCCACAGACTACCGCCAAATGGAGAGCAAGAAACAGCATGGGTCAGACCGGCAGTCTGGCATCCATTCTACCTTCGATTGCGTCTGCTGCTGCGATGAATACAGCTCCGTGCCAATTCACATACAAGACAACGCTGTGTGCCTCGAGTGTTTCAGCACTGGTATAGTGCCGCAATTTGAGGATGCGCTCAAGGACGAGACGAAATATCCACCGCTTTGGGCAGGGCATGAGCTCAATCTACAGGACTATGCGGACCATGTGCCCGCGGACTTACTCATACGTTGGAATGAGAAGAAAGAGGAGTATCTGACCCCAGTACAGGACCGACTGTACTGCAGCGGCACTACCACTACAACGGCGACGCCGGGACACAGACATGAGCTCGCGTCCCAATCCTGTATCAAGCGATCTGCTCCAGGCCCAGCAAAGTCCGTGTCATTCGCGGAAGTCGCAGACATCTCAGGCGAACATTCGACGACTCAGCAAAATGGCGAGAACTGTGGTGCGTTCCTGGGAAGTAAGCGAAGCATTCGACGCTCTGCTATCGCACCTTCTGTCGTCACCGTCGCGAATATGGCGCCGCTCACCGATATTCCGCACCTAAGAACTATGGTATTCGAGACCTTCGGGCGTCTTACAGAATGCCGAGTCCTTCGCGCCGATCCCAAGATCGCGGCCGAGTTGACGTTTGTGGATGAGACTGCGGCTAAGAAATTTGCTGCAAGCTATCACAACACAACAGCGAAAAATGGCGGTGTGCTGGATGTCTCCGTGGAAGATCACCACATCAGTCAACTCAAGGGTCGCATCGTGGAGTGCACAATCTGTTCCTCTGAAGTCTGTTCCAAATGCAGCAAGGTGCTCTCCAAGACACGAGTCCACGACTGCGAGCTCGATGCCGATGAAGATCCTTTCAAGGGACTGGTTCGTGGGAGAGACTATCAGCAATGCCCAAAGTCATCATGTCAGATCAAGATTTCACTCATGGATGGTTGCAACTTGATACGATGCAAGTATTGCCAGACCGATTTCTGCTTTGTGTGTGCCGAAGAAGTTTCCCACCTGAGTGAACATTGGAAAGTCGGCAAACCGTGCCCAAGATTCGGCTTTCCCGGCTCAGGGACAGAGATGCACGACACAGCCGCTGCCCTCAGATTGTACGAAGAAGCAGCTGAGGATGCGCTGGCTCGGGCCGACCGAAGGGCGTTGGAATTACAGAGAGCGGCCGCCAGAGCACAAGAGGCCGCCAGAGAACGAGAGGCCGCCAGAGAACGAGAGATCGCCAGAGAACTAGAGGCCGCCATAGAACGACAGCACGCGATGCTTATGCCTAACCCGGAATATCGCCTCATGCTCGATGACCAGTCTCATATTCAGAATTTGGGCATCTGGCTTGGTACTAACAACCCCGCGCGCACGGATCCCCTCAGCGAACTCCTGGGCCTGCTCTTCTACGAAACTGAGGTCTATTCTGCGCATCTACAACTTCTGCACCATGCGCGACCCATGTGGCATCTTCAACCGCAGGCGCAGGCCGCTCACGAACGCATACTGCATTGTATCCGAATGGCAGGCCTGTCGAAGTTGTTTGAATGGCAGCATATCACGCCTGTGACAGGCATCATCTCGCGTTTCAACGACGCCTGGGATGGCCATGACCACCTTCAAGTGATGAATGCTCATCCCCTGGGCATTCTCCGATCCACGCATCGCCGCTCCATACAACAAGTGCTGCATGAACTCCCTCCTGACTGGATGCTCGTTCCGCAGTGGGTCCTTCAAATCAAGCAACTCTGTCGTCTACTAGACATTGGAATCGACCAATACGTGCACGGACAGCGAACTAGCGAGCACTCGAAACGCCTCTCGAGTCTGATGCAGGACCTGGCACATCCGCCGTATCTCGAAGTCCTCGCGGCATTGCAAACCAATACGGATATTGAAGAAATCCCGTTCGCGAGGCATGCGAGTGAAGTGTTGTTGCCTGTCATTCAGGCTTATGGTTTGGCTGCAGCAGGAGACTTTGGGGCCCTCCAGGCACGCTTCGCCGAGCTGTAGCCACTGCTGGACTACGCCAACACTGGTGAAGAAAAGTTTGGTTGAGCAGGATTTTGTTGGTCGGAGATGGGAGAGAGCGTAGGTAGAATAGAAGCAAGGTACATAGGTTCAGTATACTTGTGAAAATAATGTCTTAATCACAGAAAGCCTCCATTAATGTAACCTCGTGCATTGCCATTCAATTCATCCATTTCATTCAGCATCTCCGTCTGTCTTCTGAGTCTCTGCTATTTCTATGATAACCGCAATACTACAGATACCTACAATATACGTATGTATCAGGTCCTCTCCCTAGAAACACAACCACACAACAACCGCTAGGTATGTACTGTACACGCGTCGTCCTCTCCCCCCAGTCGATATGGGACGTGGCTTTGTCGCGAAGGTACTTCATCATCGTCATTCGCTGCCACCCCGGTATGGGGCCCCCGGGGCTAAAGAAAGTGTCGTGAAAGTGGATGAAAGACCACAGTTGGAGCTAATAATATACCTGTTGGATGCCTGGTTGCTTAGTCATCGGTTTAACTTCCTCTCTTATCCCGGAGGTGCCTCTTGTTGCTGCTTCCGTGATAAAGGGGGGTTGGGATGCTCGGTTGCCTTTTTTGCTGGGTAAGAGATAGGTACCTGACCTCATATGTACCTATGTATGGATATCAGGTACGGTGGCTCCAATGTTAATTATATCGAGTGCTTTTTTCCTTCCAGCTGCTGGTCGGATCGGGCAGGGAATTTCGCACGGTGAAGTCGTCAACTGTATCTAGCTGGATGACGCCTAGCAAGATTGGGTCTATGGTCTCGGAGCAGTTGTATTTGGCTATGATGTAGATCTTTATAAAGACTTTGAATTCATGCTATACTTCTGCGCTGGGAGCAAAGCGTATACCGTACCTTCGGTGTCCCTTGTAGTATACTACCAGGGCCTCCTGTACCTGTGCAGCATACAACCGCAGGTGGCACACGACGATACCCTTGGGCTCGGGACTGTCTCCGTCGGTAACCCTCGCAAACCACTCTGGCATCTCCGGTAATGGGTCTCGGTCGGCCTATCCTGCCTCATCAATTCTCGTGGCTGTGTCTTCGTGGTACTACGATCGGTCGTCCACTAGAGCTTCGTACGCGGTAGGACCGTAGTCCTCCTTGCCGTGTGATAGAGTGGCGCGGCCTCCGCCATCTTCTGGTGGACGCTGTGGGAAGACTAAGGTAGGTACATTAGGTGCCTTAGCTATGTTGTCAGACTTCGATTTTACGGTGCCTGGCCTGAGTCCGGTGATGAGCGCTCTCTCGACGGCAATTTTCCCTGCTCTACACTCCTTGAATTGGTCTCGTTCTGGAGCGTGGTATCTCTGACACTATGCGGTATTCGTTCGTCCTGGTATGCAAGGTAGGTAGGTAAATACCCTTACTTGATCCATCAGCGTAGTTACTTTCTTCACCATATACATGCGCCATGACTACCGGGGCGTTCTTCTCTGACCGGCTACCAGATCGGTTCCACGCTGCAAATATGTGTGACCTGGCATGGAGTTGGATGATCGACTTTTCCAGCCCCGTCGTCTCCGGGAAAGCAGGTGCGGTGGCGCATGGCAAAGGTATCAAGGTGAGGTCTACCCATGGGAATAGCCGACCTGGCCTGTGTCGCACAACAGAAATGCACTGTGGAGGCTTTTCTCTAGGCTTCGGGCGTGCGGTCTTATGAATGTCGATGATTGGGAAGACGCATCGAACTGGTGTGAGTGGAAGCTAACGCGTCTCCGTCTATAAGGTAGGGACAACAGTCGATCACCAGGGATTGATATATCGCAGCGGCTGGGCGGCGGCTGCTCTATCAGAGAATTGATCATCGACAATCCGCTCGATGATCTTCGCGACCTCGTCAACGCTTTTCCCAGCGTCCACCACGACAATATCATCTGCTTCGTCCGGATGGGTCCTCATCTCCTTGAAAAGACTTCGCACACGATCTTGCATTTCCTGTTTCTCATATCGCTCACTTCCGAATCCGCCTCGCTGTGCAGCATCCTCAGCAGAAATATCCAGAAACAGACACAAATCCGGCCGTGGCAGTCCCACTTCGGGGTGTCGACACCAGGCAAGATCCATGGTAGGATTCTGTTTGGCAGCAGAGTAGACACACCCGGAATAGTAGTACCGATCTATCACGACTGTGGTTCCCGCTTGTACATGTTGTTGGATCTCGTCTGCTGCTTCCCAGCGATTGGCGGAGAAGAGTAAGTGAATGGCATGATCTTCTTGATTCGATGAGCCCACGAGGTAGTTGTTGATCATTTGGCCAATGACTGTGCTTCGATTGGGAAATCGCATGTGTTTGACTTTCTGGTTGCGAGCGGTGAGATGGTCGACTAAACGGGCACATTGAGTGCTTTTACCGGATCTGTCGAGGCCCTCGAAGACGATGAGGCGACCTCGTGGCCCAGGGGTATTGGGAGATGTTTCTCCTGCCATTTGTATAGTTGATGAGAGGGAGAGGCCTGAGAAAAGTAGGAGGTACCTAGGAGGTAGTAGGTAGTTCTAGTCTTCTTGAGTGAAAGAGGAGGACAAGGGCTTGGCTTGGCGCGAGCTTCCCACGCGGAGGTCCGACTTTTGATGAAAACTCATTTCTTCCACCACTACCACCACAAACAACTCCTCAGATGATGGAGCAGTGCTCATCATGAACGGCCTCGCCAACGGACATGCAAATGGACATGCCACGAATGGCAATGGTATTGACCAGCGGGATCAGCCGCCTCACCAAATGTTCCGCCTCGTCAGCAAATCGTCGACAGGCACAGCAGTGAGCACCGCAGGAAACACAGCAGCTCGTCTAGGACGGCTTGCATTGCCGCGTCGCAGGATTGTGGACACGCCTCATTACCTCGCCAACACGAGCCGTGGCGTGGTGCCACACATCTCCCAGGACACCTTCGTTCGTGACACCGACATCAGCGGCATCTACGTGGCTCTGGAGGACTGTGAGTGCCATCCTCCTGCGCAACCGCCAAGCGCATTCATTCCTGTGCTGACCAGAATGTCACTCACAGTCTGGCCATAGTCATCGAGAAGGCGCCTCACGATGTGCCACCAATCTACCAATACCGCCCTCCCAATGGCGCCTCGCCATTGAGGAGCTTCATCGCCGCGCCCGAAGATGCCATGCTCGTCCTGGGTGCAAGACGCGCCTCGCCGGTCCCTGCGCCAGAAGCCACGTCGAACACGAGCAAGACGGTCTCTATCTGCACCGCCGTGGGCTTCCGCGCCCTCAAAGCTGAGGACTACGCGGAGAAAGCAGAGAGTGTACAGGCGGACATCGTTGTCGGCCTCGGTGACATTCCTTACCAGCGCGCTCTCGGCAACAAAAGGATCGAGAAAGCTACAGACCGGACCATAGCATGGCTCGAAGACCACGTCTTCCGGCGGCGGTCGAAGGGCAAGCCTGCTCAAGCCAACTTGTTCGCCTCGTTGCTGCCTGTTTCTTGCGCAAAGCAACAATCTTACGTGGACGAGCTTGTTGGACAGTATGCGGAACACATCTCAGGCTTAGCAATATATGATATTGATACGCTTGGGGATCTGCCCGAGCAGCTTCATCACTTACCACGTCTGAGCTTCGCCTCGCCAGCAACACCGCAAGACATACTTCAACAAGTACACCTGGGACTAGACATATTTGTCGTTCCTTTTGTTGGAGCAGCGACAGATGCTGGCATTGCGCTCGATTTTAGTTTCGGCTCGCAAGCACTTCTTGTATCGAATGGCACCAAGCCCACTACCAACGGGAATGGAAACGGGCACTTGCACACTGAACCTCTACCCCTTGGCCACGACATGTGGTCAACAGATCATGCCGTGGATCTCTCGCCATTCTCAAAAGGCTGCCAATGCTATGCTTGCACCAATCACCACAGAGCATATCTGCAACACCTACTCGCTGCGAAGGAGATGCTGGGATGGGTTTTGCTGCAAATCCATAATCACCACGTCATGGATTTGTTCTTTGCCAGCATACGTGAAAGCATTGCCAGCGAGACTTTCGATGACGATGTGAAAAGCTTCACACAGAAGTACGAAAGTCGACTGCCTGCGAAGACCGGCCAGGGACCAAGGTACAGATACCTGGGTCACGCCGCGAAGCTAATGGCTGACGAGGAACATAGAATTCGAGGCTATCAGTTCAAATCTCAGGGACCAGGAGAACCCAAGAAGAACCCCAAAAGTCATGCGCCGTTCAAAATACTCAACGAGGCCCAGGAAAAGCTTGCAGAAGCTACAGTTCCAGATCCGGATACCAATGCGGATGACTTGCAGACCCAAGGCTTTGCTGCGAAGGATGGCTAGCAGCTTCCTCGACTGCGCTGCTCTTGGCGTCCAAAGAAAAAGAAGATCCCCGTCTAACGACGAGAATCGCTGGCCACCGAAGCTGACTGCAAGTGATCAAAACTTGGACAGCCAGCATGAGCATGATGCGACCTTTGTCAGCGTAAGTCACTTTCCATACCTCTCGCCTTCTTCCCCTACATGATGACAACCATTTCGTTACCCAGCTCACTTCGATGCTCAAAGAGCAAATGCGGCGAAAACGTGAAATCACGTCTGATTTATTCATACATCTACAAATTTGCAGCAATCGTTCATGATTCTCGCGACCCGCGCTGACATATTGCATAGGAATTGAAACTGCTGCACGTCTGTGGATCCTGTGTCCGCATAGTAGGTGTCGGCAGATGGAGCCTACCATCAAAATTGCGCACATTCATATATACTGACAGAGCAGTATGCGTATACAGCGCCAGATATGTTATATACCACGATTGTAAATGAGCCGTGCCAACTTCCGAAGTTTTTACTCTTCACACATTACACTCAACATTACATAGTCTCTCGACTGATCTCTCTTCAAGTCTTTCCGTCGTTATGTGATTGTTCTTCGCTTAAAAGGATATGCTCACGCTGATTGGTCAAATCATCTACTTCCACTCTGCCGAAGCTAGTAATGTCGTCCCTCTCTCTCCGTCGCTTTCCCTCTCTCTCTCTCTACCAACCACCACATCATCCTTTTCGACTTCTCCATACATGTAACCTACCATCACCGTCGCAAGAAGAAAAGAAAAATGGAAGTCAAAGAAATTCTCAACCACGGTCTCACACTCCGTCAAGCCGACCATTTACTCGACAAAACCATTTCCTTTCCCGAAATTGGCAGCACTTTTGAGCGTATCCGACCAATTACCGATTTTCGAAAAGATGACGCTGAGGCGAGAGTTTGTAAGTAATCTAACTATGTACCCAAGAGGTCTAGGTTGTTGGTTATTTTGAACAGAAAAAGGAGAGGAAGCTGAAGATGAGAGAGAGAACATGAGAGAGAGGGAGAGATATAGAGACTGACAAAAATCTCAAAAATATTTTTTATATTTTTTAGTATATATATGTCGACGCTTGCCATCTCCATCTGTCCCAAACTCCGGCGAAGAAGAAGGAAAAGAAGAAGAAAACAAAAACAAAAACCTCTACATCCTCAAATGTAAAGTCCAAGCCCCCTCCGTCCTAGCCAGAGGTCTCACCACCCCGATCCCCGGACCCAGCGAATCCACTTCAGCCGAACTCGTTGCTTTGCAGAAATTTTCCGAGGAGAATTCGCCGGGGTTGCCGCATTTGGTTGCTTGGAAGAAAGGGGTACAAGAAGAATCAGAAGAAAAAAAAGAGGAGGGAGGGGAGGCAAAGTGGCCGATGCCGGGGGGGTATGTGGTGTATATTGTTATGACGTTGATGCCGGGGAGACATTTGATGGATTGGGGATTTTGGGGGTTGGAGGAGGAGGAGAGGGAGGTGATTCGGGAGAGGTTTGTGGGGGTTTTGGGGTGAGTTTTTTTTTTTTTTTTTTTTTGGTCACTTTCTTTCTTTTGTGGGGTGGTGATTTGATTTTGAGAGAAAGAGAGAGAGTTTTCTTACTTACCACTCTCCCTCGCAGCTCCATATGGCGAATGGGCTTCGCCCCCTACGACTGCGCTCTCAGAAACATCCTCTGGGATCGAGAGACCAAAACACTGTAAAATTCTCCCCCTCTCCCCCCTTCCCTCCCATTCCCCGCTTGAATTTTAAAACCCAACCTAACATCTCTTTCTTTCTCTCCTTTTTTTTTAACTAGATCCATCGTCGACTTCGAACACTGGAACCCCACTTCTACCGACCCCATCAACATGAACAATCGAGCCGAAATGGAAAAATGGGGTCTTGTGAAACGAAAGGCTTCGACGACGCATTGGGAGGAGTGGTTTCTTTCTGAGGGGTTGGTGAGGAAGAGGTGAGGTGAGGTGAGGTGAGGTACCTTGAGTAAGGTAAGGTATAGGTACAGGTACGGAAAAATAGATGGGGTGATATAGAATATGAGAATTGAGGAAGAGAAAGAAGAGAAAAAATTATGTTGTTGGGGGATGGGAGGAGGGATTGAAGGAATTTTTTGGGCAAGATGAATGATGATGCTGTTGCTTTGTTGGACGAAAAGGGAGGTTTTGGGTATGGTACTACCTGTTGGCACTGAGCAGCAGTCGACTTGCTCAATACTGGGGTGATGATGTCGGCTTTCTAGAGGCAATTATCGTCCCATACGCTATCTTTCACACACATTGGCTAGATAGCTGTCGATAGATATTGCGAGCGGCTTTCATCATGATTGACATGTTCCTGCACATCCTCTAAAAGATCAACAATCAATAAGACTCGGGAAGTTGGACCGCATTATTGGGCGCTGCATCATAGCACAGTGTCATCATCTTCGCACGCACAACATAAAGCGGTCAGGTATAAAGCTCCTCTGATAATAAAAATGTCTTCTGTCATAATCTGATTGAAGTCCTGTGATTCCTCCACACAGACACAAAAGAAGAACAAGAGTCATCAAACTCCCAGAAAACCTCGCGCAGCTCTGCACGATAATCGATAGAACGCCAATCCAACCCAGCCGGGGATACTCCGCCCCCATGATCATACAAAAACCCGCTCGCCAAATCACTCAAAATCAAAAAACAACGTAAACATCATCATCTTTCCTTTCGGTTGCGTCAAACGACGAAAACCAGCGATCTAACCCATCGAACCCACTGACCCGCGACTCGACTCAGTCGAAAGCGAAGCCATATCATTCGACCCACTCGAGGGGTTGGGAGATCTTCGTCGAGAAGAAGCCGTGGCAGTTTCGAATTGCATTTTGGTGTGTTGGTGCATGAGTCTAAAAGAAGAAAGTCGGTCAGTGAGGAACAGACGGGGATGGGGTGGAGTGGGATAGGAGAGCTCAACTCACCTTTGATAGGATGTGCGGGCGTGTTCAGGGTTGGACATGTCGAATTGTTGAGAGAAGTGGTCTTCTGCTTGGGCAGGGTCGACGAAGCCGTGGGTTTGGTAGTTTGTTGAGGACATTGTTGTTGGAGGTGTGATGGTTGGGTGGTTGGGTGTGATATGCGTGTGTAGTTGTTGTTGTTGTTTTGTTGTTGTTTGTATACGTGGAATGTCGATACTGTGAGTTGTTTGTGAGGAAGAAATCAGATAACTCCTGGCAGGACACAACGTTGCTTTGTAGCGATATGAAACCGAGGAAGGCTACGTCCAAGGGCAGGACTACAGCGGAGACCCTGCGTCACCAGTCCATGCATTCTGCGAGCGCCTCTCTGGACCCTCTCGCCGTTGGTTGAGCCGCACATCAAAAAGGATCCTCCCGGCACTACGCACCCACCCTGTCGAATCGTGACGAGATCCACAACGTGAGAGCGCACAACAACTGTCCCTGGACTGCAGACGACAGTGTTATGATTGGTGCGATGGCCACGTACAGGAAAGATTCCTTTCATCGATACACCCAAAACAGGCATGGCGTTGTCAATCAATGCACGCATGCACACACCAATGCGACTCTTATGACGCCGGCTGCGGAGAAGTTTGAACCCTGATTATTGCACCCTGAACGCTTCCCATATTGGGAGAGAAGAGGCACGCCGTTGCGGCTCTGCTGCTTTCGGCATTCAGGCGACGCTTCTGGGGCGTCATGACATTGCGTAAGTGCTCTCGCCACACTGCCTGGGAGATGGATGGACGAACAGTCGATATGTCTGTGTGTGTGTCAATGCACGACACCGTTGAGAGTCTCCATGCAGGCGCGGACTGCCTTATTGGTAGTGACGAATATTGCAACATGTCCGTTGTGTCGTTCCACGTTGATAGCAACAAGGTAGGCGTGGTGAGTGGCTGCAGCTCGGCCAGGTCTAAGGTACGTTGTATGTGCGTTGTGTCGACGTTGGAGTGGAACAGTCAGCACTCAGCAGTGGATCCCTGACGTGAATTCCGTCCACTCGGAAGCCCTTGTCCGTCCACGGTCCAGTAAACAACGGTAGGGGTAGAGTTGCTTGGCAATACCAACCGCTAAGGCACTTCAGATCTACCTCCTACCACCTAACGCGAGGCTGTCAGTGAGGAAAGTTGATATTCATACGAGGTAGGAGGTACAGTACCTGTCCTTGTGATCAACGCGAGCGTCAAAAGCCTCGCCATCACACAGGAACAAGTCGCCGGAAATGAATAAAAGCGTCAAAAGAGCGCATAGAGAGTCGAGCGAGAACCGTATTGGTGTCGCCGCGTGACGTCGACTGTCGATCATGCTTGTGTCCAGAGCGCAGACCATATCATGACGCATTTTCAACCAGATATGAGGTCGAATACGCTCAACCATCTCCTAATCCAGCCGTCTCGGCTTCTCTGTCTCGGGCTCGGCTTGTCTTTTCTTCCTCGCCCGTCCGCCACTTCGCCGCCTGCAAGCTATTGACAGACCGAGACCGATTTGCCAAGCAGACAGCGAGGGTGGAACCCACAGAACCTGTCCGTGAGGTTTATGACGCCTAGCATAACTTCCTTATTGGCTTCTATTGTCAGTTGCTTTCTCGTGACACGCACAAAGCTTATAGTAAGGGCGTGAGATTGCGGCTGGTATCGTCATACCTCAACGCCTGCAATATGCCGTTCCACAATACAAAAGTGGATTGATGAGGTCGGGAAAGTCTTCGCCTGGCCTCCCTCAACTTGAGAAGCAACGTTCGCCTCTGCAAGATGCGGCGTCCTATCTCGAAATCCTGCGAAATCCGTCCAGCATGCGAGATGCTCTCCTCGCCCTCGCCTTCGGATGACGCAAATTGATGGTTCGACCATTGGAGATCTATCGCCGCCGACGTACGCTCAGATCCACTTCTCAGCTTCACTGTCGATTTTGTCCCAGCCCTCGATTACACACTTCCTACCACCCACAGTTTCCCCCTGGGAGCTTTACTGCTGTGTAACACGTGCACAAGCAGCACCATGGGTCCATGGTCGGGAGGTGATCGTCGGACGATGACGGTAGGATGTGTCACCTGCAAGAACAACGATACTCGTTAAAAACTGAACGCTCAGGTTAGTGGGTAACATGACGGAACTCTGTCCTGAGTCGTCAAGGTCAGTGACGGTGCCTCACGTCTTCCACATTCCTTCGTGCTCTTCAGCTCCTATGGAGTTGTAATGCAACCCACGGCACACAGGGACGTCATATTTGCAGAAAGCCACCGTCGCGAGCAGAGGATCTTCAACTGGCATGTCATATCTCAACAGCTGAGATTGCACGAGCCAAGGCGGCATGCTTGCGATAGCAATCGCTTGTCTATCAGCCTATGCAGCAGCAGGTCGCCGCGAAAGCACTTCTGCCTCCCCAGTCGCAATTCACACCCACCCAGCAGCAGGCGCTTGACCAACAACGACCGCCTGGTGGCAGAGCATTTTGACCGGGCAGCAGAATTTGCTGCTCGATTGACCGCCTGACGAGATCATGTCAAGCACCTAGCCATTGTCTGACTTGTGGTCGACCTACCTGCCGTGCCCTCTACAACTTGTTTCGTGTGGTATGGGCATCGTCGCTGTCGCTGGCTCTGTCTCTGCTCTCTCTGCGCAAGCTATTTCTACTATCCTTCTTGCTTTATAGCCATGGACCGCTCGCTCGGGTTCTCTCGTGAGAGTTGTCTTCGCTATCGCTGTGGCCGTCGCTGTCGTTTCGTATCGTAGCAGACGCAACCATCCTTAACTCATCCAGTCCTCTCCTCTTCCATCTCTTCCATCTCTTTTTCAGCTTCCATTAGCATCGCTCGTGCGCTTTTCTTGGAGAAGGTCGGTTGAGTAGGTGAGACTGTCGCACGTATTGTGACGATGTCGCGTCTCCTGGATACTGAGCCGACCTGACTACTACATGTAAGTTAGGTAGTTGCCTACGGAACAGCCTCGGGGTCTTGGGTACTTCCAGGTTAGGGTTAGATCACTGCACCTGGAAAAACTCGTGGGACTGGGTTAGGATACATGATTTGGGGCTGCAGCTGTCTTATAGTAAACAGCCCTACCTAAGGTACAGGACGACGACGTTGATAGGTTTTCTTGTGGAGAATCTGCCCGGGTGTGGGAATTGGTGAGATAGTCACAAACACGCGTAGAGATGTAACGCGATTCGTTTTGAGCGTAGATGTGTATACTGAAATCAATGGGATTAAACGACAATTAGAATATGTCTGTCTGTGCCCCGGGCATTGTCTACGGTTTCTAGGCAAAGAAACCCCCCATTTCACCTCCAGTTTTCTCAGGTAGACATCGTCACCTTAGTAGGCTGTTATAATGCTCGAATAATAAGTGAGTTTTACGGTAGAACTACTTATGCCTGCTTCTGCCGAGTCAGTCTCCTACCTACTAGCGTCACTGGAAATTTCATGGCGGTCCTATTGCTCATGATTGCCATGGCCGCGGTCAGATCGTGCTGTAGAATCATCTCGACGTTGGCCGTCATCAGTGGTAGGCACATGTACCTACCTGGCAAGGTAACGTAAAAAGGTCGCTCTAATATATAGAGTATTGTTGCCGCCAAGAATACAGAGTCTGAGGTCACGTCTCGCCCGAATCCGGCGATAACGTCGTTCGAATTGAAACCTCACTTTTCTGCCACTTGCCTTCTCGACCATGACATCTCTGCTAAACACCACACCCAGCGCTCATTCCGTGCTCGTCCACCAAGACCATGGATAAGATCACCGACAAGATCGCGGCCTTGCCGTCCGACGCCACCTACTTCTCGCTCGAGTTCTTCCCGCCGAAAACGCAACAGGGCTTTGCCAATCTCAATGCTCGTCTGTCGCGTATGGCGCACTCCCTGCGCCCGCTCTTTGTGAATGTCACTTGGGGCGCTGGCGGCAGCACTTCTGCCAAGTCTCTGGCGTTGGCAGAGGTCACGCAGCGCGAGTTGGGCTTGACGACATGTCTGCATTTAACATGCACGAACATGTCGCGGAAGCTCATTGACGAAGCGTTGGAACAGGCAAAAGTGCTGGGGATCAGAAACATATTGGCGCTGCGTGGCGATCCGCCTAGGAGTGATGAATACAGGGACGATAGTCTTCCCGATGCGGGCGAGGATGACAGCAACAAGGACTTCACCTGGGCTGTCGACCTGGTGCGCTACATCCGTAAGCAGTACGGCGATTACTTCTGCGTTGGTGTGGCAGGTTATCCAGAAGGACACTCAGATCAGTCCCATCCAGAACACCAGTCTATCGAACATGATCTTCCGTATCTTGTGGAGAAGACCAAGGCCGGTGCAGATTTTATCATGACACAGCTCTTTTATGATGTCAATGCGTATCAAAAGTATGAAAAGCGCCTACGTGAGCACGAGTCGGGCATCTTCAGGACGATACCAATCATACCAGGCCTCATGCCTGTGCAGAGCTATCAGATCTTTCGTCGAACAACGAAGCTCAGTCATGCATCACTACCGCCGGAGATCCTCCGGCGATTTGAGGCAGTGAAAGGTGATGACGAGGCCGTAAAGAGAGTAGGTCTCGATGTTCTTGGTGAGATTTTGGACACCATGAAGCACTCTGAATTCCCTGGTCCTCGAGGTTTCCACTTCTACACCTTGAACCTGGAGAAGGTTGTCGCGCAGATTCTCGAACGTAACAGTCTCATACCTCCTAGTACGCCTACGATAGGCGCCAACCTGGGTGATGAGGCCACGACATTTGACGAAGTGGACGACTTCGTCATCATCGCAGAGGCCAAGAAGAAGCAGCAACGCAGACGGTCATCGATGGCAAATTCTGGTCCTCGCAATCGTGTCATCATATCGAGTGCACGTGAGTCCAGTACGAGTAGCAATCGGGCTTCCTCCGTTTACGAGACATTCGACCACGAAGCTGGGGTGCCACGAGAGGCGATTAACAGCCGCGCCAACACTCTCGCGATCTCTGAAGGTGAGGGTTCTCTTGGTCGAGAAGCCACCTGGGACGAATTCCCCAACGGGCGCTGGGGAGATGCGAGGTCGCCTGCATATGGACAGATCGATGGCTATGGTGTGAGTCTACATGTGAGTGTGCCCGAAGCCAGGAGACTATGGGGCGAGCCCAAGTCAGTTGCGGATATTTCCAAGTCGTTCGCCCGACACCTGGGAGGCGAGATTGACACGATGCCTTGGTCTGAGGAAAGTCTGCAGCCGGAGACACTCACTATCAAGAACGAACTCTTGCAGCTGATCAACAAGGGTTGGTGGACTGTAGCTTCACAGCCAGCCGTCAATGGAGTGCCATCTACAGATCCCGTCTTTGGTTGGGGCCCGAAAAATGGCTTTGTGTTTCAGAAGCCGTTTGTGGAGTTCTTCATTCCCAACGATGAATGGCAAAAGCTGCAGTCAAAATTGTTTGAGCACCCTCAGATCACATACTTCGCTGGCAACGCCAAGAGCGACTTCGCCAGCAACAACGCCGAGTCTGTGAATCCAGTCACATGGGGCACATTTGCTGGGAAGGAGATCATCACACCCACGATGATTGAAGCAGTATCGTTCCGGGCATGGTGCGAAGAGGCGTTTGGCATTTGGAGTGAATGGCAGAGGATTTACAAGCCGGGCTCAGAAAGCAGTAGGCTTCTCGAACGCATCCGCAAAGATTATTGGCTTGTGAGCGTGATTCATCATGGGTACTTGGAGGATGGTGCTCTGTGGAGAGATTTACTTGAAGACGGAAGCAGCGTTGAATAAGAGTGTCTTGATCTACTGTATGAGTAGGTAGTCTCGAGACACATTTATGCATTCGTCCAATCTTCGTACTCCCGTCTGATGAAGCGGTATATGCTCTCGCTTCTATGCTGACGCAGAGTATCACTCATGTGATAGTGTCATGCCTGATGTATTTGAAGAATGATTGTCTAAGTCTTTGGCTCGTTCACATGGATTTAGTATGTGAAAACCAACCCCTTTCAGGTACCTCTTCAGTATTCATAAACTCATGAAGTTGCGCCCCAAAACATCTTCAAATACGTACAAACTGCACAGCTATTATACTTCAACCCTGTACTACCACTGGACTTCATCAGCATCATATCCGAGACAACATAGCCTTCTCATCGTGGCTGTCCCAGTATTTAGTTTAGGCAACCCTAAGAATGCTCCAATAGAGAAAGCGAAACCCTAACAAATAAGGTTGTACCTGCAGGTTATAACAATTTAAAAATTAAGCTTCTTTGTCGTCACTACCGCGAAAATACAGGTACCTGGTCTTCAATCTCTTACACTTGCCTGCTGTAGACAGACAAACACAGGCAACACAGACAACACGACCAAAACAGATAATACGGACAAGACGGACAGTACCTTACAGTCAATACAGTCAATACAGACAATACAGACAATACAGACCAGATAACGCGTCCGCCGCTCAAAGCAGCCAGCATGTTCTTCCCACCATCCGGCAGCTACAGCATCGACATTGAAACCATTTCGGGAGTATGCGGCTCCATATCCATCGCGTGTTGGGTCGTCGTCTTCAGTCCTCAAATCATTGAGAACTTCCGCAGAAGCTCGGCGGAAGGGCTGAGTGTCGAATTCATCATCATCTGGTTGCTCGGCGACATCTTCAACATCCTCGGTGCCGTGTTTCAGCATGTCTTGGCGACAATGCTCATTTTGGCCATATACTACACGCTGGCCGACATTGTCTTGCTGGGCCAGTACTTCTACTATACCGGCTTCCGCCTCCGCGATCCCAAACCACCTGTCAAGCACGCCAGGACCGAAGATGGGCCTGCCGCTGCCACTGCCACTGAGCGATCGCCGCTGATCACCAACGGCCACGCTAATGGTCATTCGAGTCCCGCCAGAGCACCTCCTCCAAATGCAGCAGATGTCGAGAGACGTGCACGCTCGAGCTCGGCCTTCAGGGACCGGTTGCTCAGCCTCGACTACGCTCACTCTTCACCAGCTGTTCCGATTCACGACCAGCCGAAAAATGCCCCAGACGCAGATGCGATGAAGCCCTCTCAACCACGGTCGTTGCTGCAGTCCGTGCTGTTCAATGGCACAGCAATCCTGCTTGTCGTGCTCGCTGGCATAGCGGGCTACTACTTGACTCCGTCG
Organism: Sphaerulina musiva SO2202; assembly: GCF_000320565.1. Classification (NCBI taxonomy): domain Eukaryota; kingdom Fungi; phylum Ascomycota; class Dothideomycetes; order Mycosphaerellales; family Mycosphaerellaceae; genus Sphaerulina; species Sphaerulina musiva. Next base: position 280,175 of record NW_016017388.1, on the reverse strand, counting down.
GCACCGGAAGAAAAGCGCGGGCATGCAGCAGACGACCAAGCGGATAGCCTGGAGTTCAGCACTCTCGGCCAGATCTTTGGTTATATCTGCGCTGTCCTGTATCTTGGCAGCCGTGTTCCCCAGCTCCTGCTCAACTACCGAAGAAAGTCCACGGAAGGTCTGAATGCGTTGTTCTTCCTCTTTGCATGCATTGGCAACCTTACCTATGTCTGCTCGATTCTTGCATTCCAGCCCATCTGTAGCCACCACCGACATGGCCACTGGCAAGAAAGTCATTGTAAGCCTGGCGAAGCGCAAGCAATCTACGGTCGTTACATTCTCGTCAACCTCAGCTGGCTTCTAGGCAGCCTGGGGACCCTGTTCCTGGACTTTGCTGTGTTTGTGCAATTCTGGCTGTATCGCGACAGCGAAGATACCTCGGAGAATGGTGTTGTGGTCGCGAACGTGGGCGAAGACCGAGGAAGAGAGACGAACACTCGTTAGAATAGAACACCCCAGGCCATCTGACCTCATTCACCCAGCCACAAAGCGTACACAGCAAGACGCCGGCTGGACACATATCCACTGCATTCCTCGCGAGTAACCTGGACCCAAGTCCATCCATAGGGCTTTCTAAGGAAGCTACATGTATATAGCGGCACGTAATTCATGATTTCCACATCATGACCAAGCTCAGTCGGTCCAATGTGAGCTTCACGAAATAGAAAGAGACGGGCAAGCCGCAGCTACAGACTCTGTTGTTCTCGACAATAACGCAAACATGGGGAATGCGTCGCGTCTCGTGTTTACCAATTCTGATGGATAGGATATTTTCATATCCTTTTGTCAAAGAAAAAAAAAGCGGGAATTCGCGGGCCGAAATGTCGACCAGACACATTCCGGCTCCGAGACGGCTGATTCGACAAGTCTCAAGCTTCAGCCCCTGCCGAGGAATGTAACAAGTCCGACGTTCGTTTATTTCGGCTTGCCGGTCAGGGAGCCGGTTCTACCCTCGGGCTTTGGCCAGCTTGCTATAGACTGTTGAGCGGATGATTCTTGGACAATACGAGTGGTATGGAGTGAGTTGGCATCGAAGACCTAGCACTTGAAGCAGATGGGATGTTCTGACGGTCTGCTGTCATGGGCGTGCAGGCTCACTCAAGTCGCCAGACATAGCGGGCGTTCGCTAAATTGAGCTGGCTGGCTCCAATGCATTCTTACCCTACGCTGTCCTGAGTCACAACACACCGATGATCGATCACGTCCCACCGACGCACAGGCCCGCAAGCACGTCAGCTCTATTGAGACTGACCTTCGTAATCTCATGAGCATGCCGCTCTTGTGGAGATGATGCATACTCATGAAAGTATCAATAGCATCTTGGCTCGGGGAACGCTCCACTGTCCCAAGCTCCTGGCGATGAGACGAAGCTGGCCCCAGCTCTGCAGTCGTACCACAGGCCAGACACTGGATTCTCATCTTGTTTGTCCCCATCCTCATGCCAGCCAGAACAATCATCATAAACAAATCTTACGGACTCTGTAGTTCATAATGCTTCTGTCGCGATGGAAACGCAAGCCAGAAATCACCGACTCGCATCACCATCGCGACCAGCACAGGAAAAAGCGGCATACCTCGTTGCCACCCCACACTCGTTATTATGTTTTCTTCTTCTTCAGGGTCACGAGGCGGCACAACAACAAGCCATAGCTTGTGGCCTCTCTTCTTGTTATTGTTACCAGCCACTGGAGTCTCTGCCCAATTACTCAACAATGCTCTACCCCTCGTCACCCAAGTCCAAGTCTCGGCAGACCTCGATCTCACCGTCACCCTCACACAGACCAGTTTGATCACTTTACCCCAACTCACAATCCTCTATCCCTATACCGTGACTGTCCCGCCACTGGACTACGACGGCACTCAGACTTTGTTTGCCACTGTTCCAGGCATTCCGACGACGTTGTCTGGGACGAGGGCGGGGACTTTGCTTCCGCTTACTTTGGCTACTCCTACTGCTGTGACTCCTCTACTTCCGGATCTTCCTTTGACGAATCTCCTACCGGGAGTTTCGAGTGTGTTGGGTCAGTTGCCTACGCTGTCGGTTGGGAATCCGTCGACGGTCCTTGATCCTTTGACGAATGTTGTCCCCGGAGTTTCGAGTGCGCTGGGTCAGCTTCCTACGCCGTCGGTTGGGAATCCGTTGACGAACATTGTCCCTGGCCTTTCGAGTGTGCTGGGTCAGCTACCTACTTTTACTCTTGGTAACCCATTGACCAATATTGTCCCTGGCCTTTCAAGCGTTGTGGGTCAGCTGCCGACCCCGAGTCCACTTCCATCTCTTGGAAACCCCTTGACGAACATCGTCCCTGGCCTTTCAAGTGTTCTTGGTCAACTGCCTACTCCATCTCTTGGCAACCCATTGACGAATCTTGATCCCTTGACCAACATTGTCCCTGGCCTTTCAAGTGTACTGGGTCAGCTACCTACTCCATCTCTTGGCAACCCGCTTACCAATATTGTCCCTGGCCTCTCGAGTGTGCTGGGCCAGTTGCCTACTCCATCTCTTGGCAACCCGCTTACCAATATTGTCCCTGGCCTCTCAAGTGTGCTAGGTCAACTGCCAACACCAAGTCCACTTCCATCTCTCGGCAACCCATTGACCCAGCTGGTTCCTAATCTCTCATCGGCTCTCAACGGTATTCTTCCCACCAACGATGTACTTTCATCTCTGTTAGCAGGAATCACCGCTGGACCCAAGCCGACAACACCAATCTCGATTCCCGACGCCTTGTCCAGCATCTTGTCCGATCTCCCATGCAACGTCAACGGCCTCGTAGGAGAGCTCACAGGAAACAATGCAGTGGTTTCCGCTATCCTCGCTGGACCTAGCCAAGACATCTGCTATCTCCTCACGGCCTTGGCGAGCGCACTTGCATTGCCCACCCAGCCGCCAGTATTGTCTCTTCCTGGACTGCCTCTGAGCTCGATCTTGAACGATCTCTCGCTACCTTTGCCAACACCAAGCTTACCGGCTCTGCCCCTTTCTAGCATCCTGGGTGGAATCCTTCCGGGACTGTCTTCTGGTTTGAATGGATTGATCCCAACGGCTGCGCCTGTGCTTACGGCACCCATCAACATTCCCTCTTCGCTTTCGTCTATACTGGCTGGCCTTCCATGTGATGCCAATGCACTGCTCGGCCAAGTCGGAGCGAACCCGCAGGTCTCCTCAATTCTTGCGGGAGCTACCTCGGATATTTGCTCTCTCTTGTCGAGCCTGCCTACTGCGCTGCCTTCGCTTACTCTGCCCTCGCTCGCTCTGCCCACCCTCCCTCTCTCTTCCATCCTGGGCGGGGTAGGCAATGACTTGAGTTCCATCCTAGGCGGAGTGATCCCCACGGCTGCGCCTGTGCTTACCGCGCCAATCAACATTCCCTCTTCACTTTCGTCCATTTTGAATGAACTCCCGTGCAATGCCAATGCACTCCTTGGCCAAGTCGGAGCCAACCCGCAGGTCTCGTCTATCCTTGCTGGAGCCACCTCGGACATCTGTTCTCTCCTGTCGGCCTTGCCAACTGCACTGCCTTCGCTCGCACTGCCTTCCCTCTCTCTGCCCGGACTCCCTCTCTCTTCCATTCTGGGCGGGGTGGGCAATGACTTGAGTTCCATATTGGGCGGATTGATCCCCACGGCCGCTCCAGTCCTTACCGCACCAATCGCTATCCCATCCGCGCTATCCTCAGCATTAGGTCAACTCCCTTGCGACATCAACTCTCTCCTGTCTGGCTTTCTCGGGGACGCAGGACTATTAATCGATATTCTCAACGGTCCCACCGGAAACATCTGTTCCTTGTTATCAGCTCTTCCCACCAACGTCCCGTCGTCTCTGGCCTTGAGCATCCCCAGTCTCTCGTTGCCCGGCCTGACTGGAATTCTGACGTTGCCGACCCCGACGAACAGTATTCCGGGAATTTCTTTGCCATTGCCTACAGCAGTGTCTATTCCAAGTCTGTCTTTGCCGCCCATCTCGGCTCCCTCGTTGCCACTCTCTGGATCTGGCTTTCCCACGGGCCTTCCGAGCATTTCGTTACCTGTGATTTCGGGACTTCCGATTAGTGTTCCTTCGATATCGAATCCGCTTTCGATTCCTTCGCTATCGTTGAGTTTGCCAACGGGCGTCTCACTGCCGGCTGTCAGTCCTTCGATTCCATCGTTGTCGATTCCGTCGCTGTCGATTCCGTCGTTGTCGATTCCTTCATTGTCGATTCCCTCCTTGTCGATCCCTACGATTTCAGGACTGCCAACAAGTGTTTCACTGCCGCCAGTCAGCTTGTCGATTCCTTCTTTGTCGATCCCCAGCATCAGCATTCCTTCGCTATCGAACCCGCTTTCGGTACCTTCGTTGCCAAGCGTGTCACTGCCGCCCCTCAGCTTGTCGATCCCATCTTTGTCGATCCCCAGCCTTTCGCTCCCCAGATCATCCAGCAGAGCATCTTCTTCCAGAACAGGAAGCGCTTCCTCCTCCTCCTCCTCCTCCTCCTCCTCCTCCTCCTCCTCCTCCTCATCCACCACAACAATCCCCCGCCTGACTCTCCCCACCCTCGCCACCCGCCCCGTCATCAACTGTCCCCTCGACCAAGGCCTCTCATACGTCTCTCCCTCCGGCCAAGCCTTCTCCATCCAATGCGGCACCGACTACCCCAGCTCCTCCGACCTCGCCACCTCCCTCCAACCCAATCTCCAATCCTGCATCAACTCCTGCAGTTCTGTCCCCGGTTGCGCCGGAACGTCATATACCTCTCTCTCGCAAATTTGTACCTACAAAACCTCCTCGTCCTTCTCCGTCGCGGGTGTGACGAGTGTAGGAGGAGGACAGGTGGATTCTGCTTCGCCCGTGGATTTGTCTTGTCCGAGGGCGAATGGAGGACAGTATGTGGATTTCTCGGGGGCGAGTTACAATGTGTTGTGTAATGTCACGTTTCCGTTTAGTGTGAATATTACCGGGTCGGCGGGGATTTCTACGAGGGGGGAGATGGAGATGATGGAGGAGAATGATTCATTTGAGATGAAGAAGTTGGATGCACGAGATGTTAATGCTGCGGCGTTTACTGTGCCTTCGACGATTGTGTGCAGCAATCAGTGCTCGAATATGACGAATTGCATTGCTGCTACGGCAGAAAAGGGGCAATGTGTGTTCATTTCGGATCTGGGAACTGTGGCGGAGGGATCGAGTATTGCGGATACGGTGGTCATGGCTGGCAAGAGGATTGTTGAACCGGATGGATCTACTTCTACTTCTTTGGCGGCTACTGCGAGACCGACTGTGGTGAGCTCGAGATCGGCTTCCGCTTATGTCTACCCGACAACGACGACCACGACCACGACGCCTGCTGTTTCTGCGGCTCCATCATCATCATCTACCTCGACATATTCTGATTGTGGTCTGCTTGGACTCAATTGTGGCCCTTCATCCCAATCTAGCTTGACGACGCAGAGATGTGTCTTGGGTCTCAATGTCCTCGGCGGTTTGCTCTGTGAAGGCCCCACTCCCAGTGCGGGCACTGGCAGTCCGATTTTGGCGACTCTGAGCACCGTCACCACACCGACGACGAGCAACAGCAAGATTACAGTCGTTTTGCCAGTCACGACCGTGTACACGACTTCTACGGTTTCGTACTGTAGTGTGGGGTCGAACAACTTCACTTCGTGTAGCTCTGTGCCCAAGCCTACTCTCTCGTCGACTACGATCAGCTCGCCCACTGTGGCCCCGGCGGCTACTCCAACAAAGAATTGTGGATTGCTGGGACTGAATTGCGCTCTGTGATGAGCCGGAGAGGATCGATAGGGCGATGGGTGCACATGAAAGACTGTACAGTTAGGGTCTGCAGATATCGGCGCGGGTTTGGAGTGAGTGGCATGTTGTTCGAGCATGGACTTTGGGTTGTTGGGTCGAGAGAGACTCCGGATGGGGGCGTTTTGCGTTCCACGTGGACGATGGAAGAGTCGTATCATGTTCCAATTTTCGTAATCAGCGCTTTAGTAATGCCCTCAAAGAGAGGCTGTAGAGAGCAAGCAGTATACTTGTCGACAAGCAAGCCTTCCGTATTTTCCGCATCTTCCCCTTCTCTCCCTGTCTGCATCTGGCGACCTTTGATGACAGTGCCTTCTGGATAGCTCGGCCGCTTGCCTTCTTCAATCAGGCGAATGAACATGGGATCAATGGGCAGACTCCCCAAGAAATCGACGGCAAACTCTTGGGACATGGCTTGTCCACCACCCTTGGAGAACACATTCGTACACTCGGAGCAATTCGGACACACAAAACCAGCCATATTCTCCACCACACCCAGAATCTTCACATTGACTTTCCGGCAAAAGTTGATTTCCTTCTTCACATCACTGACACTGATGGCTTGCGGGGTCGTCACGATGACTGCTCCCGCTAACTGTTCCGGCGTCGCAGACTTGAGCAGAGTTTCCACGAGCGAAATGTGCTCGTCGCTGGTTCCCGGCGGGGTGTCGATGAGGAGGTAGTCCAAGGTGCCCCATTGGACATCCGACAAGAATTGGCGAATCATGGCGGTTTTTTTGGGTCCGCGCCACACCACTGCGTCGCTCCGGTTGGCGAGGAGGAAACCGAGGGACATGGCGCTGAGTCTGCCCAGGGCTTGTGGTGGTCGTTGTTCTTGTCCATTCTTCTCCTCGTGCTCACTCGTCTGCTGCTCGCTATTTCTTGCTTCGTGCACGGGCACGGGCAGCCATCCGCCAGGCGCCTGTGTGACTTTGGAGGCTTCAATTCCGAGGAATCGCGGAATCGAAGGGCCGGTGAGATCGACGTCTAGAAGGCCGACGGAGTGGCCTTGCAGGGATAGAGAGAGGGCGAGTTGGGTGGTGACGCTGGACTTGCCGACGCCGCCTTTGCCGGAGAGGACGAGGACGATGTGCTTGATCCCAGCTAGCGAGGGCGACGACGACGACGAAGAAGAAGAAGACATGTATGGCGTGGCTTGCGAGGGTGCATGTGATGAGGTTGGAGATGGCTACGACGATCCCAAAATGTATACCTTAGTCGGGCAGGTATGCTTTGTCAGAGGCGCAAAAGGTGCTTAGAAAGCATTGCTTAGTCAGGTGTGGCTGAAGCTGTCTCTTAGACTCTTACTAGAAGGTACCTTATTCTACAGTTTTGACAGTGCCTCCTAGTGGTATACAGTAGAAGGAGAATAAGATGTTGAGTCCACTAGCAACAAGTGATGAGAACTGCCGTCTACATGCATAAGGTATGTATTCCCATCATCACTCTCGCACAGTGCAATAGAAGAACCCCTATCGCGCCACAACGCCCAATCTGACCTCACTGTCACACCAATATGAAGGAGGGTCGTCTCAGGGTAGCAGTGTGACCTCCACGCGCTGCGACTTGTCCCTGTGTACATTCATTCACTTCGCCACCGTCTTCCGAGAAGTCGTCCGAGTGTGCACGTTCGAGAACTGCAGATCCGTGAACTGGTGACGCTGCTGGTCAGTAACTACTGGGTAGCGAGAGAAAGAAAGAGAGAGAGAGAGAGAGAGAGAGAGAGAGAGAGAGAGAGAGAGAGAGAGAGAGAGAGAGAGAGAGAGAGAGAGAGAGAGAGAGAGAGAGAGAGAGAGAGAGAGAGAGAGAGAGTACCTCATCGACAATTGCCGTGAAATGAGGACCTAGGAGGAGCCTCCTACTAGGAAGTACTTCCTAGCAGGTCGATACGATGGATTCCGTCTTCTTCTAGCCGACACTGCTCTCACACACTCTGGCTGGGAGATGGTTCGACCATTTCATGAGAGAGCCATTAGGCTATTTATTACTGACTCTCGCTTCGGCCCATATCACCCCCAATTCCTAGTCGCACGTGAGCCAAATCCAATCATACCTCTACGCACGCATCCCAAGACCCTGTTTCTGCGGACTTCCCTCCTGACGAATTCTTGTTCTAGGCCTTACCATGAGAATAAGCCACAATGGGCACAACGTCTGCTCTGTGTCTTGCACCGCCGCCCGGGAGGGTGTGCACTCGTCTCGGAAGAAACAAGTCGCCCCCGGCGCGCCATAGTCTTTGACTCTTTGCCTGTGATACATCTCTCCCTGCAGGTGCTCAGTACTGCGGGAACTATAGGACGGACATTCATATACTTCACACACTCATCGCGAACCACTGCTCTGCTCTACCCTGCTCTGCCCTGCTCTGCCCTGCCTAGTTCTCGTTCTCCTAGTTCTAGTCCTGCACAGCAGAGCCAAACAAGCTTCAATGGGGACCCTAGTCTACCACTACGCCGCCAATACTTCGGCGTCGACTAGATCTCATAACATGCTCATCCCCAGTCTCACTGCTCCCCCCAGTCTCACTCCTCCGCCGTGCAGCCTGCCGGCAATCTCCATCCCACCACCGAAGACCACGTTGTCTGCCTGTGCCTGCGCCTGCGCCTATGCCTGTGCCTGTGCCGCTGCCGAAGAATGGCCCCTTATGCCTCCATCGCGCGACCAGCAGCTGCCTCCACCACTCGACAAGCAGGACTCGGGTGTCGATGTCGGCGTCGACAGCATGGCCTCTCCCACCGCCACGAAGACGAAGACGAATGGGCCGCGTCGCAAGATGCGAGAACTGTGCGAGGGCCGCCGTGCCCGCGAGTTTTATCGGTAAGGCCAGCCAGGGCTTTTGTTGTTGTTGTCGTCGTTATTGTTGTTGTCGTTGAATTCGAAAATCGGGTGCGCGGGGCAAACAAGAAACAACACCTACCTGACCTGACCTACCTCCAAATGCGTTTTGGTGCACTCTGACTACCTATCTACTACCTACTCGTACTATATACTACACTACCTACCTGTACTACGAACTGACTCGCACCGTGTGCACCACCAGTTATTATCGGCCCATCAGAGAACTGACCAAATCGGGACCTCCCATATGTGATGTTGGCGATGACCGGGCCGTGCAGTCCCACCGGCCGTTCAGCTGCCCCGATCGAGCATTAACAGTACGGAGAAGTCTTGCCCGCGAAAGGAACGCATCATGTGACAAGAACTGAACTGATCTCACAGGCTTTCTGTCAACTGGGTGCCTTGCGAATGGGCACGAAGCGGGCGCTGTTATTCTTCTTCGACTCGACCAACGCATACGTGCTCGCCGAATCGACCAGGACATTGAGTCTGCAGGATGATTCCAAGCATGCCGCCAACGATGACTTGTGGCTCGGACATGCCATTATTCCACGCGGCTATTCTGTGTGCGAGCATACCATCATGCTGCCCGCCAATGAAGGCACCAACAAGAATGACGTGACCTCAGATTTCATCCACATCGTCAATGATCTCGCCAAAGATGCCCGATTTCACGATCGGCCATTCGTCAGTGGACGACCGAAGGCGAGATTCTATGCGGGTGTCCCAATCACAACACCCCGCGGTATCAACATTGGCGCATACTGCGTGCTTGGCGATGAACCGCGTGACGGTCTGGACGACGACAGCATCAATTTCATGCGTGATATGGCTCTGACCGTCATGACCCACTTGGAGATGGTTCGGGCGACAGCAGAGCACAAGGTGGGCACCAAGATGATTGCAGGCCTGGGTGCTTTCATCGATGGTGCGTCAGGCTTTCGAGACTGGGCAGAGAGGAATGCCGATTGGAATCTGGACCAAGTCGAGCAGGATCCGGCTATGCAACATCCCCTTGGAGTGCAGCCGCTAACGAGTGCAGCATCGGCTGTCGCCGCGACAGCTGTGGCTGTAAGTGAACAAGAGAGCGACTCGCACACAGCTGCTCTTCTGTCCAACCAGCATCATCATCATCACGACGCATCGGATCGACGAAGCTCCACGCATAGTAGCGCCAGCGGCGTATCATCCATGGTGGACTCGGCTTCCCATGCTCTCAAGTACAGCAGGAGTGCAGAAACATTGCAAGATCACGAAGTGTTCTCGAGCAAACACAGCACGTTCAATCGAGCAGCAACATTGCTGCGGGAAGCCATGGGAGTCGATGGCGTGGTGTTCTTAGATGCCGCCGTGGGCACCTTTGGGGGCTTAGTGGAACCTGTCGAGTCGGGTCACAACTCCACGACGCACACTGAGATGAGCTCTGACAACAATCCTTATAGCGAATGTACCGAGGCGAATGGCACAGGCACCGATGGCGAGACCAAGATCATTGAGTACCCTACAGGCGAGGATCCTTCGCGAAAGCAATGTCAGGTTCTTGCGTCTTCAGTTGCTCTGTCGAGTGATACCAAGAACGAGGTTGAAGACGCGCATGAAGCCACTGAAGTGGCTTTGAAGTGCCACGAGAATCTCAGCGAGAGGTTGTTGCGATCTCTGTTACGAAGATACCCCAAAGGCAAAATATGGTCCTTCAACGAATTCGGCGAAGTTGCATCTGATGACGACGACGACGTTTTATCCGAATATCACAGCGATGACAAGACTTGTAAATGTGGCCCGAGTAACAAAAGTGATGATGGCAAGCAAGCACATATCCTCTCTTGTGCACAGCGCAGGAAACAACGCCGCCGGAATGACTGTGCCGAGATACTGAAGCTGTTTCCGGGAGTGCGAAGCTTCGGGCTGGTTGGTATGTGGGACAACACCAGGCAACGCCACTACGCCGCTTCTCTCTTTTGGACGTACTCACCCCTTCGCCTGTTCTCTGAAGAGTCGGAAGTCAAGTATACAGCCGCATTCTGCGATGTGATACTAGCTGAACTCCATCGCATCGAGGCGCAAACCTCTGACCGAGCCAAGTCCGACTTCATATCTACCATCAGCCACGAGTTGCGAAGTCCGCTGCATGGCATCTTGGGATCTGTGGAGTGTCTGCAGGAAAGTGAATTTGATTCATTCAGTTCCAATCTCATCTCACAAGTCGAGATATGTGGACGAACACTGCTCGATATCATCGATCACCTGCTCGATTTTAGCAAGATCAACCATCATGCGAGTCGCAGAGCACCCACCATGATCGATGGACAAGGTCGCAAGATGTCCATGAATGCTGCAAAGCGATCTCGCATGGGCGGTCTGATGTCGCTGGACGTAGATGTCGCCCTTGATCAGATTACCGAAGAGGTGGTGGAGACGGCAGTGTACAGTTTCTGTTGTAGTCGTGATACAGAGACGGTACTGAATCGGAAAGTGGCAGTGGTTCTGGACATCGATCGAACGCCTGACATTGATTGGCATTGTAGTGTCGCGCTGGGAGCGTGGAAGCGTATCTGCATTAACCTCGTTTCGAATGCACTCAAGTACACGAGCGAAGGCCACATTCGAGTGTCACTCAAGGCGACCCCACTTCCGGACAAGAACAAGAAAAAGCGCTTTAGCGTCACTTTCAGCGTGAGTGATACGGGCCGGGGCATGTCTCGCGACTTTTTAGAAAATCACCTGTTCCGGGCGTTTGCACAAGAAGACAGTTTGGTGGAAGGTACCGGACTGGGCATGAATCTGGTCGCGAAGATTGTCAAGTCCTTCGACGGCAAAATTGAAGTCTTAAGCGAGAAAGGCATTGGATCTTGCTTCTCCGTCACGCTTCCACTCGAGCACAGTCGAGTCAAGCGGGATCCTTTAGGTACACGCAACCCTGCGCGGCCGCTCGTATATCGATCCATTTCTGGCCTGTCGAGAGCTGTGGCCGGATGTGCCATCGGCGTCATCGATACTGCGTCCACACCTTCGGGCAATCAACGAGCTGACGAGATCGCACGTGCGCTTCTTCTGAGCAGCGTCCATAAGACTCTCGATGAAGTAGGCGTGGTCCCACACGTATGTACATGGCAGGGCGATGAAGCCGCAGATGTGTACCTCGTTACAGAGGCCGAATTACGGAACGAACTGTGCCGCCGCCAGGAAGTGGGCTGCTTCGATGGATCCATGTCGCCGAGCGCAATCAGCGACACGCCCTTCATCGTGCTGTGTGATAGCACCGTGTCTGCCCGGAAACTTCGAACTCCTGGACTGGGACACATTGCAACCGGACATATCGAACTTATAGCTCAGCCTGCAGGGCCTGAGCGTCTACTCAAAGCCATATCGTCCTGCTTGAAGAAGAAGAAGAAAAAGGAGAAGAAGAACGGTGATGCTGTTGCTCACAACAACAGTACGGAACTGGTTGGGGAAATCGGTACCACCCCAGCGATGGTATTGTCTCATCCCGAGGTACTAATGAGTGCTTCACCGCGAAGGCCAGGACTGGTGTATCGAGGCCGATACGATACAATTGTGGGTCGCATCCGACAAGAACCGTTCCCGTCACCACAGAAGTCGAAAAGTCCATCTGATATCGAGCAGCAGCAGCAGCAGCAGCAGCAGCAGCAACAACAACAAAAGGACCACGGAAAACGTCTGGACAAAGCCAAATTGGAGCGGAGACTCTCTTCGGATTACAAGTTTCCGAGGATTCCATCGCCTTCGCTCAATGGCTCTAAGCCACGCGTCAGTACGGCCAAGGACTCTTCCAAGCAGATGACTCTGAAGGCGGACCAGGGCAAGAAGATGAACGGTAGAGGAGTTTCGTTACTCCTCGTTGACGATAATGTGAGTCTCTCTCTCTCTCTCTCTCTATACATGTACCAAGGCACAAACTAACCTCACCTTTCCCAGTCAATCAACCTCCAACTTCTCGTCACATACGCAGAAAAGTATGGTCATCGCAAGATTATAGCCACAGATGGTCTCCAAGCAGTTGAGTCATACAAGCAAGCGGCTCTGGAAGCCGAAGCCCAAGTTGAAGCAGCAAAGGAAGCCCAAGAAAAGCAAAAAGCCTGCCCAACAGCAATGACGACCTTCCGAGACACCAATACCTCTAAGAACTCGACCTCCTCCACTCTTCCCCATCAACGTAGTAGCAGTCGTGGTCATGTTCCTGATCATAATCACATCGACGCCACCCCTCATCATCCTCTCTCTTTCTCAGCAACAGCAGCAGCAGTAACGCCCTCCCCACCACCACCACCACCGATCAAACCCCAAGTCATCCTCATGGACATCAACATGCCCATCCTTAATGGCTTCGAAGCCACACGACAGATCCGAGGGTTCGAAAAACAAAAAGGCCTCTCACCGCCGGCGACCATCATCGCGCTGACGGGTTTGGGAAGCGCCGAGGCGCAGCAGGAAGCGTTTAGTTCCGGGGTGGATTTGTTCCTGACAAAACCTGTCCGTTTGAAGGAGTTGACGAAGATTTTGGAGGGGATTCAGAATGTTGAAGGGCATGGAAGTGGGAGTGTGATTGGAGAGAGAGAGCAAAGGTACTAGCATCCTGGATTGTTTCAGGTGGAGGGAGATTAGTGCTGCCAGTTTGGGCGATGATGACTAAGCCGCTGTGCCGCTGTGGATCCCCTGACCCTCTTAACTAGGAGTTAGGCGCGCGCGTATCCATTGCACCTCCCTCCTTTACCTCCTACCTCCTCCTTCCAACTTGACTTCCAACTTCCAAACTTTATTCCATCTCGTCTTTCACTTGACATTGCACATTGTGGACTCTCCTCTCTCTCCTTCATCGCCCTCTCCATCCACCCACCATGTTCCTCGGCAAGCAATACCCGTCGGCGACATATGCGGAGGTGGTCGCAGACGACCACAACATGCTCGTCGAAGTGCAGTGGCCGCGCCAAAAACGCGCATTCTTGGAGTATCTCCAGCGCGAATCCAGCGCCATCGAGCAGGCCGTCAGGTATCATTTGTCGCTCTCGTCCCGTGCGCTGTGCACCGTCGCGCCCTTGCGCGAGTGGAGAGGCGGTTCCTTCAACATGATGATCCCCGTGACCGTCCGTCCGCAGGGGAACAAACATCATCACGACACGGACGGCGGCTACCGCGTGGCAGTGCGATGTCCCTGGCCGCATCGCATGCACTCGCAGACCTCTCCAGACATGGCGGCCGAGAAGGTGCGAGGCGAGGCTGCCACCTATGCATGGTTGTCCGCCCACGTCCCCAGCGTGCCCATCCCCCAGTTGCGGGGCTTTGGTCTGTCAGACGGCCGCGCCTTCACTCCACTCGTCTGCTGCTCCTGGATTCGTCGCGCTTACGAGTCACTTCGACAACGACTACAGCGACTCTTCTTGTTCTTCTCCGCTTCCGCTTCCGCTTCCGCTTCCTCTTCCTCCGCCGCCGCCGAATACTGGCGACCCTTCTTTCCGTCGATGGGCCCAGTCCAGCTCCAGACTGGCTACTTCATCACAGACTTCGTGGAGCGTCGCCAAGGCAGGATGTTGCACGAGCTGTGGCCTCCTCGAGAACCCGCTGATCGCCAGAAAATGTTTCGCTCTCTCTCTAGACTGCTACTTGACCTCATCGAAATACCCTTACCTCGGATCGGATCATTCACGGTCCACGACTCTGGTGAGGTGACTCTCAGCGGCCGTCCACTCACGGTTCCCTTGGCTATGCTGGAAAATGAAGCCATTCCCAGTGAGATCCCCCCGAATACCACGTATACATGCGTCGAGACATACCTGGAAGATCTCCTCCATTGCCATGATACCAGGATGGAACATCAACTAAATGCTGTCGAAGGATTTTACGACGCCGAGGGTCAGCTAGGGACTATCGTCGCGTGGAAGGCGATTCGATCTCATTTCATGGATCGATCTCTGCGAAACGGGCCGTTTGCCCTGCAGCTGACAGATCTCCATCAATCTAACATTTTCGTGGACGATCAGTACAACATTACTGCTATTATCGACCTCGAATGGACCTGCTCTCTCCCACTCGAAATGTTGCAGCCCCCGTTCTGGCTTAGCGGTCATATCCAGGATAGTTTTGTCGGAGCCAGTGAGAAGGTTATCACCAACGAGAAAGCCTTCATCCCAGCGTCCCGAGAATTCCTTGATATTTTCGGCGAAGAACAAAAGTCCCGTAACCCCTCGAGAAAGCTTCCCTTCAACGCCGAGAGCGTCATACGTGCAGCGTTCGAAAAGAAGTCGCACTGGTACTTTGCCGGTCTCAAGTACCCTCGTGTAACCTACAGCTTTCTGACCCTCCATATTATACCCATTTTTGCGCCTGTAGATCTCTTTCCCAGGCATGTGTACGAGTTTGATCCAATCTTCGCGCGCTACTACACGGCAGATGCCTCGCAATTCGTTGACAAGAAAGTGAAAGAAAAGAAGCAATACGACGAAGCGCTTCTCGAATTGTTTCCGGAAGAAAAGAAGAAGGCGGAAGCAAAGAAAGCTGAAGAGAAGAAAGCCGAAGAAGAGAAAGCCAAAGAAGAGAAAGCTGAAGAAGGGAAAGCTGAAGAAGGGAAAGCCGAAGAAGGGAAAGCCGAAGAAAAGAGCGTCGAAGAAAAGACAGCTGAAGGAAAGAGCGTCGAAGAAGAGACAGCTGCAGAAAAGACGAGTGAAGAAAACAACATTGAAGAAAAGAACGCCGGAGAAAAGAACGTCGAAGAAAAGAACGCCGGAGAGAAGAATACTGAAGAAAAGAACGCCGGAAAGAACGCCGAAGAAAAGAACGTCGAAGAAAAGAAGGCTGAAGAAAAGAATGCTGAATAAGACGATATTTCTGCCCAGAATTGCAGCTTCAAATATTAAAGCAGTGGGCCGATGCGGGAGGGCAGCGAAAGAGCTGCTCAGGTGGCCACCGTGTCCTACCAATATGTGCCACTTGGGAGAAGCTCTCGAGCCTAGCACTAATGACAGACAGGAAGACGGACAGTTACACTCGCCAGACACGATTGAGAGGTTCGCCCAACGCCAATGCCAGGCAGTTGAACGCGGGCAGAAGAACGCTGGCGGGCCAAATTGCTTAAAGTGCGGAGTAGAAGGTGAGGCTCAATTGTAAAGTAAAAGTTGATGTGCTCTGCCAACGGCAATCTAGGTACAATAACCAATCAAGCAACGAGTATGGCTACACCAGAGATCGGAATAATTTTCTGGCACGATCGACGCTTCATGCGGTATCGCCTTCACTTCTTCTCGGACAAGGCCTTCTGCTCCTTCTCCTTCTCCTTTAACTCCTCGATCTCTATTCTGTTTAGCCTCCTCGCATATTTCGCGGCAGCACTGGATTGTTCCATCTGAGCGCGAGTGGCCTCGTCCGGGTAGCCGACTGCGTCGGCAGTATGGACTGATGCACTCGTTCCAGAATACTGGGAGGACCTGATGGAACCTTTCTCGTCGGACATGATGCTGCTATATAGCTGATTAGTTTCGGCAAGACCAGAGAAGTTGCACGATTCAAAGCGTACGTTGTATGTGAGAGAACGAACTCGCTCAATTCAGTGTAGTAGTGCTTTTAGTCGACTGGAGAGAGATCTTGGGGCGGCGACGGTCGATAGTTTGTTTGTTTGTTTGTTTGTTCGCTTGTTGTTGAGAGTGTAGCGTCTTTCCAAGGCGGAGCGAGAGAGCTGTAGTGGCGTGTGTGTGTGTGTGAGAGAGAGAGAGAGAGAGAGGAGAGAGTTGTCCGAGGAGGAAATGGCAATGTCTTAAATACATCGTCGCACTATCTTGCTGGCGTAAGGATGACTCCCAGTCGAAGCGGCACAGCAGTCTGTACACAGCCCCGTTGCTGCCTGGTCGAAGCGACAAAGAGTGAGTGCATGATAAGGTAGCGGAGTTGGCTACCTCGAGTCGAAGCGGCACAGTGCATGAGATAGCGCAGTTGCTGCCTAGTTGCCTAGCTGTTTGTAGGGGAATCGGGGAGATCGGAGGGTGAGGGGGACCGGGGGCAGGGGGCTGGGGGTCAGGCGCTTCGTCTGAAGGATTCGATCCACTAACCTATCTTATCCTTTGGAGGAATCTATTGGCTACGGTTGCTTCCTGGTGTGTGTGCTATCTGTGTCATCGAAAGGCACCAATGTAGACTTGGGCGGCAGCGGACTACATGGTAGTAAGGTAGCGTCAGTGTGAGTGAGTGTGAGTGTCAGTGTGAGTGTAAGTGTAAGTGTAAGTGTAAGTGTCAGTATAAGTGTGAGTGTCAGTATAAGTGTCAGTGTAAGCGTTAGTGTAAGTGTTAGTGTTGAGTGTAAGTGTAAGTATAAGTATAAGTGTAAGTATAAGTATAAGTCTAAGTGAAGTATAAGTATAAGTATTAGTATTAGTATCAGTGTTAGTATAAGGGTAAGTATAAGTACGAGTATAAGTGTAAGTGTCAGTATAAGTATTGAGTATAAGTATTCGTGTTAGCTTTCTTTACAATCTATCTTCCAGACTTCCTAATTCCTCGTATAGAGGGTATACGCATTAATATCTTAGACTTACACCGTTCAATTTTCTCGCCGTATAAGGCTAACGCACTGCTGCTAGTAAGGCTCATCTCCTATCTCTTATCTCTCTATCACGTCGTGTACAGGCGCAAAGATAATAAAATGAATTGAAAAAAACTTCTCTTTACTAAATTCCAAAACAAGGGGGGAGAGTAAAGGGGAAGTGTAGGGTTTCGCTCTATCTCCTCCTATTCCTACCTCCTACCGTTACAGAAAGCAGAGTAATACTTAATAGGTCAGTCCGGAGTTAAGAATAACAATAAGACTATGTTTCTACCTGCCTACCTGTAAGTTTGAGGTTATTTAGTAAAAAGAGACGGGGAAAAGGGGGTTCGTACATCTATGGAAAAGGGGGCTAGGGAGGTGATCATACCTGACTGTCTGAGCAGTAAAAAGACAAAAAAAGTAGTAGAGTAGATCCGGTCCATTGGTCGAGAGCTGTTTGTAGGAATCATATAAAGGCGTAGACCGTCCCTTTCGAGGGTTTGGCACTCCTGAAAGTACAGGATATATATCTTGCGAAGAGGTGAGGTCGGAAATATGGAGCTGTGCATGTGTCAGCTGTGACTAAGGTGGATTTGATCGACGCCAAGGGGTCTTGGCATGAGAGTTGCCGAAAAGAGGGGCCCTTAGGGCTGAAGAGAGGCTCTCGGGTTGTTCGGACCCAAACTTTTTGCAGCACTCTTCTTCGTCTTTAGCTGTCTTACAGCAGTTTTTTTTTAAGCTTCTCATCTGGCGCGACTGGATTTGAGAATCGCCAAGGGAAGGCCAAAGGGGGAAAAATCTAGGCGTGAGGATGTGACGAACGTCTTCTTCCGCCTCGACTTGTGGAAATGCTCGTGATCGGTTGACGACAGTAAATTCATCTCTATTTCTCATCAAGGTGTCCACATACCAGGCGTAAGAGCACCAATCTCTCTCCATGTCTCAGTGCCTTCGCCATGATGGTGAGCTCACTAACATGTTGGTGTAGCAAAAGTACTTGCAGGAAGACGCTCAACTGACCCTCTCTACCTCAGCCCTGCTTCTTCTAGCCTCTCTTCCGGTCACCACGCCGTATCTCTGCAGTAGGGTTAAATCTACTAGCGATAGTATCAAGTGTTCATGGTCGTCCAACACTCGATGAGATGGATGAAATGGGGGGGCGCGCTATAGGCGGCGAACAAGGTCTAGATTAACAACGCGACTAGAGCTTGTTTGGCTCGATCTGGTGTTGCGGCCACTGGTATCCTGCAGCGTCTGCAAACTTGTAGCCGTACGAGGAGGTGAAGTCGTCGAGTACTGCTGGGCCACGGGAGCCTACATGTCTGCGTTAGCTGCTTTCATTCCACGATCTCGCTCATTGCACCGACTTACCGTATGGGTAGCCCATGGGGATAATTTCCTTGTTGTCATCCAGGTAGTGGAGAAGAGGGGTGAAGATTCGCCAGGATGCATCAAGTTCGTCGTCTCTTACAAAGTTGGAGTGGTCGCCCTTGAGACTATCAAGGATCAAACTCTCGTAGGCCTCTGGGATTTTCAAGTCGCTGAATCGTCTTCTATACGTCAGGTCAAGCTCGGTGACCACAGTCTGCATGCTCAAGCCTGGAAGCTTGCTGTTCATCTTGATGTAGATGCTCTCGTTGGGCTGGACCCTAATGACCAGCTCGTTGCGTGGAATGTCCTTGAAAATACCCGATGTGACATCCTTGAATTGAATTCGGACTTCGGTCTTCTGCTCGTTGAGCGCCTTTCCTGCCTTGAGGATGAACGGAACGCCGTCCCAGCGCTCGTTCTTGATATATGCGACCATGGAAGCGAAAGTGGGGCAACGTGACTCCTTAGGTACAGTGTCGTCCTCCTTGTAGCCTGGCTTGGAGCCATCCAAGGACTTCTCGTATTGGCCAATAATGACATTCTTGGGCTCAATGCTGGGCATACCACGAAGTACGCGCACCTTTTCATTTCTGATGTCCTCAGCAGAGAAGGAGATTGGGCGTTCCATCGCCAGCAAGGTCAGGATCTGAAGCAGATGGTTCTGCATGACATCACGGATGATACCGAACTCGTCGAAGTAACCACCACGTCCTTCGGTGCCAAATGGCTCCTTGAATGTGATCTGGATGTTGTCGATGTGGTTGCGGTTCCAGGTTGCGCCAAAGAACTCGTTTCCGAAGCGCAGAATAAGAATGTTCTTGACCATTTCCTTGCCAAGATAGTGGTCGATACGGAAGATCTCCTCCTCCTTCCAGTTCGGCCGCAGAGCCTTGTCCAGCTCGCGAGATGATTCGAGGTCCTTGCCGAATGGCTTTTCGATAATGATTCGCGCGATGCCGCTCTTTGGGTAGTTGTTGCGCTTTAGGTGCTCAGAGACGGGGATGAAGACTGAGGGAGGCAATGCCATGTAGAAGACACGATTGGTCTCCTTTTGGCCCTTCTCCAGCTCGGCCAGGTGCTTCTCCAGCTCCTGGAAGCTTTCGTCCTTGTCATACTGCCCGCTGACATAGGTTGTGTATTTGGCGAACTCTTCAAGCTGCTGCTCCATCTCCTTTGTCGGAGTCTTGATGTGAGACTTGACTCGCTTCAGGTACTCGTTGTGATCCATCTTCGTCCGGGCGTAGCCGACAATGTGTACGTCGCGAGGCAGGAAGCCATTTCGGAACAGACCAAAGAGCGCTGGGAAAGTCTTCTTCTTGGCGAGATCGCCTGAAGCGCCGAGCACGATCACTGTGGTGTTCTCCTTGAGCTCCATGGTGCTACGTACACAGATTTGTCAGCCGAGTCTCGAGTATGCATTTCTGAGCGCTGTGGCATTGAGAACAAGCCCCCCGCCCGCGTTCCAGCGTCGTCACCACCATTGTGTCGTCTTCACGCCCGTTGCTACCAGCGTGGTTTCTGGTGTAGCTAGCTCGATAAAAATTGCCGACTGGAGCTGAACTTACCCGGCATTGTGCTCCTCGTCCGGGTGGATCACTGTGCTCGCCATTGCCTCGAATTGATGGCGAAGTGATGGTAGGTGCAATATAGCTAGGTGGGCGTCGTGGCGGCAGACAAGCAGAGACGAAGGCTGGCTGGCTGGCTGGCTGGTGTTGGTGGTGATGGTGGTGAAGAAGATGGCAAGATTTGTTGAGAATTGTTCTCGATACCGGGAGTTCCAGAGGTTACGTGGGGCAGACGTCGTCCCTGCGAATCCGGCGGGCTGAAATCAGTCGACGTCACTGCACAACAACATGAACAGACCTCACTCCAATCTTCTAAACTTCACTCTTCTTCTCGCCACCAACGATAACCTGGAAGTCGCCGAATGTACTTTTGGAGCCGGCGGACGGAGATGCAGACCAAGCTCAATGCTCTCAATTCAGTTTTGCTTTGTCTGTTGACTCAGCGAGCTGATATAGAGCACGCGGCGGCAGCTCGACGAGGCGGCAGACACAGAGTCAGTCGTAGCTAGGCCTGTCGTCCCACTCTCTAGCCTGTCTCTCATCACCACACACAATGCACACATGCGGGCGGAGTATTCTCGCTAAATTTCGCTCCCCGGAGGCTGCATACTGGACAGTCATCATCTGCCTACCGCTTCCGAGCACGGAGAGACTGGGCTGCCGTCAGCTCGGACAACACATTATATTATTGTTCGACCACCTTATGCAGGCGTGTCTCCACTTTCTACATTCCAATGCCGGAAATAACCATAGGTAGGTATCTTTGGCGCAATTCATTTTGGAGTATACGGCTCACTATTTGCAATGGAAGTTGAACGAAGGGGAGAACAAGAAGTTCCCAGTCAATTTGTCGTGCTGGACCACTATCTATGTACCTACATGTATCTATCATTCGAACATCAAGCATCATTCTGTTTGCTCGCTTGCTTGCTTCAGCTTTTGTGGTTGGCTTTTTGGGTTCGGAGCGTAGCGATTTGACTCTGAGACACCCCCCACCGCAGGTCCGCAGGCAGAAGCAGATTGTGCTACACTACTACTAAACTCTTCGGACGGGTGTGGTCAATCAGCAAAAGCTATGTCGATGGTCTTACGGCATCTGCTACATCAGAGCTCTCTACTCGCCTTGAGGGTCATGGATTGCCACGAGCAGCAGTCAATGCAATTATTGTCAAGCCCAGTGAAGCCCCCAAGGCGCTATTGTATCCCAAGTAAAGAGATCTGGCAGCTATACATCCGCGGGATGACCACTCCTCCATATCATGACAGGACTCATTAGGTCAAGAAGAAATGCGTCGATCTGAAGCTGGAGATGCGGAGAATATGTTGTCAAAGATTTCCATGCCGCGGAGAAGAGGCGAAGCGACACGTAGCAAGGACCATGGTTGTAGTCCTTTCCACGATGCTCCAATCAATGCTGTCCATAGCATCCGTGCCACTACTACATGTACTCGGCTTTCCCGGTCTCATGCACCTTTCCATGCATGCATGTTACAAAGCACTGCAGAGTTGAGGTGACGTAAAGGAGCCAAGAGGAACAACGGTTTCTGCCTGATGCCTGATCCGCACTTGCCGTGTCGGCAGGTCGGCATCATCCGCCATTTCGTTTCGCACACGCGGCTTCTCCCGCTCCCACACTTGCTTGGCGCCTGCACAAGTCGAATTGTTGACTGCATCTCACGCACCCGGAAGCCAGCGACGACACTATCACCCAGCGACGTCCCACCACAACACCGCCAACATGTCCGAGTCTCAAGGCCACCGTCTATATGTGAAGTCAGTATTCATCTCGCCGAAAGCACGGGGCGAGCACTGCCAGCCCAACACCACCAAAACAGCGGCGACAGTGGCCATTATCATCACCGGGGAACAGTCGTACTGACTGAGTATTCACAGGGGCAAGCACCTTTCATACCAGAGAGGCAAGCGCAACACCAACCCAAACACATCGCTCATCAAGGTTGAGGGCGTCGACGACCCCAAGGCCGCATCGTTCTACCTGGGCAAGCGCATCGCATACGTCTACCGCGCCAAGAAGGAAATCAGAGGATCCAAGATCCGAGTCATCTGGGGCAAGGTCACACGAACACACGGTGCGTTGAAATGGTGCAGAGATGGCGAGCTGTCAATGAGTGCGAGAGTGAGTGCGTCGGAACTGATGTGGACCTTGAGCAGGCAACTCCGGATTGGTACGCGCACAGTTCAGGCACAACCTGCCATCCAAGTCGTTCGGCGCCATGGTGCGCATCATGCTCTACCCATCCTCGATATAGATACGACCAGCCGCATGATACCTGCGATCAATACGACATGCATTCGGGAGCGATGAGGAGGGTGACGGCTTTGGGCGGCAGTGTAGACAGCAGGAGGACGCAGTAGGGCTTGGTTGTCTCGAAGCGATCTGCCTGCTGTCACCACCATAGGCGATGGCGTCAAAAGGAAATTCGTCAGGATGACAGATAAGCGGTCCTGTTTCTCAGCCACGGAAAGAATAAGACATTCAACCCCAAAAGAGAAGCCCTTGATGAAAACATATCAGCGCGAATATCCAGCTGACGCATGATGTCCAATATTGAGAGAATACCGTTTCGTGGCCTTCGGCCAGCTGTGATGTACGCCATGAAACAGAGGAACTGACTCAGCAGATGACAACGCGAAGAAGGACCGATCATAACAGAGCCGCACCATACCGTCCACTGCGTTCGCCATGTTTTGATACGAATGGACTTGAAAAAACCTTCCAGTTACTCAGCGCCCCCTTCAACACGACTCCCCACAGCTAGCTAGCCTCTGTCCACCCCTTGGCCCCTCACTTTCACCGACATATCTCCCCTTCGCCAGTCCCACCCAATCCCGTACAACTAGGTACCATACGCCTGATCGAGAGCCCTGCTTCTTCAACAGAGAAAAAATCATCAAGCCGCGGGAGCATACATAGGTAATGAACGCCATAGAGACTCCAATCGAGAATTTGACACGATGCCAACCTACGACTATACGGAAGTTTGCACGAAGCGAAATTCTAGCATGCGAGATTTTGAGATTTGAGATTTGAGAAGACTCAGAAAAGAAAGAGAAAATTCAGTCTATACAAAGTTTTAAGGGGGAAGAAAACGGAAAACGATAGGAGCGACGTATGTGGAAAAAAAGTTCCCCAAAGGTACCTACCTTAACATGAACAGAGCTCTTCTGACTACCCTACCTGAGGGGTAGGTAGGTATATTGATTATATCAGGCAGGCAGGCAGGCAGGCAGGCAGGCAGGCAGGCAGGGATATATGAAAGTGTCTAATGTCCTGTGTCCTGTCCTGTGTCCTGTCCAGTCCTACCTATCCTGTCAGAGGTAACTTGTACAGAGAGGAATTAATATAAACCTAGGTACATGCAACCTTGGGTAGGTCGGGTAGGTATGTTTCTCTATTACTACTACTATATGTACTTCTTTTTACTTCTACTGCTTCTTTCTACTGCCTCTTCTGTTTCTACTTCTAACTCGTTCCAGCATCCGATTCACGCCATCTACTTATGGACCTCAACTCACTCGCTCACTGTCCCATTTCCCATTTCCCAATTTCCCATTTCTTTGTAATTACAGTAATACACAAAAACTGCCTAATAATACAGCGTACTGCTAGCTAGCACACTGTGTGTGTGATCCACAGAGTGATGGATATTTCTTGTTTCGATAATGATAATGGATGGACTTTCGGTGATGGGAATGAATGAATGCCCAAGTAAAGGTAACCACATCCAAACAAACGAACCTCCTTTTTTTCCCTCTCCATAATGGAACACACGAGAGTCTCCGTCCGACCAATGCGATTTTTACAGCGGACACATATCCAGGTCACCCCGCCACACAACACCTACACAATTCGAGCAATTTCGCTCTCCTCCCGAGTAACCCAACAAAGAGACCAGTTCTTGCTTTCTTCCGTGATCCAATCCCACCGCCTCCCAAAACGCTGACCGGGAAAATGATGTTTTTACATGAAATACCAGAACCTCGCCAACGCAGGATATTTTTCATCATCGCCAGCAGTCCCAAATTCCTAAGTCGGACCACCACCGACTGCAGCAAACGCACTCTGCGTGGGCGTCCGAGGGCCATCGTCGCCAATCGTAGTGTCGATGCGTAGATCTCGCATGTTTCCACTGATGGACCGGAACTGCTCGTCGTCACTTGGAAGAACAGAACTCAGTGGACTGCCACTGCCGTCAAACACAAAGTGCTTGAAGCTCATGCCATGCTTGCTTTCATCGATGGGAGAGATCTGAGGCGGTCCCCCTGCTGTGGATGCCGCTGGCCTCCGGGGAGTAGGGAAGTCGACAGACTGCTCAGAAGGAGCGTCTTGTGGTGAGTCAAAGTAACCCACTCTCGGCTCGAGATCTGCCTTTGGTGTCGTATCGTACTTGACTTGCTCCAGCATCTTACCGATGCTGCCGACCGAGCTGGGTCTCTCGAACTTCTCATCTTCGATTTCCATCTTCACCGGCACGTTGTTGAGCAGGCACCAGTTGCGATGGAGATACTGTTCTAGTCGATAGCATTGCCGCTCCCACTGTTCTGTAAGCAACCGATGGGTCGTTTGTACATCCTGTACCGTGAAGGGCGCAAATTGGCTAGTGGATGGCGATGAGCCGTGGCCTTTCTTATGCGCCGGCAAGGCCAGGGACAAGTGTGAAGCATTCCGACTTTCCGACACTGGTGTTGGTCTGCCGTACGATCCCAGAGCTGGGAAGGACGGCGTATAGTTCGAGGCTGCTCGGGACGTCGTTTTGCGCACGCTCGCAAAGCTCTTCCGTACCGACGAAGATGGCAGATGAGAACCCTTTCCTCCCGTCTGCGGCCGGGAAGGCTCAATGTCGGACATGGTCCTCATGGTAGCCTCCGCCGCCCGAAAAGCCGCTGATCGTCCATCGTTCATGGTCGGCAAATGTACCAGTACAGTGTTGTCTGTCAACGCATTGACCAGGTCAGTGAGACCATGCAGTGGAATCTCGTTGTTGTCACAATGAAGCTCCAGTAGGGTGCGGTTCACACGCAACACTTCCGCGAGAGTGCTCGCACCGCGTATGCCAAGCTTTTGCTTTTCGATCTTGAATACCTGCAGAGACTTGTTGTCTTTCAAGCCCGTAAGCGCGTCATTGATTCCCGGACCAAATCTCGATGTGGCGAGCCTGGAATCATCTCCGGACATGTCCAATTCCACAAGAGTGTTGTTCTCTGTCAAGAGACGGGTAATGGCCTCACAGGTCTCTTCACTCGCGTCGCCGGGGAGAGCGGACTGCGACATGTCCAGGCAACGAATGGTCTTGTTCTTGGTGATTGCCTTGAGGACCTTCTGGAAGTGCGACTGCTCTTTGTACTCGATGGCCCGCATGCTTAATTGTGAGGGCGTGAGATTGCTGGAGATGGCTTGGGTGACCTTTTCCAGACCTTTGCTGAGAATGCACTGGCCGATGTCGAGATGCATATCCCGTGTGGTCTTACTGTCCCATGACATGCTGTGCAGTAATGTGGCGACATCATGGCCGGAAAGGTATGTATTGTCCAGATAGAGCTCGTGTAGACTCGTGGACTGAGGGTGAGCCAGGTAGGTGGAAATCGCGTCAATGGTGGCTGCATTCAAGCTGGTTCCCGTCAGCCGTAGCTCTTGGAGACGCCATATTAAGAGAGTCTCCGCTTGGATGAATGGTTCTGCTCCCGACGTTCTCGAGACGTTGGATAGATTGAGCTTCCGGATGAAGCCAAACATGCCAAGCTGACTGTCAAAAGAGGTGGGGCTCAGGCGAGCCGCGTTGCCTGCAATTTCCAACGACTCGAGAGTATTATCCTGTGTGCGTAGGGCGTCCAGGATGAGGCCCAAGCTCCGATCATTGAGCCCACAACGGTTGAGCTCAATGGCGCGAAAGTGACACGATTTATCCACTGCTGCCCCAACCAGGTAGTCTTGATCCGTCTCGCTCAGCTCGATGCCGTTCAAGCATATCCAATCCACATTGGTGGTTTGATGCTTGCATAACGGAAACAGAGCTTCCACGACTCCACTTCCAATGTCTCGATCGCGCGCGAGCTCGTCATCGCCTTCCACGGTGGAGTGCTTCGATGTGACACAGCCGGAGAAATCCATCCGCCGTAGCTTCTTGCTCGTGGCGGCAATTGCGCGAACTTCTTGCACCAGAAGAGAGGATCGGGTGAGTTCATCTGCAGTGAGCTTGATCGGTGTGCCTCGTTTGGTACGCGTGCACACATGCTCGTTGCCATAATGGTCATGTAGGCCGTTCAGCGAATCGAGGAGGACACCAGCAAATGATATACTGCCAAAGCTCTCGTTGTACCGGATGGCACGCATGATCGCCAGCAGCTCGAGTGGCCCATAGCTGGGTCGCCGCGAGTCTCCCGGAGTGAGGAGCTCAAATCGGGGCCCATCTTCACAGTCATAGTTGATCGTATAGCGGATATTGGAAGGATTCACCCCGTAGGCTACGCAGTACGCGATTAACGTCCGATCGAGGCATCCATGTTCTTCCACATCGGCAGCGGCGGGAGGGAGAAGCAGGTCATCCACCTCGGTCGGTACTTTAAACTTGAACAATCGATAGCCACACTCCGGGCGCAGGAAGTTCTCGGACCAGTGTAAGCGGGCGGCAATCTCGAACGATGAGGCAGAAGCCAGATGAAGAATTCGGGGCTTCTGCAAAGGCTGGCGAAAGACTAGCTCAAAGGTGTCATCTTCGACGCCCACTTTGACTCCAATTAACGTCAGGATGCCATATGATGCCTGAGAAAGGTTAGGTGTGAGACTGGGACTCGAGGTGCGGGCCACCGGCTTCATCAGCTGGATCAGATGTACTTTATGCACACCAATGGCAAGAAAGCAGACGGTCGACGCCACCTTCGTCAAGTCGTCCGACGATGATCTGCTACCCGACTTGACTGCGGGCTGGCGTTGTACCACCTTATATATAGCGCAGTTCGAAGGATCGTAGTCATTGTCTCGTTCCACGATCCGAGCTGCATTCTCCAAGTTGTGCGGGGATATGAAGGTGGTATCACGTAGTCTGACCTCGTTCGCGACACTCCGTATGCGCACCAGCCAGCCATCTCTTTCCTCGGGATTGCTGAATTGTAACGTCATGACCGACGCCGAACCCGAATCATCGTCCAGATAGGCAACTTCGAGGGCAAAGTAGGGCTTCCCGTCGTCCAGCTTCTGCGTGGCGACAATCTGCCGCAATGGGACACGGCCATCTTTGTCGCCCGACGAGTCTGAGACTGTCTGCAGGTCGCTGTACGATCCGCCAGACGGCATGGAGCCATGTCGCTGGACGGGACTGCGACCTGCCGCGCTCGGTATTGTCCTGAAATGCTCCGCTGCCTTTGCTTGTGTCTTATACCGCAAGAGAGCATGCTCCGTCAGCACGAGGTATTCCTTCTTCTTTCTGAACATGCCCGCGCTGGTCTGCACCTCGCCATGGAGCAGCACATTCCGGGAGGGACCGGGCGAAACGCCGCCGTTGGCTTCGTGTGTATGGTCAAAGACCAATGAGGGTGCTTTCGACGATGTGGTGGAGAGCGGCTCGGCGGTGGTGTAGGCCATGCTCAACAAGTCCTCGGAGCTGCCTCTCGTCAGGCTGGTCTTCAGCGACTCGAAGACGGAGGGCGGCCGCTTCGAGGACCTCATGCTGAACGAGGGCCTCGACTGTGACTGTGATCGTGGTTGGTCCAACACCGGCACACCCTTGCTGTCGTCACGAGCCGCATCGGGCTGGTGCGGGTCCGTGAACACACTCGGCGCGCGTAGGTGCTTCTGCTTCTTGCTCAGTTTGCTCGCAGTCTTGGACGTCTTGCCCGCGGGACTGCCATGATGATTTTTGGTGTCGTTTGGCAGGTCGATGCTCGAGCGCAGGCCGGCAAGTGCGAAGATGCTCCTCCGCGGTCGTCTGGCAGTGGCCGACGACACGGACGAGACATCGCTGTTCCTGGCAGATGACATGACTCCCTGGCCGCTGTCGACCAGAGTCTCACAGGGCGGAGATTGGCGGGCCTCGTCCGAAGCGATGCTATGATGAGGACAATGGACCAGCTACTGCAGCTCCACTAAGGATAGTCGTGTGCGCCTGAGCGGCGACATCCAGCGATCCCAGACGGTTCGGTGTCATTCCAGTCCGGGCCGGCATCAATATCAATGACTGGGGGTGGAGTCGCAAGATGACAGGTCGGTCGGGCAGTCAGTGCGAGTACCTAGTAGAGGGCGGGAGTGCACCTGGAATAGCAGAGGTGAGGTAAGGTAGGTGGTAGGTAGGGAGGGTAAGGTAAGGTAGGTACAGTAGGTTCGGTGGAGGTAGGCAGGGCAGGCAGGTGAAGTTGATTCCCGACCACCACACAGAAGCCGGCACCCATCTACTAGGAGGTACAGTGCCTTCAAGGTTGTTTAGGTAAGGTAGTCGAAGGTTCTTTCACTCACTCACTCGCTTGTCATGGACGGGCGGCACGCTGCATGGAGGCGGAGAGAGGTGCGGGAGGTGCAGACAGCAGAGCAGAGCAGAGCATGGCCATGCAGTAGCAGAAGCAGCGGCGAGCACTACGATTGGACGCACAGTAGAGAGTGCTGCCGCTTGCTGCCGCTGGTCGATGACATATTAGGCCAGTCAGTACCCTCCTAGTGCGTGCGTGAAAAGGGCATATACAGCCCAGGAGCTTAGGAGGTAGCCTCAGGTAGGCCCTAGGGAGGTACGATAATGATGATAATGCATTGATTATCCTCTCATCAATGATCAGGCTTGCAGAATTGCACATTACTCCCGCACCGACGGACTGGAGTCGCGACTCGCGAAAGTGGATGACGACGTCAGGCCCGTCGTTCGTTTTGTCACATGTCTCGGATCTTCTTTCAATGCACTCTGGGCGTGACGGGGGGGAGAACCGCAAACGTTTTTATTTCTCTCCTGCCACGCGACACGCCCATTGTCTTGGGAATGCATCCACCTGGGGAACAATAACTAACATACCTACCTCCTTCAGGCAGGTATGTAGATGCTAGGTATCGCTCGCTGTTCGCGTCATGACCGTGACTCTCAGAGAATGACCGATAATTACATGTATACCAGGTAAGGTAATAGTCAATCCACTGACTCCCCCCCCCCTTCTTCCCGCCGCCCGCTGCTACTGTAGGTGCTCCCGTCACGACTGGCATGACCCTTCTAGCGCGGAGCGATCTTAGTGGAAACTCTATCCTGGGCAAACGCACTCGCATCCCGGTCCTCGTCTCGTCAGGTTTTCCCATATTTACCTTAATTTATTACCTCGAGGCTTATACTGAGCAGTCTGAGCTGAGGTTCTATTATGTGCAATGTCGCCTCCAGGTTTTCCTGCATGCAGCCCATTTCTGTTTGCCACCCCCATCGGCTAGTCTTGTGATTATTATTAGTATTAATGTCATCGTAGACACTAGGTAGTAGGTGAGGTAGGGATGTATACGGTGAGTATGAACCTGCAGCAGAGGTACCTATGCAACCACCAAACTCATATCAGCCACCGAGCCCCCCGCCCCGCGGGCTGTTGTGTGGCAGTGGCAGGTGGCAGGTGGCAGTGGCAGAGTGAGAAACGAAAAAAAGGGAAGAAAAAAGGGAAAAAAAGAGAGAAATGGCGTCTAACAGTCGGCACATTGGGTCAATCGTGATCTCCCTTCCTCATCTATTTCACGCCCCTAGCGAGTTTTCCCGACTAGAGCCCGATCGTGTTCGAGACGGGAGTACAGATGACTCCCGTTTGTCTCCGCAGTCCGCATACCTCCTACCTCCTACCTCCTCGATACCTCCTACATACTGTATACACTGTACGTGTCCCATTCATCGGCTCAGATTCGGCCTTCCTTAGGCACTCTGCACACACACTCTCTCCCCCAAGTAGCCACGCCAAGTGTTCATTGGCGATGCTATTGTACATGTTTCACCAAGCCCCAAATTGGAAAATGGTGTCAAAAATCTGGATATGCGTAGCCGTGGCCCGTAGATGCCTGGTCAAAAGGTATTTCCTCTACCTTGGCGCTTTTGCGCGGCAATGCTTGGATTGATCTAGAGATATTTATTAGCTGCATATCTGACTGCTTTATCGTGCTTGGAGGAAGGTATTCGGACTGCTTTTGCCGTCTGACTTTTACGAGCTTGTAGAGTATTTGATGTTTGTGCATATCTTGGCCGGGCTGCGATGGGATCTGCATGTGGGTAGTCCTTACATGTAGCTAAGTACATGTAGGTACCTATCTACCTACCTAAGGTACCTAGGTAAGGTATATTCATATAAGGTACTGTTGTTGTACTGCAGCAAGAACCGTCTTACTGATCTCAACTCCCTCTCTCTCCACCCACAATGGCAGTGTGTAGCTACACAACTAGCTACTAAGAGTTGTCTCGGTCCAAGACAGCACAACCAGGCTAGTGTCTTGGTTAGAAGAAAAATATGTCAGACGCTGCACTATAGTAGTGGCAGCAGCAGCAACAACACTAAAGTGATAGCAACAACTTATCCGTGGAGCTCTTCCGGTCAATACAGTAGTTTAGTTTAGTGTAGTATCATCATCATCATCAAGTACCAATAAACATCTCATTGTCCTCCTCTCTCTCTCTTACTCACTCTCTCACTTACTCACTTTATATTCATCGTCTCCCCCGCATCGTCTCCCTCAGATATATCAGAATACTCAATCGACCAACCAATCAATCAACTCAATCAATCAGCTCAATCAATCAACTCAATCAATCAACTCAATCGACCAACTCAATCAACCAACCAACCAACCAATCAACCAACCAACCCAACCCAACTCAACAATGACCTCCTTCTCCATCCTCCTCCCATTCCTATTCTTCTTCTTCTTCTCATCCCTCACAACAGCCTGGGTAAGTTTCTCTTTCCCTCTTTATCTCTCCTCTTCTGTCACCTCCAATACAGTGAATACACTCTAACACACGCACACAAACGAATTAGACATGCGGCAAAACTCCCGGAGGAGATGGAGTTTGTATTCCTGGGGAAGGGGAAGCGACGGGTCAACCGGGAGGACAATCACATTTGTGTTCTCAGGTATGTTGACTTCTTCTTCTTCTTCTTCTTCTTCTTCTTCTTCTTCTAATCTTCTTTTATTTTGTTTTATTTTATTTTCTATTTTTTATCTTTCATTTTTCATTTTTGGACTGATACTGACCTTTGCATCGAATAGGACTTTCCGTGCAAGGTTCAGAATAATGGTTGTGTGCCTTATGTGGGGGGATTGAATCAGAGGGCGCATTGTAGTTAGTTTTTGTTATGAGTGTGTGTGTGTGTGTGTGTGTGTGTATGAGAGAGAGAGAGAGAGAGAGAGAGAGAGAGAGAAACATGAGAAGCCAAGGTAAAAAGATGGGGCTTATCTTGGCTTATCTGATCTTATCATCCATCCTCTCCAAACGGATAGTTGAACTTCAATAGCGAATTCAGACCTCCAACCCAATGATCCTGCCCGTCGCCTACACCACCTGAACGTACAATACTAGGTACGCCTCGGAGCCAGTCGCGAGATCCAGGTGCTCCTGCAGAACGTACTTCCTCGCCAACAACCCGGACTTCCATGCCGGACTTCAGACCTTCCCGTCGTCGCACACCGTCAACGGAAACCTCAATTTCCTTGCCGCGGTTCTGTTCTTCGATCCGGAGTGTGATGGGAGTGTTTGCTGGCAGCACCAGAGGTCGGAAAGAGAGTGAGCGGGGACAAATAGGCGTCAAGAGAATTGACGAAACAAGGGGGTGCACGATGGAGCCGCCACTGGAAAGGCTGTAGGCCGTGGAACCAGTGGGTGTCGACACCAGGAAACCATCAGCAATAGCCGTCGTCAATATCTTCTGATGTGGTGCAGAACCGATGAGGATCGTGATGTGCGCCAAGTGAGGCAGAGCTCCGCGATGCAGGAGAACCTCATTCAGAGCAAAGATATCTTCACACTTGCTGTCTGCGTGCGCGAAGGGTGCTTCGTGGGGGAGTCGGTTGCCATCAGAATCGAAGATACCAATGCATAGCCTATTTCGTAACAAAATTCGAGAGCTGCGAGACACACCCATAGACTTGCCACGAGCCGCAGTCCACGCGCTTGATCTTTGCTTCTGCTCCGGCTCGTCTGTGCTTTTTGCTGGCATTGTGGAGGGGGCCCCGGACATGTACATTTCCCTAAAAGCTCGTTTATACTCGGCAAACTTCCATTCGCCCAAAAACCCTAATGTGCCCATGCTAAAGGAGAGCACTGGAGGCACGCTCTTGGCTGTCGCAAAAAGAGAGGCAGCGTGCAAGATAGTACCATCGCCGCCAAAGGTCGAGGTGAGGTCAACCTTCTGCTCGTAAGCAGGATGCCCCTCACCATTGGAAGCGTATATGGGGAATGCGAATTCTTCGTGGATGCGATGTGCCAGATACGACTCCAGAATGACCGAAGTACCTGGGTACACGTCGTGAATGTGGTGTGCGTATTCTATGACGGCTCTGTGGCATTCTGCGCTGTCATCTTTTCGGACAATGAGCACATTTCGCGGTGGCGACGGCCATTCCAGTGCCAGTAGATCGTGACTCTTGGTCTCCTGGAATCGAGAATGCACTCGATCTGGCAGCTCCGCGATGCTGCGCACTTCGCGTCGCGCGGCGGATGTCGCAAAACATCGCGCACTGGGGAGGGATCGCGTTGGCGCTCGAATGCTCCGCCAAGACCGCAGAATGGCTCTCATGCTCCCATCGTCAAGCTGTGACGGCTTGTCCACACCCGGCGCGAGAGACCTGATGTTTGAGGATGGCTTGGCGGGCGGTAGAGGAGGAGGAGGTGGGAGAAAACGCGAGGCCGGCGGGATCCGAGAACGAGGTGAGGTAGGAGGTCGTGTGGTTCGTGCTGCTGACACATGCAAAAAAAAAGCAACTGAGCTGGACCCCGAAAGCTCAGCTCCTTCCGTCTTCCGGGCACCATCATCATCATCCTTCTTCATAACGTCCCTCCTGTCCTTAGTCTACTCGTCTTGGTACCCCACCCCGTGCAGTATTTATTCCAAGTCCATTCCATTTCCAGACGACTCCGTCTGTCGCCTGATCACTTCACAAGACATGTGCTAGCATTATTAGTACAGCGGCGACGCTGAGCAGAATATCTAGTGTTTCTTCTCTCTCTCTCTCTTTCTCTTTGTTTCTTCCACTATAGCACGACCAGTAACCATCAGTACCACAGCCTGAATACACACCTCCGCACCATGAGTGAGCTCAAGCAGCGCAAGGCTGCACCCTCGCCGACAGCGTCGACGTCTGCACCTCCCAAATACGATGCCTTCGTTCACGACCCCAACGGCATCATCCCGCCTCTCAAGCATGGCGCCGCGATGCAGGCCCTGCGCATTACGGGCTTCGCCATTTACTTCTTTTTATGCTGTTGTGGTATCCACGCAGCACAAATGATGGCACTGCCGCTTTTCTTTATCAGCAAAGACTGGTTTCGGCCTTGGATAGCCATGACCAAGGCATTCTTCGGACTGTTGATCACTACTATGACGCAGTGGTGGAGTCCTACTGTTGTTAGGGTTTCCGGAGACAAGAGTGTAGCAGGCTTGCTCAGGCAAGACGCGAGTGGGATGTTGCAGACGGACTTTGGAAACAGAATGGTGTTGATCACGAACCACCAATTGTATACGGATTGGCTGTATCTCTGGTGGACAGCATATGCGAACGCGATTCCTATGCATGGACACGTATACATTATCCTCAAGGACTCTTTGAAGTGGATACCTGCGCTAGGGCCAGGCATGCAGCTTTTTGGATTCATCTTCATGAGCCGGAAGTGGGCGACAGACCAGGACAGGATGCGGTACAGGTTGCAGAAACTGAGGACCAGACGATCGCCTCCAATGGCTGGACAGACTGGAGAGGCGCAGCTAGACCCGATGTGGCTAATGATCTTTCCTGAGGGCACCAATTTGTCGGCAAACACGCGGGCTCGCTCCAAGAAGTTTGCAGAACAGTCTGGCATCGAGGACATGAGGCATCAGGTCCTGCCAAGGAGTACTGGTTTACAGTTCTGCTTGCAGGAGCTTCAGGGCACTGTCGAGTATCTGTACGATGTCACGATAGGGTACGAGGGAGTTCCGGCTGGGCGATATGGTGCCGAGATCTTCACACTGCGCTCAGTCTACTTCCAGGGACGAACACCCAAGAGCGTGAACATGCACTGGAGGAGGTTCAAGGTCTCAGAACTGCCACTTGACGATAAAGATGCAATGCACAAGTGGGTGATGGATCGATGGCGAGAGAAGGATGAGCTTTTGGATGTTTTCATGAAGACGGGCAAGTTCCCCGCAGACAAAGATGCCGTCCATATCGAAGGTGGCCCTGAGGACAGCTTCAAAACGCCCTACATCAATACATCAGTCCAGATGAGAAATCCAATCGAGTTTCTATCAATCTTTGGCCCAGTCGCTGCAGCAACAATGGTCGGGAGGGTACTCGTGCAGATTCTCGACAGGCTGTTTCCCAAATAGAGAGGACGCGGTGCTACAGGACTTGCAGAGGGGGCGGACATGTCGTTGAACTTCACAGTCAATGGCATACCCAAGGAGAAATGTACAAAGTGACGAGAACCACGCAACATCATACCATCGTACCTAGAGACTAGATTGCCTCATGATTCGAACATAGACGGAAACGATCTGAATTTGCATTGGTAATGTCAGGTAGGTAGAGGTACATGTAGGTATCATCTCTGCTTAACATCGGTCCAATTTTGGACAGGATTTATAGCCCCCTTTGCACGTGCGCTCGTGTTCGATAAGCTTAAAGATCCGCGCACTAGTGTAGCCACGTCGCAGGCTCGCAGCGTCGTCGCTGCCCTTGCCCTTGCCCCAGTCCTGCCGTCAACCTTCCAATAATAATGTCGGAGTCTTGCTGCCATATCGCCTCTCTCCTGAACAATAAACACAGAGATTGTACCGCTACCACCTTCGCCGACTCGCGTTCGTTGCGCGTCTGGCAGCCTCGTCGTCAGCTTACACTTTGGTGCTCAACCGCGTGCAACAAAGCAGTAGCAGCATTCATTATATCACCCAACGGATGTGACTGATCGCAGCAGCAGGGAACGGTCCTGATGCCCGCAACAGGCACGTCTCGCACATGCGAATTTAAATAGGAGAGAAAACGGGGAAGATTACACAACGACAACAACGACAAGGAGGCAAATATAATACCTTACCTTACGATTCCTTCCTACCATCGCACACCACCACCATCGCAGTCATGGCCGCCAACAATCCGGCATGGACCGGTCGCCCTCGGATCCGCGGCAGCACCGAGTCCATGCGTCTGTTTCTCCTCACATTCTCGTTAATAGGATTGCAGTTCTGCTGGGGAACCGAACAAACGTACGCGACGCCTTATCTCCTCGCGCTGGGTCTATCAAAAGGCGGGATGAGTTTGGTGTGGATTGCCGGACCGCTTTCGGGACTGATCATGCAGCCCATCATAGGCATGATCAGTGATAAGAGCACGAGCAAGTATGGCAGACGGAGACCGTTCATGGTGGGTGGTACGGTCGCTGTTGCGGTGTGTTTGTTGATATTGGGGTGGGCTATGGATATTGTGAAGTGGGCTGTGCCTGGGGAGGGGGCGGATGTGGAGGAGAGGGTATGTTCTGACCGCCATGAAAATATTGGGAGCGTGAGATTGGGAAGCTGATTGAACCTCGATAGAGACGGCGAATCACGGTCACGCTTGCCATTGTGGACATCTACGTCCTGGACTTTGTGATCAATATCGCACAAGCTACGTGTCGGGCACTCGTCGTCGATATGCTGCCCGTCGAGAAGCAGCAGATGGGAGCTGCATGGGTGACGAGGATGGTTGGGCTGGGACACATTCTGGTCTTCGGATTTGGTGCCCTGGATCTGAACTACTGGCTGCCTCCCATGTTTGGTGATACGCAGTTCAAGAAGGTCTGCGCTTTTGCAGCTTTCATGATGGTCTTTACGTTTGGAGTGAATTGCTGGGCTGTCACAGAAAAGGTCCTGGTCCCTGATGACAGCAGTAAGACAGACGCCGATCAGACTCTGTCAGCTATCGTCTATCAGATCTATCATCGAGCTTTGTTCGTCCCGCAACGAATACAGTACATCTGCAACGTACAGTTCTGGGCATGGATAGGCTGGTTTCCATTGATGGTGAGTGACGCTATCGCCTCTACAATTATTGGAGAGGCTCGCTAAATCCGCACAGTTCTACGGCAGCACATGGGTTGGCGAGATCTACATACGACATGGACTCCACGGTACACCTCCCACAGGGGACGATGCTCTCAGCCAGGTTGGGCGCGTCGGTAGCACAGCCTTGATCATCCACTCCTCGATTGGCTTTGTCACAGCAATAGTCGTGCCATGGCTAGTAACCAGTCCAGGTGACAATGCTGTAGCGCATACCTTCACTCCACGACCACCTAAGAGCCTCGAGGGAGTTGCAAGCAAGGTCCGCTTCGTCAAGCCCAGCCTGCTCGATGTCTGGACATTCGGATGCACAATGTTCAGCTGCTGTCTGATATTCGCGCCTCTCGTCAAGTCTGTCGGCTTCGCTACCTTTCTCATGGCTCTCGCTGGTGTCCCTAGCGCCATATCGGGGCTTGCATGTACAACATTGATCGGTGTCGAGATCAACAGACTGGGCCACACACTTCCTTCGAATGGGGGTAAAGAAAGTCGAACGCCTCGAAGTCGACGTGCATCAGACGACATGGAAATGGAAGAACCTCTTCATCTTCGCCGCCTCTCGGAATCTTCGGGTGGGGCTTCGCAGTCTCCCACGGGCGAATTGAGTGGGATATACCTCGGAATTCTGAATATCTACACAACACTGCCGCAGTTCGTGGGAACAGCGATCAGCTGGGTGGTATTTTCCATTCTAGAGCCTGGCAAGAGTCCTGAGCTGGCAAAAGACGCCAGCCCAGACGATGTGCGTCCTACTGAGGGACTGAGCGGAATTGGAGTCTGTCTGTTCATTGGAGCACTGAGCTCAGGAATGGCTGCTATCTCAACGAGGAAGCTCAAGGAGCGATAGCACTTGTATAGATGTATGTGGTTTACCTAAGAAGTGCATGGTTTGACTAAGTATGCCTACAAGTATGAGTGACGTGCAGGCCTACATGACGCGCATTGCGATCATGCAATTCGTGTTACACCTCGAAGTGTCAAATGAATCACAATCTTGAGACTACATACCTAAATGTCAATTACACGTACTTTGAGAAACGTCAAGGGACCAAGACGACATGGCGGCAACAAAGATGCATCTAATATGCAACGCCCTGTTCTTGTGGTGGAAGTACATGCAATGGATCCGTTTCACGGTCCATAATGCCAGGTACCTAGGTAAGGTAGGTAGTGTTTGAACACAAACCGACCAATCCTCAATGTGAATCGTGAGTAATTCGAGGACAGCGAGGTACAACGGAGGACTAGAGTTCGTCCTGGGCCAGGAGGAGTAAGTCTCTCCAATGAAGTAGCTCTTATTCATGGGAGCTAGGTGGTATAACGCCTCCTCTACAGTTCGGGGGCCTTCAGGCTCCCTTCTCTGAGGCCGAAATGATCCTCCCGACCTCGCTATCCTTGGACAGCCTCTTGTTCGCTTCCTTCTGAACGCTGAGTACCTACAGTACCCGAGCCCACCTGATGCAGAAATCATGTATACTACCTGTATTTTCATTTTTCGGAGATAAGGTAAGTACATTGGATACGCATGGAGGGTTGGTTCAGTATTTGAGAATACGAGGGTGTCACTGCATCGTGAAGATCAAAGCGGCGGCGTCGTCATGGTCAACTTGCATCGGACTGACTTCCTCGCCTCGTTCGCTACATCAACACGCGAACATATTTGGAAATGCAGCGCGACTAGAATAGGTATCGACCAGCTCGAGCAACCGGTACCGCATACATACACGCATATCTTGGACTGCCATTGCTAAAGTGCAGGCAGGCACTACCTCCTACTGGCATTTTACAACCACCGCCACCCACGGCATCAGAACCAAGCCACGGTCGCCAGGTCATTCCGCGAATCAAGCTATAGACAAAGGAACATTGCACGAAGTCTCAGCCGACCAGTACCTCACCAAAACGTGGTAGTTCTGACCTCTGAATGTCTTTGATGGAAAGCCTACTCTACGGTGGGCAAACGTGCAAACTCTCTCTCGAGGCTCGTGTCGAAAGCTGACGAATGCAGGTGCAAATTTGGAGATGATACACATCAGCACAGTACGCGAAAGCAACGCTCAGTGTAAGCGCATCGAGGGGCTCGTTACCGTGTTCGTGGGAGGCACTGGTGGAATCGGAGAGAGTACCGCCAGAGAACTGTTTCTGCGGACGACCAGACCAAAGGCATACATTGTCGGCAGGTGAGACGCGTTCATCAGTCTGCAGCTCGATCGAGGTCTTAGCTAATGCGGAATATTACGCCAGGAACGAGGAGCAAGGTAATAGAATATGCAAAGAGCTCCACGAAATCAACAAGTAAGTGCCACCAAAGAATACATGGTACAGTGTGCGACTAACAACTTTTGATCAGCGCTGGCAAGGCCATTTTCATACAACGGGACATCAGCCTTCTTCGACATGTCGATGAACTGTGTGCAGAGCTGCGGGAGCGAGAGCCGAAGATAAATTGTCTGTTCCTGACAGCCGGGTACATGACATTAAAAGGACGAACAGAAACCGCCGAAGGCATCGATCAGAAGATGTAAGGAGAAGCCACACTTTTCTGGGGCTTGTTCTCGTCATGGACACTCTCACTGACACCCAATCCTTTCTGCTTGCAGGTCAGTCAATTACTATGCGCGTATGAGATGTATTCTCAACCTCATGCCATGTCTGGAGCGAGCCTCCAAGGACAACGCGCTATCGCGCGTAATCACGGTTCTCGCAGCTGGATCCGAAGGAGACGTGCGAGTGGACGATCTGGATCTGAAACACAACTTCACTCTCCATGCATGTCTTGCTCATTGCGTGGTGATGACAGATTTCTTTATCGGAGAGCTCGCGAAGCGATATCCGGGAACGTCCTTCAGCCACTCCTACCCCGGCACAGTCAAGACTGGCATCGCAAACGCTCTCTCGGGCCCGGTGCGACTGGCCGTGAAGGTCCTCTACGCAGTCATGACCCCCTGGATATTGAACGTACAAGAGTCTGGCGAGCGGCATCTCTTCCAAATCACCAGCCAATGCTATCCCTCCCAGCGCGGCGGCGTCGGCATACCCATCCCGGAAGGCCTATCGACGATGCGCGGAGTCCACGGCGAGCCCGGTGGTGGAGCCTACTTGCTCGATTGGGATGGCAAAACCACGGGAGACGAGGCTGTGCTGGAGAAGTACCGCAAGATGAATCTGGCGAAAATTGTGTGGGAACATACGCATGCCATTTTCGACCAGGCCGAGCAGAAGATGCGACGAGACTCGAAACGGGCTGCCCAAGATGAGGCCGAAGGCGCGGGAAGGATGATCCCAAACCCACTCGGATGGCGGCCGGCGACATGATGATTACTACAGGTACAATAACAACAGCACTATACAATAGAGAGAATCGCAGGTGATGATGGTGATGATGATGATAAAAGAGTCCAAGTGTGTCTCTCGGAGTTTCCTCCGTGGCAGGAGAAGGATACCTATAGAGGATATACTTACGTAAGCACGAGGTATTTCTAAGGCAGCAAAATGAGGCAGGTACATGCTATAGCTACCTACCTCTCCGAGGTGGTAACATGACCCCTTTTGAAAAAAAAAAGTCATTTGTTTGACACACGGCAAAACAACAACTGTTAAACAGGAGAAACAGTCGCAAAGATTACCGTACCTGGTACGCTTCCACTTGCCTACAAAAACGGGCGCTAGGAGGTACTACGAAGCAGACTTCCCGTCCAAAGGGGAGTAATGCAATCGCTGCTTTCGGTAGGGATAAACGCCAAGATCGAGGATAGGTACCGTAGAAGCTTTTTTATGCCTGGTAACGAGGAACACTGGAACGGTTTCGCTAACTTCGCTTGTTCCTGTAATTATTTTTTGTGCGATACCTCTCACTCGACGATACAGCACTATATGCCTACCTTTACTATATGATCTAGTATATACCTGGCTTTTACTTATTTAGTGTGGTTTCTCGTTTGGGGTCGTATAGGAAGTAATACCTTACTTGTTTTGTTGGAATGGACGAATGATATTCTCACTTAGGCTATCTAGCTTTTTTTAGGGGGGTTTTCTGCCTTAGGTATACTGTCCGACAACCGACCGAGGACCAAAAATGACTTGGAGGGGTCTCGGGGCTCGTTAGGAGATAAGGATAGGAAGAGGTGGTAAAGTGAACCTGTTCGAGAAGGGAGTGATCAAGTTTGTGACTTGTTAGGAGAGGTACATGTAGGTAAGGTATCTAGGTACTGAAAATAGAAAGAAAAAAAAAGGAGCAGGCATTTATCCTTACACCGCACATAATAACAACAACAGCAGCAGCAACAACAATGACAACAACGACAACGACAACAGCAACAGCAACAGCAACAGCAACCACTCTCGCGATCCCTCCCCCCCTCGATCTGGAGAGTACCTAGGTCAGGTCAGGCAGACGCAGAGCCGACATGCGTCATTAAGCGTACCGGCTACATCTCAGCTGAGATGCTGCTGTACTCAGGCCTAGACCGGGAGCCGGGCATCTAGCACCAAATAAAACAAAAAAATGCTGCAGTCGGGCCGGAGTGAAGCGCACGCCGCACGATATCATCATATCATCCCCTCCCCCCATGGCCAGCTGGACCCGTGGACTGTGGCTGTGCGGCTAGGAGGTAGTAGGTATGATGATGCCAGCCAGATGCCTTGCACGTTTTCTGTCACGTGTGGTCTGTAGTCTTCACACATCTGCCGCATGGCTGCCATGGGCCATGACCTCTGCACACACACACACACATCCATCAAGACAGACTAGACGGGAAGCCGTCGAATGGGACTTCTGGATCGCAAGTCCCGTGGCCCAATGGGAGAGCCAAGTGTGAAGAACCAAGAGTAGCGTACCACAGTAGGAGGTACCACACACACACACACACACTTGACACTCTCTCTCCAGTTGCCAGCGTGCGGCATGCGGCATGCAGGTACACAGGCCGGCAGTGCGGAAGATAGACTGTTCATGGACCAACTTTCCGCCCTGGATGGCCAACTCTGCGGAGGTAACCGCTGTACGAGAGCGTGCACCGCCACCATCTATTTGTGTGGCGCATGTACAAGCCACTGCTTGACAAACGAGGAATGCAGGTCGCATTGCGCCATACAGCCAATGGCAAGTCGTAGGAGCCGTGTAGATCGATGCACTTGCGGCAGAAAGCGTGCATCTGTCGCTGAGTCCGGGTGGCATTCTACTAGCCACACCGATGCTCTTCACTTCCGGGAGATCGCTTCTCACTATGATCAAGCTTCTGCCACGTTAGGTCTCCCCTGGGCAATGGAGCCATGACTGCAGACCACGGCCTCGGGGGGGAGGGGGGGTCACTCATATTCATATGGACTCGATCGCTCAATTGTGGCGACTTTGTTGTTGCTATGGTCCAATTCTGACGCTTCAACAACAACGACGATTTGGCACTCTTGCTCCCCGGCCATTGGTTGCTGTTTTCGCGGCTTCAGGACATGCTGGGATAGTTTTTCGCTGGGACGAATCCTTCATCTACTGGTTGCCTCTTGCTCCGGCGTCACGATATTCACCACTCACTACTATACGATCGTGGAAGACTCTCAGAGCGCGTTGATGCTGGATCGATATTCGACCCTGGATGGCTTCCATTACTTCGTCTTCCAGCGGGCGATCTTCTTCAGCTGCCGCCAATGTAGTGCTCCCGTATCGGATGCACGTCTCACAAAGATATCTCGATTTGACTCGAAAGAAGCTGGATCTGACACGCTTGCCTCGTGAACCACGATCTCGACAAGCGGCACCATGGGGCTTTGGAGTCGCCAAAACCGATTTGGAGCCCATCATCGACCACTGGACGGAAGAGTATGACTGGCGAACCCGGGAGGTGAGCGAAAAGAAATGGGGCTCCAAGGAATAAAATGGAAACGTCTTTGGCGCTGACGCTCGGCAAGGCACACTACAACGACACTCTACCACAGTATCGCGTGGTGATCCAGGGCATCCGGTTGCACTACGTGCACAAACGATCCATGTCGCCAAATGCCATGCCAATCATATTCTGTCATGGTACGTTTGAGATTGAGAAGCGAGAGTGGTTTGCTATCATGCTAGGCCCGCACAGACCTGACTTTGCTGCTTACTTCTAGGATTTCCCGAAAGCTTTATCGGTATCTCTCATATGATGGAGGGGCTCACCAACCCTCTGTCTACACCAACTACCGGCAGTGAGAATCTGCCGTCTTTTCATGTCGTGGTCCCTAGTATTCCAGGTTTCGGCTTCAGTGACATGGTCGCGGAAGAAGGAAATAACATTGCGTCGACGGCAGAGCTGTTTGACGCCTTGATGAAGTCGCTTGGCTACCCCAGGTACATCGCTACAGGAAGTGGATGGTACGTTTTTTTATGCACTCACGACTAGAGCTCGGGGCAGATGTAGTGGACGTGGGCTGATCATTGTATGTAGGGGGCTCAACATCTGCCGTCTCATGGCCCTCACGCATGGCGAGAGTTGTATGGCTATACACACCGCGAACCCCGATTTGCCAGATCCACGGTGAGTCCAACAAGTCATGGATTGACGAGTGTTGCTCCAATCGATACTAACGACAAATCGCATCAGCTACGCCCACATGCAACAGCCCCTCTCCATGCCTGCTTCTCCCACCA
Source organism: Sphaerulina musiva SO2202 (assembly GCF_000320565.1). NCBI lineage: Eukaryota > Fungi > Ascomycota > Dothideomycetes > Mycosphaerellales > Mycosphaerellaceae > Sphaerulina > Sphaerulina musiva. The sequence continues at coordinate 237,183 of NW_016017388.1, read as the reverse complement.
GCTACTCCCCTCCTCAAACCCCCGGCGCCCAGCCCGTGACTCTCGAACGGCCACAAACAGTAGCCTACGCGCTCTGCGACTCTCCCACCGGACTCATGGCGCACGTCTACGACGCCATCAGCCCCTCTTGCCCTGGAGAGAACAACAATAACAATAGCCCCATCAGCACCAAAAGCAGCAGCGGCGGCGGCGGCGGAGACGAAGACTTCCACGACACCCCCTGCTGGACACCCACGACCCTCATCGACTGGTGCATGCTCTACTGGCTCCCCGGCCCCGAAGTCGCTCTCCGCTGGCTCATGAATTCCGCCCCTATGATCCCCAAACTCTGGCGCAGCCACTGTCCCGTGCCCCTCGCCATCTCCCACTTCAGCGACCCTCACAACACCTCCGGAGGTACCCAATGGGCAGAAAGTTACCACCACATCGCCCTCATCAGTCGCCGCTCTGCAGTCGTCGTCGGAGGAGGCGGCGGCGGTTCTCGTGGTGCTCGCGGTACTGGTAATGCTAGTAGCCAAGTCCGATTCGCAGCCTGGGAGCGTCCGGCAGAAATGGTAGCGGATATTCGAGCTTTGGCATGTTATATTGCGCCGGTGTTTTGGGGCGGCTTTTCCCCTTTGCCTTCGCCTGGCGCGAGGCAGCAGCAGCAGATTGTCGTTCCGTCGAATATGCCTCCTCCTCCTACGACTATGGGGTCGATGGGGAGAGTAGGAGGAGGATATTGAAACTTTGGAAGATGATCTGTTGCTCTTGCTTGCTGCGATGATGATTTATTCTTATTCTTATTTTTATTGTGTAAATGATACCCTCTATCGGTGCAGAGTAAAAAATCTATTCCCTCGATTGATTTACACTTTTTTCACACTTACACTTATCTTACATCAACGACCCAAACGAAAACCAACGCCAACCTACCTACCAACCTTTAAAAATTCGAGCTAGGGAGGGAAACTATATGGTCTTTTCTTGTTTTGTCATCAACTCGTGTGTCGTATCAATTTCATATACCTTATCCATCGATCTATCGGATACATCGGTACATCCCAGCAGTAGTGAAATGCATAAAAAGCATCAAAGGAAGTCTGCCTTGAAACAAGGGAACCACACCCAAAAGGAGAAAGGAGAAAGGAGGCAAGAATGGCATTTAATGATATTACATATTGTCAGTGTCGCACTGAACTCTGCCGGGCAGGACGGGGGCTCGTCAAGAAGAAGGAGAATTGATAGGTTCTGCAGTAGCTTTTCAGAGCAAATGATCAAATAATCACGCATGTACCTTATCATTGATTGCCTACAAGATTTTCTGATTTTCTGACCAAGGAGATACTAAATTCATAATCTTTTGTGATTTAAATCAATCAACATCATCCTCCCTCCTTCCTTTCGCCCCCGGCTTATGGGCTATGCTCTCCCAGACGTGGTGCGCCACCCTTCCAGTCATCTCTTTCGAAATATCTGAAAACGAGCTCGTAGCCTTCGAGATCGTGCACCACGCGATCAACGCGTCTGTACCCCTTGATTCGGTCCATACGCCTGTCGTTTCTGGCATTACCGTTTTCGAGACCTTCCTTCGCCTCGAAGAGGGTGACACTGAAACGGCCAGGTTTGAAAATGCCCACCACCTGCTGAACAACATCGACAGTCGTGCGGCCACTGTGACGCGTTGGTACATTGGTCTCAAAGCTGGCATAGGAGCATTGTGGCTCAGGTGTAACATGAACAGTCCAGTAATGAGTGTTCTCTGCATCACCAGGAATCGGAACCACTCCGTTCGCAGAGTAGCCACATGGCGTGAAGAGATACGAGTCGATGCGCGCATCGGGGTATTTCGAAGCTGGGTACACGTCGACCAGTCCGCAAGCTTCAGTGACCACCGTTCCGAGAGTGTGGCCTTCAGTGCTGAGCTCTTCTCCAAACGTCAATGGCTCGTCTTCTTCCGAGCTCAGATCCGAGTGCTCCTTTGCAGTCTGGGCAAAAACATCGAAGCTGGCATCATCGCTTCCGCTTCCTGTAACTAGCGTGTTACCGGAAATGCTTGGGTCGGAGCCGTTGCGCTCTTCAATGACTCCAAGGTGCGAGATGGCGTCCTTGCGAGCCAAGTGAGCGCTGCGAGCGTTGTCTTGCGCAATGGCGCTAGCATCCTCAAGGTAGAACTTACGAGCGTTCTGCTCTTCCAGATCGGTCATGAGAATCTCCAGAGTCTCATCACCTGCCTCGTTCTCCGGCATGTGTCTTCCTTTCTCGGGCAGAGTCATCTGCTGGGTTGGCGTGTGGAAGAGCTCACCCTGTGGAGTCGAAGGTGGAGTGAGCTCGGTTCCTGGACCAGTGATGTAGAGATACCAGTGCTCGCCATTCATCTTGCCAATCATGTATGCACTGCCTCCCAGAAACATCTTGTCCAGGTATCGTACTTCATCACGCCAACTGCGATGTGGTCCCTTCTGCTGGTCCGGAAACAAGAAGTTCTTACGACTATAAAAGACGCGGTGTGGTTTAGCAGCCACGGTCGTTCCCCCGGGCAAGCTAGCTTGGACGGATGGAAATCCAGCCTCCAAAACCGCAATCTCCAGCATGCGTGGGAGTCCACGGAGCAGAGTGGTAGTGCCGCAAGTCTTCAGCACGAGTTTGTGTTTAAAGACGAACATGCTCGACTCCGAAAGCAGATAGGCATCGACATTTCCCGACTCAATGACCGAGAGAACCTTGCAGTTCACGAGGTCGAGCATTTCCTTCCATGTGTCCTGAGAGACAGCCTTGAGGCCATTTGGCGCAGCAGACGCCGGCAGAGCCTTGTCAGATTCCGTGAACCATACTTCTAAGAGCTTTTCTGGTCCTTCAAATGCATTGCTGGAGTCAAGATCGAGCGCAGTAATGTCTCGATTGATGGTCCAATGTGGTGTACCACTCAATGACGAAGGCGAGTTGGTGTAGTTGGGTGGAATTGCAGTGTTCACCATCTCCAAGCCGGTCTCTTGTGATAAGGACTTTGAGGGGTACGGATATCCTGACCTAGGCGTGCGAATGCCCCCTGTGTTGTGATAGCACTATCTGCTGCCTCAGCGACTGTCGCGGTTTTGTCTGAGGAGAGAAGGCCCACACCCTTCTGTCTTGAATGGAGGCTGGCTTTCGCCAGCAGCAAGCAGTTGTGAATATGTAAGACGACCGTAGTCGACGTTAGGGAGGTCTCGTGCAGAGGGCAATAAAAGAGCTCTTGCGGCGCGGAATGGTGCCGACTATGGTCTGTTCGTCGTGAAGGAGTCTCCGATACCCGGCGGAAGTATCGGGTCGAGTGTGGTTATGGGCGCAATGGAGTGGTGTGGACGGAGGGTAGATTGGTACAGCAAGTAGCTGGTGTTATCTGGGCCTTTTCCAGTTTCGAGTCAGCACATGATGCCACATTTTCAGGGCATGGAGAGCATCTCTCACTTCTGGGGCTTCGCGAGGGCTCGTAGAAGGTCTTCTGGACGCATAGATGGGTGGAAGGTGTTCAGAGGGAGTCTGTCATCGAACAGTCGATCACGATCTGCTGCGTGGTGATGATTCTGCGACGCCTCGTGAGCACAGATGAAGGTGGAGCTTTTCCCAATTTGTGGTAGCGGATAGCGATCACGGTGTGTGGAATGCGGTGTTAGGTTGCAGTTGTGGTAAATGTGGTGGGCGAGAGAGTAAGATTGAGAGTGAAGAAAGTGAGAGTGGTGCAGAGAGTGAAGAAGGGTAAATTTTGGTTGATTGTCATTGCCAAGTCACGGACGTGGCGCAGGCGGCGGGCCTCGCTTCCCGCCTCGCCCTACCGTGACACCTTCCCCGACCCTCGTGAAACTCGCCAAGTTTCATTCTACTCGACAGGCCTCTTTTAATTTTCTCTACCTCACCTCACCTGATTCAAGCAGTCACCGCTTGGGCTGACATTTGGTCATCTCACATGTTTGATCCCCTATCTGGGCCTGATCTTGGCCCAATTCCGCCGTCAATATTATGAACCAGAGCCAGGACGAGCCCCTGACGACTCCTCATCAACTTCACTGACTGGCCTGCATCGAAAGTGATAATGGGAGGTTGAGCCATCGATGGGTAGGAGGGCTCCAACAGGTAGAGCTTGTCCAAACTGGCCGTCCATCGATGCCCGAGATGGACGCGAATCAAAGAAGACATCTGGGAGATACAGCAATGGCAATGGGGCGACTGAAGGAGTTCTACATCAGAGGGGAGAGGTACGAAGAAGGCGCGGAAGGGGAAACAAGGTGTAACAGTCATCAGAACTTGTACGAAAACATCATCAGAACGATTGCTGCTGGGTATCTCTGCGCGCGAAAGCGAATATCTTCCTTCCAAAAAAGGACTTTGTACGTCCACGTATCCTATCATCACGCTCTTCCGCCCTCCCACGCTTTCGACTCAAAATGCAGACATGTGCTTTAGAATGAAGAAGGCAGACCGTGCGTGCCTGGCTGCGCGCCTGTGGACGAGGGACGAGCAGCGCTTCCATATTGTGACTGGTGCGAGCTATTTGGGACCGCTGCTGGAGGTGGTGGCATAGTCGCTGGCGGATTGCGGTTCTTACCCACAACTGGCAGACCATGTGGTTGCACTGGCTTGGTCACCATTTTCAGCCTGATGGGAGGCCTGTCCCGAGCAGGTGTTCCGGCGAATGTGAAGGCATATGGCGTTGATCGAGGCAGTGCAGCTTGACTTGCCGACAGTCCAGCTTGACTTGCCGATTGTCCAGCTTTGGCAGCTTGCTTTTCATATTGCCGCATGTTCCGACGCATTGCAAGCTCTTCCTTGACCTCTCTCTGCTCCTCCTCGTTCAGTGGCTCATCAGCAGCGTCCTCTTGTAGAGTCTCGATGGTTGTGAGCTTGCGGATCTGCGGTCCAGCGTAGCTCTCGCCATCTTTGAGCTGCCTCCGGAGTATCTTATGCAGCACGGCCTCGTCTTTCCCGAGCCACTGCTGCAGATCATCCTGTGGTGTCTCTTTAGGCTCATACAGCCAATCGCCGGCGGTTCCGAACGCAATCCGGCGTGGGTTCTTCTTATCTACAACTCGCTGTGTGAGTGACGTCTTGAACATCTGTTTGTCGTAGATGTTGTCCTCGAAAGTACCGCCAATAATCAGACGATACACAAACACTGGCTTAGTCTGACCTAAGCGATATGCACGGCCTACAGCTTGCTCTTCATGTGACGGATTGAAACCAAAGTCGAGGATGACGACGCGGTTCGCTCCTTGGATGTTCAGACCGACTCCAGCTTTAGTGGACATGAGCAAGACCCCATTCTCACTTTTGTGGAAGGCATTGATGATGGGCTGGCGTTTCGATATGGCTACACTCCCATCGATACGACCACACTGAATATGAGATTTGCGGAGAAGCTCTTCTACGTAGTCGAGTGTAGGAATGCTTCCAGAGAATACGAGTATCTTGTCGTGGCACTTTCCAGCGTGACGGATGATGCGGAGGAGCATTAACATCTTCATAGAAGATTCAGCTCGAAGGTTGTCGTCTATGCCGGCGACAATGTCCTGCTTGACCTTGTTGGAAAAGGCCAGTGATTGGATAGCTTCATCCATATCAAGGTCTTCAAGGTCAATACCCTCAGGAGATGGAGTGCCAGTGCCGCCATCACTGACAGAGGGCGTGGACTCTCTCTGCAATGTCTTCTTCGTCTGATGCATCAGAAGCTTGCGCTTGAATGCAAGTGGATGATTCATCAGAAGAGTGAGTGCTGCGAGCCATGCAAATATCCTTGTCTGGCTCACGATCTTGTTGAGATTGCTCTCGTCCTTGCTCAAGGCTGCGAGGTACTTCTTGTATGTCACCCGCTGGATATCAGACAGTGGCATTATAATCACGAACTCCAGCTTCGGTTTGAGCGACCCACGCAGAACGTTAATGTCAGCTCGATGCACCTTTGGCTCAATTTGATTGCGAAGCACAGCAAGCTTCTTCAACATTCTCCGCACATCGGAAGGCTCACTGTCTTTGCGATTGCCTTCCTTGATCGGGTTGGAGTAGGTCTGATTGAACCACGTTTTCTCGCCCAGGTAGTTCGGCGCGGCGAATGAGACCAAGGAGTAGATCTCGTCAACGTCGTTGCTCATAGGAGTACCCGTAAGACCGATCCTGCTCTCGGTATGAATGCTTTGCGCAGCCCGAGTCACTTTTGCCTTGGGGTTCTTCAGGCTGTGGACTTCATCGGCGACGACTATCTCGGGTCCCTTGATCAAGTATTTGTCGAGTTTCGTGCCGAACGGTGCAAGCTTGGCTGCAGGTTTTCGCTTTGCTTCAGCTTCTGGGTCTCTCCAATTGGCATACCTTTGGAACAAGCCGTAAGTCATAAACAGTATACCACCGATATTGAACCAACCTTCGAGCTCGTCGATAGTCTGTTCCGGCCTGCGAGAAGGTACGCTTTCGACTGTAAAGATGTTGGTAAATACGTGGGGTGCCCATGTTCTGATCTCTCTGCGCCAATTTTGGATCAGAGCAGCGGGCAAGATGATCAGCATGCGCAGTTGTCTTTCCCGAATATCAGGAGGGCGCAAGTGTTCTGGCACTTGCTTGTAGACGCGAGGATTCTCCGATCGAGTAGCCTCGTTGAGGGCGACAAGCGTGGCAATTGTTTGCAGCGTCTTTCCAAGGCCCATGGTGTGCGCCAAAATGCAGCCTTGCCCGCCGTCACTCCCTTGCGCTGTGAGCTCACGCCACATGAACTGGATACCTTCGATCTGGTGCTCTTTGAGAGCACTTGCAATTTTCTTGTCGACAAAGATGTAGTCTTCTCCATCATCCAGAGATGCCAGCGGGTTGATGGCAACGGTCGAATTGCTCGGATCTGCCTGTATCATAGCTCGGAGCTCCTTGGAATTCGAGCCTTCGCTTTGCATCTCCTTGAATTTCTGCTGGCGGCGAAAAGCTGCAGCCTGGGACTGTTCTGCATTGGCGTTGAGCTTTACTATCTTCTGGTTCTTCTTCCTGGGAGTGCCTGCGAGCCGCCCATCGTCCAAGTCCGATGAACTCGAAAGGTCGATAACCTTAGTGAGTCCTCTGGAACTAAACCGACCCGGCAACGACTGCGACTTGCTTTCTGGGGGCCACAAACCAGGTGTGTCCAAGTACAGGGCGAGCATCTGGCAGAAATACCTTATTGAGGCCTCGTCGCTTATAGCAGATTCCCAGTTGATACTTTGGCGGCTACCATTGAAATATATGTCCGGTTCACAAAAGTGGAAGGCCAGGAAAAGTTTTGTCGAGAGTACCACGACCTTGTCTTGATCACTTCCGGAGAAGTCTCTTCGGAGGACTTTGAGGACATTCCATACCTGTTTCCAGTACCCATTCCTTTTCAAACCAAGCATACTTTGTTTGATATCTTCTCGCTGTTGCGGTATCAACGTGGCGAGGAGCTTGATCAGTATCCGCTTTCTGTCGAGTAACGACTTCAGCACATCGATGTCCCAGGTGGCCACATCTTGCGCGGTAGCACTCTCGGGCTCACCATGATATTTGAGGTCGTGCTTCTTGCTTCGCTTTGATTTTCCAGGAGTCGAGTCCGAAGATATGACGATAGCGTCCGCAGACGAACTCATAAACGTTCGAGACTTCGACGGCGTCCTGTTCTCCTGCTTCACTCGCTTTTGGAAGCCAAAGGAATTTGGGCTAGGCAGAACTTCAGACTCTGTGCCGCCGCCCGTGTCTGTCAACTGTGTTTCATGACGGCGAGCGTTACTTTGTCGAGCTGTGATGCTAGGAGATGAGAATTCAGGCTCGTACTCTGAATGCTCAGACTCTACAGGCGGGTCCAGCATTTCGTAATCCTGCTCGGCGGTTTCTGACACATCCGCTTCTATTGGTGGATTGGGTGACTCTGCTAAAAGCGACGCCGAATCATCGAGGAAGTCCGCATCTTCGTCCTGTTCGGAGGCTTCGTCGGATGCATCCTCATCCTCGTCCTGTCCTGGGCCCTCAAGCGGCACCGGGCTCTGTTCGCCTTGAGCAGAGTGAAAGTCATCCTCATCGGCTCCAGGATCTGGCTCTACGCTAAGCCTATCGTTGGGGTGAATCAAGGGCAACTTTTGTGGTTTGCCAGTATTAGTAGATTTGGGTCCAGGAAAGTTGCGTTCACCATGCTTAATGATGTGATGCGGCTCTCTTGTCCTTTGCCATACGTCAATCTTCCATCGTTCTTCTTCGATATCCTGAATAGTAAGGTCCATGGCCTGGCATTGCTTAGTCACTTCCTTCTCCGTCTGCCACTCGTCTCTATGCATTTCTTCTTTGAATTTGTGAACACGGTGCTCGAGATGTTGGATCCTACGTTCCGCGCCCTCGATCAAACCGTCGCGGATCACACGACTCCGGCGTGTCTGCCTCCAAACGCTCCATGCGCGTTTTTCTTCTCTTACGGGCAGGAACTTCTGCTTCCATGCACTTGCAATGTCCGTCAGTGCGGCGTCGATGACACTTTCAAGGCGAGCACCGGATAACTTCCCATCTTCTGCCTCTGCTTCATCTTTTTGCATCTCCAATTGTAATGATGCCAGTGAGCCCTCGGTATTGGAGGCGCCATACTCCGGCAACAACTCGTCGCTGTTGGTAGACTTGTACTTAGTAGCCAAAAAGTCCCACTGGCCGCTGTTAGAATCCGCTGGCTCTCCGTCAATGCTGCCGTAATCGAAGCCAGATTCAAGAAACGCTGCGTTCTCTCGTTTGGATGTGCACCGATTACTGTCTTCACCGCATATTTGCACCACTAGGGCAGACTGTGCCTTGTCATCCTGCAACAGGTTCTCGTTGTAGGGCAAGATAGCGATTGCATCATGCCCGCGTCGCTTGATATGCTTGACCGCCTTACTGTCTGACTCTGCAACGTCCAATGCCAGAAAACGACGCATTTGCCTGTACACATATGCGCTCTCTCCGGCGAGCTGATTCGTAGCCTGGAATTGAAAACAGGTATCTTCTTTCTGGAGGACCTGCGAGTCTTTATCGTCTGAGGGCGAGTTTGCAAGCTCGGGCGTGTTGGGCCTCGACGCAGGGTTGCTCATCATCCCGCTTGGCATCTCTGCAGCACAAATCTCCTGTCCCATCCTCGTTTTGCCGAAGAAGATCTCGTCCACTGGCAGTCTCGAGTCGCGGAGAAAGCTTGCAGACGCCGGTAATGGCCGTGGCTGTATGTCCGGCTCAAACGTCGACAGCTTCGAGATATCGAGCTTACGGCGCTTACGACCACTACTGTCCTCTACCTGCACATCACCAGCACGCTTCGTGCTTGGATTGGAGATAGGCACGGATAGTACTGGCTCCTGTTCCGTCGTAGGTAGCACAGATGGCGTCGCAGCTGTAGAAATGGGAGTGCGCGGAGCGCCCTCCTTCTGACATGTTGCTGATTGCGCTCTCAGTTTTCGTATACAGTGTTTGATTGCACCTCGTTGGCCCAGCGACTTGATACCGCACTCATCTCGGAGGAAGCCAGTATCAACTTCTTCGAAGAGCATAAATCCACACACGTCGTTTTCCTCGATTTTCTGTGCGAATGCGTTCATGTCCGGAAGCCGTGCATTCGGAATGTCATCAATGAGTACCGGCGCATTGTTGCGAAAGCAGTCAGCCACCTGCAGGGCAGTCCAGTGCCATGGGTCAGAAGCCATAGCGCCGGTGTTTCCAGAAAAGCGCTGCTGGTGGCAAGAATAATGATGTAGGTGATTAAGTTGTCGTGTGAAGTTTTGAGGTATTCGTAGCGGTGATGACTAGGTGACGCAGTAGAAGGTCACGTGCTGATAGGATTGCGCTGTGCAGCAGGTAGACTGTGTGTGAATGATGATAGTGCTCGAAACAATAGCGACTTGCGAGGCAGTTGCGATTGTTATGACGAACACCGCAAGCGAAGCTCATCTAAGGAGCGCGCGCTGATGTCGTAAGTCGAACAGCTGGACGCGTCAGAGAGGTCTGCAGGACTCCTGGAAAGTTGTCCACAGGCGAGAACGCGGAGCTCGTGGAGGATATCACTCAGAACACAACCTGAATAGACAGTGTGCACCAGTCTCGTGTCTTCAACCTTCTTGATACCCACGAGGACAGCCACTAGCATGAACTCCGGGTGTTGGTTCCAGCTGGTAAGACAAATAGCAGAGTGCGACCATCCGTGAGGGAAGCCCAATAGGCTCTCTTTCGTCCTCGTGTAGCAACGCAAATTGTTCTCTGGTCACTGGCTGCGCGTGTGGACTACAGCTGCGACTTTTGCCCACTTCAAGACTCCTTGATTTTTTTCTTCGATAGCCTGGAGGGATGAAGATCTCTCGATCCGGAGATCGGTATCGGCACAACTCTTGCTCGCTCCTCTGTCATGTTACGTGCAGAGTACTGGCATGAGCCACACAGATAGCGTCTTGTTCGATGTCCTCCTGCTCCTGTTCTCGTTGCGGACGTGCTTGACGGCTATTCGAATCGCGGACGCTGAGTCGTGCTGCACAACTTCGGCGTGAAGGTCTCGTCGGTTGGGCAGAGAGTATTGGAAATGAATGTACAGTCCAAAGTGCAGTTCTCGCCGTGATGCGATCAGCAGCTCACGCTGTGTGAACGGCGCGTCCCAGGCCCAGGAAGATCGTGGGGTCCAACTGGAAGTTGAGATGCTTAGTAAGCAAGAATGGGTTCTATGCCTGCCGATCACGGCATTGAAAGAAGACCCACTAGCCTCTGGGTAACGTTGGAGGCTTCAGAACATTCTCTTGCGGACTTCCCATACTCTTCTTCCTGCGGTACAGATCAAGATGTCGACCAGCATGTATCCCGAATACCCTCCAGAGCTGAGTGAAGACCAAAAGTCCTACTTGTTGACGAACCTCAAAGATTGGTCAATAGCCCATGGCTTGGCTGTAAGACCAGCACCGGGATATGTGCCAGCAGGACAAGATCCTTCGGGGGCATTGGCGACAACAGCACCAGTCACTCTGTTCCCTAGTCTGTTCCCCAGACTATGCTTCGAGCAGGCCAAATCTGTAGCGAAAGCATACAATGAACTCTACTCGGCAATTGCCAGTGATGAGGAATGGTTGACTGGCATCGTTGAGGAGTAGGTGTTATCCATATCGATCCTCACTTCAACGTCTGCGTGCATGATCGCTGCGTGCTCACTTCGCAATGTATCACGGAATGCCTCACTTTGCTGGCAGGTGCGGCTCAGCTGGAATTAGCTGACGTGCTCTTCGCAGACTCGTTGAGATTGATGACTTTATGGCGGGACTGTGGAAGATACATCAAGCTGTCAAGGCAGAGGGCTATGTCCAGGTAAGACGCGATGTGTTGATCTCACTCGTGATGATACAGTATTGATATTTGACCAGCCTTTGGCTCTGGGTCTCTTCCGTTCAGATTACATGGTGCATGTCGATCGAGGTAGCACATCTCAGCCTACAGTCAAGCAGGTCGAGTTCAACACCATCGCGTCCTCCTTTGGAGGTCTTTCAAGTCAAGTCTCTGGTCTGCATCGGCATCTCCACAGCATCGATGCCTATCCTGACGAGATTGCGAGCAGTGTGAATGATGCGGCACTGCCTGCTAGCAGCTCAGTGCCCTCGTTAGCAAGAGGCATGGCTGCAGCCCACAAGGCATATGGTATCTCCACAACAGGACTACCAACGTGCGTGATTTTTCTCGTTCAGGATCCGGAACGGAATGTGTTCGACCAAAGACACCTTGAGTATGCTCTCAACGAGAACCATGGAGTGCGGACCTTCCGTTTACCTTTTGGACGAGTTCTGCAGGATACCCAGGTCGATAGCAACCGGAAGCTCATCTATACGCCTCCGCAGAATCCGGCTAAGCGTTACGAGGTCACTGTCGTCTACTTCCGTGCAGGCTACTCACCAGATGAGTACACTTCCGATGCTCACTGGTCTGCCCGACTGCAGATTGAGCGCAGCACCGCGATCAAATGTCCCACAGTTCTCACACAACTTGCCGGAACCAAGAAGGTTCAGCAAGTTCTTGCCACACCTCACTCGCCCCATCTCGCACGCTTCCTGCCGGACCACAATCAAGCATCGGAAGTGCTCAAAACCTTTGCGCCAATTTATCCTCTTGACAAATCCGAAGCCGGCATGGAGGCTCGCAGACTCGCTCAGCATCCAGAGAGCGCGAGCCGTTATGTCCTCAAGCCTCAGCGTGAAGGAGGTGGAAATAACATCTATCGCAAAGCCATCCCACCGTTTCTCAAGGACTTGGCCGAAACGCATTGGCCCGCTTACATCCTGATGGAAATGATCGAGCCCCCTGCACAGTCGAATACCATCTTCCGCAATGGAGAGACGCACAGTGGGGGCGTGATATGTGAGCTTGGAATCTACGGCGCATGTCTTTGGCAAGCTGGGACAGGTGGAAAGAGAGAAATTGTCGAAAACTTCGAAGCAGGATACCTTCTACGCACCAAAGGCGATCAGAGCGAAGAAGGCGGCGTGGCTGCAGGTTTCGGTGCTGTCGACAGTCCCTGCTTGGTGGATGTGTAACTGCAGCAGCAGCAGCCTCATCTGTAGCGAACCGGTTTCAAGTACCGGTATTTCTGCCGTACAGTTGAGATCCAACTACATAACCTACCTTACCTCACCCGTCGTGCAGGTGCCAACCCCAGACTCTACCTTTTACCTCAGACAGGCAGACTTTCTCACCTTACCAAAAGGCTCGTAGAAAATCGGTCTCGATAACGACGATGTCGATAAGGTAAGATAAGGCGTTATCGTGCAAGATGTGCAAGACGTTTCACGTCCCAGGTACATACACGCACCTTTCTTTTTAGTCTACACTCTTGCAGAACTTGAGACACTTTCTACGCTTTCCGAAAAAGAAAAAAAGAAAGAAGAAAAAGAAAAATGAAAATGAAAAAATAGGAAAATGAAAAAGGTTCTCCGATGAGATCCGGTCTAAGCAAGATGGAATGTTTCACCTTTAGGTACCTCCTATGTTCAAAGACGTTTTGATACACTTCGATTTCTTGAGGAGGTAGGTAGGTACCTAGGCAGATCCGTAATCGATAGCCATACATATCGTCAAGCTTCCCTCAGGTACCTAGACGATATCGAGGAACGAAAAAGTACGAGTTTATATTTAGCTTTTTTATAGAAAGTTGCTCATGAGCATACCTAGGTACCGATACCTGTACCTTACCTACGTGTACCTATAGTGTATAGACAATGTCTGTGCACGAATTTCTCACACGTCCTTATGTAGGTATCGTAGTCTTTGTAACTTGAACGGTGCGCCCAGGAGGCAGATCGATCGGGACGACGGGAGGCGTATTCATTCATTCACGGGCAGAGCCGTCTTGAGCGTTTGTAATCGGGAACTCTCCATATTAGGTGACGAACGGACGGGCGATGAAATGACTCGGTGAGGTGGGAACGACGGGAACGCGATGCATTCCCGCGTGCAATTCATCTATACAGTACCTACCTCCTGCCTTATCTCTGTGATAGGTACATGTAATATTCAATTGTTTCCACCAAAGAAGCTCTGTGCGTCGGCGCGTATTGCCAAGAGAAAGAAAAGCTCAGGTACAGGTAGGTTGGTTCCTCTCAACACGTTACACGCGCGTCTTGTCAAAGCACGCGACAGACACGCGTTCACGCGTAAAGTGCATTCATGTGCATTGCGCGTGCCCGAGCGTGAATAGAGTGTGGACACCTCATACACACCATGCAGTCAGTGTAATACACTTTTTTTTGTTTTGCGGCCCGCAACCCGCTTTTGCGCATATATTGAATTTGACACATCCCGACAGGGAAACTCTAAAATGCACACTTCACATCCCTAATTTCCTTTTTTTTTCGTTCACTTCCTTCTCACCCCTGCCACTACAAATTTCCTTTCCGCCGACTGCCGCAGACTTTGCATTGTTTATTATTGGGCGGTTTCTCTTTTGGGCACCGCACCGCCTTGATCCATTACCGTCCCCCCGCACTGAGGATGGATGATGAAGCAAGTTTTTGACTTTTTTTTTTTGTTATTGTCGTCGTCATCTTTTATTATGTGGGGGGAGTGAGGGGTGAACAGGGTGAGAGACTGTGATGAGAGAGTGAGAGCAACTTGCATCGACTGTGCATGTAGTCATTCAGCGCCGGAACGAGGACCGATATGCGCTGTCAGATCTGCAGGCTTTACGACGATGATGTGTGTGCTGGATGTGCATACTGCAGCCAATCCCAACCGGAGATCATTTCATCACTCCATTCCCCATCAATCGATCAATCATGAGCAGGAGAACAACGAACAACGAAAAAGTCATGCATCGTCATTACCTAGCCGTGTGCGGTGTAGCAAGAGAAGCCGGTCGATTCGTACAGGTAGCGCTCACCCCCCTCCCCCCCTCCAGAAAAGCCAAGCCCGCAAAGCAAGCCTGCTCTCTCCCTGGTGGTGTGCCCTGCTGGCTGAGTATATAGTGGTAAGGTAGGTAATAGTGCACACTCCCATGGACTTCCTATCCTAGTAACGAGGCTATAACATGCGCGGCTGCACGCAACCGCTGTGAGCGGGCTGTGAGTGATCCACTTTCTCGATCTCTAGTCAAGTTTCTTCATCATGACTCAAGCATTGCGCTTGGCTACGAACTCTGCCGTCTCCGTGCCGAAAAGAGCAAACAGGAACGAAAATGCAGAGGACCAATCGATGGCTGTGCTTGCAAGCCCGACTCAAGTCCTTTCATTTGTTCAAATCTGTCGAAAACTAAGAGTCTAAGTCCAACTGGGCCGACCCTGGTTCACATGTAATTCTTTTTCGGCTCATGGCAGGGTATCATGATATAGACGCCCTTTCGCTCATACGCTGCTTTGTCATTTGTTCTGCTGCTGCTGCTGCTGATCTTTCCCTCCGCCCTGGACCGAACGACACTGCCACTCGTTCGTTCGTTCGTTCGAGAGAGTAGTATCACGCCCACCCGACGTGGTCTCTCTCACACCACTGGACTGCCGATCCACCTTTCGGACGTGATTCTTTTCGATGCTGAACTAGCAGGAGACGAATTATAGGTAGCCATTGGATCTGGAAGGATGTATTGAGAGACAGTTCAACGACGGCTTCACTCTTCGTGCTTGCAAGAAATCCTCTACGAAAACGAATATGCGCCTCCCGCATGTGGCAATCAGTCTGCTCTGCGCGCTGTCATGCGCGGAGCAGCTGGGCAGGAGGCCGGCACTGCAAGCTCGACAGGACAATGTACCGACAACCACCGACGGTGTGGCGAGCACGACTCCTCCGGACCAAAGCATAGAAACATCGACTCCCACGATATCGCCAACTAGGACACGCGAGACGGAAAGTGTCCCGACTACGACGCAGATATCTGGAGATGGAGAAGTGACTTCTGCCATCACTGCTGTTCCTATTCCCACGTCAACTGCGACCAACAGTACGTCGAACGGCACGATTCCGAATGGCTCAGATTCCGATTCGAACCAGCTTCCGATCAAACCTGTCATCACCCCTGCGCTCGGTGTCGCTGGTGCTCTCCTCATGATATCGGGATTGGTCCTGGCTTTGGTGGGCATCAAACACCGGCCAACACAGACCTTCCTCAGCACGTCTTTGTTGATTGCGCTGAGTATCGAGGTTCTGATCATATACCTCATGCGGCCGCCCGTCTCCAATACCGTTCAAGGAGCCTATGTCATCGCGGGAGCTCTGGGAGGATGTGCATTAGGAGCGCTCGCATTGATCTTCAGGGAGGTATCAGAAGGGTTCGGTTGTCTGCTTGGAGGGTTCTGCTTGGCCATGTGGCTTCTGGTCTTGTCGCCGGGAGGAGTCATCAAGAACCACGTTGGCAAGATCATCATGATCGGACTGTTCTGCGCGGCCGCTTCTTCACTGTATATCAGCCGCTTTACGCGAGTCTATGGCATCATTGCCTGTACAGCGTTCGCGGGAGCGACTGCGTTCATCATCGGTCTTGATTGTTTCAGCAGGGCGGGTCTGAAAGAGTTCTGGATGTACATCTGGGGTAAGCATCATGTTGTGTGTCCTCATATGCTACCCGAAGTGCTAATGTTAGTTCGACAGATGTCAACTCGGATGTATTCCCTCTCTTCACAGATACATATCCCATCAATCGGAACATGCGTGCCGAGATCGCAGCCATCATCATCATCACCTTCTTTGGAATTCTGTCGCAAATCAAAATATGGCAAATTGTCAAAGAGCAAAAGGCCAAGCGCGAAGCCGATCGACTTGCAGAGCAAGCGGCGAGGGACGCTGAGGAAACCGAAGTGGGACGCGATATTGAGGCGCAGGTTGCACGGGAACGTGGAAATTGGGAAGGCACTTACGAGACCAAGAAGATGGCCGACGTTCATGTTGGTTCGGTGTCGGAGAGTGAAAAGGGCTCCAACAGCTACGAAATGTCTTCATCCGGGATGAGCGAGAGGTATTGCCCGTTTCCCGTGCCGAATTCCGACTCGGCTGCCACCGACGGCTCGGGGCACCGGCCAGCGTTATCGAGTCCTCAATCGGCTTCAAGTCTGAATGTGCCATTTGCGGATAGCAGCAACCGGAGAGCATCGCCAGGACCTGGTCTGCCGCCTCTCGGTTTCGACTTTGAGAATGGAGTGCCCACTACCAATGCGGCATTGCCATCTACAAGAGCATCCTCGTCTGCTTCACCAGCACTAGGTATCAGTCAAGCTGGTAGCAACGCAAGCAGCACTGTGGATGTTCACTTGGGCGAGAGGAGGACAGACGCGTCCCTTTCTGCGCAGAACGCCGTGGATGATGAGCAATTCCCAATGGAGGAGGAGGACGACGACATCGCCTCTTCGATTGCCGCCACAGCGGCTGAAGCTCCTGATATGGATGCTTTATCAATGCGGCTCTCTCGCCCAACATCAATGTACATGTCCCACGACCACGACACGCACCAGGCAGCGACTTCACAAGTCTCGTTAGTGGAAGACGACGACGAGGCGTTATGCCTTCCCGGCAACAAGCCCGATGAAGCTTCGAGGGCGGGCTCGCCAAAGCCGCCTGGTTCGTTACATACCGGTGACGAGTCGTACTTCAGCGGCGAAACTACTGATGATGCAGGCGGGCAAGCCAATCTGAAGGAACGTTTGCCCAAGAAGATGTCGAAAGCGGCTTCGTCCTATAGACTGAATGAGTGGGCAAAGGAGGTCAGTCGCGCTGAAGCTATGCCCGTCGAGGAGGTGGAGGAGCACACCACAGACGCCGTACAGGTCGAAACCACGGACGCAGCAGCTGCCGCCAGAGCTGAAGAGAATAACGCAATACCGGTACCTCCAGCACCTCCCAAACCCAAGCAAGTGGCTCGAGCGGCGTCAAAAGCGGAGAATCTTGGCCGATCCAGCAGGCATCTGAGTCGCATGCCGTCTGGTATTGCTGCTACGCCAGTCTACGCTCATAGCTCACGGGGCAGCGAGGATAGCTGGAACGTGCCGCTTGCGAAGCGTATGAGCAGCAACCCTGCTTTCATCTCGAAAGATCCCATCGCTGAAGAAGCCATACGGCATGTCTCCTCTTCCGATGTGCTCAGCGGGCAAAGATTCTCGCCTTCGCCCACCCAGCAGCTCAACTCCGCCCCATCTAAAGCAACTTATCTCCCCGAAGCAGCGCAAACTGAAGCCACCAAGAGTACAGATCTGCTAAGCGGGCAACGCAGCTCGCCTTCGCCTTCGCCCAGCCAGCAGCAGCAGCAGCTCAGTCCACCTTCGCCCAAAACGAATCTTGTCCCAGAGGCAGCGCAACCTACGTCTCCCAAGAATATTGCCCGAACGCAGTCCAAGGATCGCTTGTCACAAATGCCACGAAGCATGTCGAGCATGTCCAATCTTCTTGATGCGAGACAAGACCGCCTCGACGCGCGCCTCACGACCACATCTTTCATGACACCCAGGATTGACGTGCCCCCAGGCCCAGCTTCTCCCTCTTCCGGTAGAAGCATCACAAAACCCGACGGCTCTCAAGGAAACCCGAGTTCCAACAGCTCGATCTCGGACGCAGCCGGACTGCCATTGGACGCTTCGCAGGACGAAGACATGACGCTCTCGGAACGCAAAGCTCTCGTACAACGCAAATCCATGCTCACTCTCCAACAACAACAAAACGCCGCCGCCGCTCACGCCGATTCCCAACAGCGCCGCATCTCCTCCCGCAACGAAATCCCCGACCCCTACCGCACCTCTCTCATCTCCCCCACCAAACAACAACAAATCCGCATGTCCAACCCCCTCTACGACTCCCACCAGCCCCGACGAGCCAGCAGCCACAACGTCGTCAAACAAGCTCTGAATTGGAATCAATGGCGCGACTCGACTGCCCAAGCCGGTGCACAACGCAGCCCCATTGTGACTAGTGACGCGCACGGGGATATGTTACGGGCGGCGAGAATTCAGGCTGAGGCGGAGGCCAAGAGGAAGGAATTGCTGTTGAAGCGGAAACAGGAGCAGATGGATCAGCATATGCGCATGGGGGGGTTGCATGATGCTCATCGCGCTGCGTTGGCGAGGATGCAGAGGAAGGTTAAGGAGTGAGATTACTTTTGTGATATGGTTGATATAGAGGAGGGACTGTTTCTGGATTACTAACTAGGTATGACTGGTATGGGTATACCTGACATGTGTGGCTTGACGACGAACGACGGGATGGGATGGGAAGGGATGGAATGGGGTATATCACATCGACATCACTGCCAGCCATTATTTACATGAAACACGACACTACCAACAACCAATCAACCAATCAACCAACCAACCAACCAACCAAAGAAACACGATGCAACAACAACAACCACAACAATATACTCCAGATACACTTTTATGATGATACCCCCCTCTTTTTGAGAAAGATAATGTCTTTTTTTTGGATGGATGGATGGAGAGAGAGAGGGAGAGAAAGAGAGAAAGAGAGAAAGAAGAGAGAGAGAGAGAGAATTATATAATGTAGAAAAAATGAATCTTGAAAAACCTACCTAAATATTTCCAAACTTCCATGTATCCTTGAAGTGAGGTCAGATGAGGTACAGGTACACGTATCTTGAGTGATGAAAAAAAAGGTGGGTGATGAGATGAGATGCGGTATAGTGTGATGAAGGTGATATTTATGTGACAGGCAGTGAATTAAGGTAAAAACTTCAAGACATAGGCTCTAGGCCACCTACCTACAGCGAAAGGTACCTTATTGCACCTAATTCACTATTTTCCGCTGGCTTTGATTTAGGTATCCTGCTTTGCCTTCTTTCGTCCCATTCTGTGAGGTGAGGTGAGGTGAGGAGGTGGGGAGAATGATCTGTCTCGCTTCGTCTTTTTCTTTTCTTTTCTTTTCGCTCTGCCTTGCCATTGCATTGCCTACATTATTCTCCTGCTGCTACTGCTGCTGCTAGTATTGGCTGGCTGTCTGTACTTCGTTGACAGCAAGTACGCATGCGTGCAAGCAAAATACGCACACACGCACATCTCAGGAAGGTGATGGATGTGCTCTCTCTCAGAGATCTCCCCCACCCTATCTTCCCCCCCCCCGGGCGAGAGGGCAATTTCTGATTCTCGTGCGTAGTACCCATTTGAAACTCATCCCGAGCTGACATTTGGGAAGGGGGTATCGAATGCACACACACACAGAAAGCGCCCGATTCCTGACATCAGAGAAAAAACACCGCTTTTTCCCTTTTTCTTTTATGGCGGTGTCCACATCTTTCAAACACTGCTGACCTTATCATTCGCTTGTTGTTTCTCTCTCTTCTCTTTTCATCGTTTTCCCGCCTTCTTTTTCAACTTATGAGCAGGAAACTCTTTCTGATTTCGCGGTCGCGAGCGCGAACCTCTCAATTTCGAAATCTGTCGCGCTTTCCTCGCCTCTTGCAGCCGTGCGACTTCGCGTTTGCTTTTTCGGGGCTTGGCGTCGTCGAGCTCCATTTCGTTGTCCTTCGTCGTCGTGGTGGTGGTAGTGGTGGAGGTGGCTTCCTTGTCGGCGTCTTCGGGTTCTGTAATTTTTTTTTCGTGTGAGTTGCATGCACTCACACCTTGACATGGTTTGTCTGTAGGGGAGGAGGAAGAAGAAGAAGAAGAATCTGCTTACGCTCAGGCTTGTCCTCCATCACCAATTCTTTCGGCGCCTTGGCCAGTTCGAGCAGCTTTGCATTTTGTCGTTCAATGCGAGCGGTCTCTACCGGCCCAAAGACTTTCCTCTTCAGCACCTGGTTGTTCTTCTTGATTGCGCTGGATCTGGAGCTCTTTCCCATGTTGGCGATTGGTGTGTTGTGCTTTCCGTCACAAATCAATCGCACACACACACACTTCTTCTTCTTCTGTAGCAGGTAAGGAAGTGGAAAGTCGAGAAGTTTGGCTCGGATACGCTACGGAGCTGCACGATAAAAGTGAATGCAGAGCACGTGCCACCTGCTGGGACGTGATATTACGATAAAGAGTTCCGATGGCATCACCTGACATGATTGGATATCCGTTATTCATCCTTCTCGACCACCACTTTCTCAACTTCTCTTTCCTCTTCTTCCAGAGTGTCGAGTCTTCGACTGTCGAGCGTCGAGGGGATTACGATAGAACAAGCAGATCAGACTTTCGGGACGGAGCAGACGACGGTGAAGAGCGCGTGTTGGCTGCAGTCGCGTGGCTGTTCCCCGTCTGCTGCGTGTTGTGGACTGCTCCTTCCAGTGTCACACTCCATTGCGTGACTGCCTCATCTCGTCTTTGGCTCCTGCCACAATCACTGGACAATCAGCTCAGTACCTTCCCTATTGACACCTACTTGACCTATTGAAGATTGAGGTGAATAATAGCAAGAGCCCCGTTCGCAGCTTCTTCCGCGATGCCACTAAATCCCACCCTGCTCCTTCCTGCTCTTCCAAATCTTCCTCTTCTTCTTCTTCATCTCCGCTCTGCACCTGCCGCCTGTCGCCCGGCTTCGAACACCTCCTCGCATTCATAATCCCGCCCTGAAGCGAACCTATACCCGCCGTCCCCATCCACCGTCAAACACACTTCTTGGACATCCTACCACGACCGCACGTTTATCCTCCGACCTTCGCTCCCGCTGCGGCGGAAAGGATCACTGGGCTGGAAAGGGGGCGATGGCAGCGTCTGGCGGCCACTTGCTACAGCAGGGAAGGGTTTCTGTGGAGTCGCGCATTAAGACGCTGGTGAACAACGACCTGAAAGAGATATGCCGCGCCTTCAATTTCCAGGTCTCGGGCACCAAGGCAGCTTTGCAAAAGCGCTGCGTAGAAAGTGAGGTCTAGTCAAGCTTGTATTGCTAGGGCAATTCCCGCGCTCGGCAGAGGAGAAATGCTGACGGTGTTGCAGTTCTGGACAAAATTGTGTCCGAAGGTGATGTAGCTGCTTTTCGCGATTTCAACTATCGGGTTAACAACCACGGCAAACCCGCGCCAGCACAAACACAGTCGCCTCAGAGTTCCGCCAACGGCTTCGGCACCTTCCACGGCCCTTCAGGCTCTGCCTCGCCTGCAACCATGCTACCCGGTCGCGCGCCGGCGTCCGCTGGACGCAATGGCAACTCCTCAGCAGCTGCGGGCCGAATGTGTAAGTCGCAACTGGCCTCCCAGGTGCCGTCGGCATCCTGAGCTGACATTGCAATAGGGTTCAAATCGAGTCCATTCTACGAAGAACACGAAGTGGTGTTTCCAATGCTCGATCTTCCCGGTAAATATCCTTCTCTTCATCACCAACACGTCTCTCATCGAGCGCACTTACGATAGGTGACTTACACAGATTCTCCACCAGAAATGCCACAGAATCGACATACTGTTAGCGCTGTTGTTACTCTCACACCAGACCAGTCCGCTCGAATCAAAAGTGACCCCAGCTTGAAACTCCTGCTGTACTGCGGAAAAGGCGCCAATCCCTACGCCCAGATCGACGTCGAGTTTCCCAATCAGCTGGAAGTGAAGCTCAACAATGATGATGTCAAGGCGAACTTCAAGGGCTTGAAGAACAAGCCTGGTACCACCAAACCCGCCGACATCACCGACAAAGTGCGGAAGAACGCAGGCTACCAGAACCAGCTACGAATCACGTATGCACTCACAAAGGAGCGCTTCCAAGTCAGCGTGTACATGGCCCGCTACATCTCTTCTGCCACGCTCACCCAGCGCATCAAGGAAGGTCGCCACGGTGGCGGTGTCATCTCCAAGGAGCAAGCAATACGGGAGATTAGCAGAGCGAACGATGATCCAGACATCGTGCTGTCCTCAGAGATAATGTCCTTGAAAGATCCAGTATCGATACTCCGCATCACCTTGCCGGTTCGGTCTACTGTCTGCACCCACAGACAATGCTTCGATGGTGGCATGTTCCTGCAGATGCAGGAACAAGCACCGCAATGGCTCTGTCCCACATGCAACAAGCAAATCTCGTACCAGTCACTCTGCATTGACAAGTACTTTGAAGAAATCTTGCAACAAACTTCGTCGTCTATCGAAAAGGTCACTCTCGAGCCTGATGGGCAGTGGCACATCGTCAATGAAGAAGAGTCGCAAAATGCTGCTCAGTCCAGTCGAGATAATCGAGCAAAGTATGACAACGACTTTGACGATTCCGACGACGACCTGGTGGAAGTGGCATCTCACTCTACGGCCAAGTCGAAACCTACTAACGGCGGCTCGCTGCCGACCGCCAGCACTCCCAACTTCTTAGCAGCTCCTGTGTCAGGCGCAGGTTATGCCATGACGCCGCCACTGTCTTCTCGTGGGCCCTCTGCAGCTCCATCCACGTCCTCCGCACAGCCCGGAGCGAAACGTGCCGCAAGCTCTGTCATAGATCTGACATTGTCTGATGAGGAAGACGACGAACCTCCTCGACCGGCCAAGAGGCAAACCACGAATACGAGTACGCATCCAGGCCTTAATTCCATCACATCCCAATCCTACTTTTCACCAAATTCCCTCCCTGATCCCCGTTACACGTCGTACTCTGGTGGCCAAAGCAACTCAACTGACCCCTACAGGGCGTCAGTCAACGCGGCAAGACCAGCTAGCAACCACGGCAGGAGCAGCACGACGTCGACCCAGTTAGGTGCGAACCACTACCTGAACCGTGACTATGGAAGCCGGTCGGGATCTCCATTTCGAGCAGGCAACAGTTCGAGTCCATCCTTCCCCACCACCAACAACTGGAGCAACTACTCACGGCCGACGTCGATGTTGGGCTCAAGCGTCAGCCAGACCCTTCCGCCCTTTGCTATACGACCGCCTTCGGGCCTTTCGAATGCAACAGTAAATGGGTCAACGAGCGCAGGAGATGGGACATCATCGCATCAGCAGCAACCTGTTCGTCTACCTCCGATGAACACGAATCCCAAAGATTATAGAGACATTCCCTGGCCCAGTGGTTCAGATAGCAATTACTCGCAAAGCCCGAATGGGTAATTAGATTGGTCGCAACGGTCAAGGCAGAATGCGCAAGGCAGAAAAAAGCAGGGATGATCCGAAAGAAGATTTTGTTATGTGAATCACGAGCAAGGCGTTTTGGTAGGAACAGCACGTTCGCGACGATGCTGAAAGGGTTCATGAAACATTCCCGGCGGGAGGAAGGGCGTCTGCCCCACTTCTTTTTACACATCTGTATCTAAGGGCCTTGTTCAATAGGTGGCTGCACACTTGCCATGTAACCTGCTGTAGACCAGGTCCCGCGAATGGATTGCTTCTAAAAGCTTCTACATCTTCCTTGACCATCTACTTGTTTCCTACCCGATGGGTAAGATTTTAATGCAGCGGGTGATGTTTGATGTCTTTTTCTCTTATTACACGAGACCTGATATTAGTTGATTCATTCATCGATTCATTGATCGATCAAAAAGGTAAGGTAGAGATAAGTAAATCTCAGAACATCAGGAGAGAACTCACGAGGAGATGAAAAAAAAAAGTTTTGATCAAATTCAATTCGCCTCAATTCACTTCAATTCCATTGCATTGCATTGCATTCGAATTGTGAACTTGGACAGCTAGCAGCCAGCAATAGCAGCAGCAGCAGCACCGATCAGGCGCGCGCGCGCTCTTTAAACAACAAGAAACAAGAAGAAACAACAACAGCAAAATCCCGACCCATTTCCATTGCATTGCATTGCAGCGCATCCATTGCAGCGCAGCGCAGCGCATCCATCCATTGCCATGCGTGTGTGTATGTATTCCTTTCCCCCCACCCCACCCCACCTTGAATGGCGGCTCCCTCATTCGCTATTAGTGCTATTGCGCAGACGTCTCTCCTCTCCTCTCTCTCTGTGTGTGTGTTTGTGAGTGGGAGAGTGTGAAAGTGAGAAAAAAAGGAAAGAACAAAACATTCGAGGGGGGTTCGGGTTTCGCTTCATTTCATGGTCCCGTTGTACCGATTCGGTTCTTCAATCAATCAATCAATCAGAAAACAAAAAACATCCTTCTTGCTGCATAAAGTCATCACCGCCTTATCCAAACAGAGGCGTGGTTGAATTGTACTCATCATTCCCTCTCTCCCTCTTTCTCTCTCTTTCAAGGCACAAGCCCAGGCATGCCAAGCTTGGACAATTCGTCATCTGTAAGCATGCCAATTCCGCTGTCGTCCAGATCAGTCTCTTGCGACAGTCGATGCCCAACCTTGGTTCGCTGGAAAGCGAGGTTCCCATGCGCCTGAGCATGCGGTTGTGGTACAAACGGTTGCTGTTGCTGGTGCTGTTGTTGATCAGGCATGAACAGCGACTGTTGTGAGTGGTCGTGGCCATTGGTGTTGACAGCGGGGCCCATGCTGCTCATCCGACTCCCACTGTGGCTTCGCTCGATCCCGCTTTCCAGGATTGGTGATTGATACATGCTGTTGCCATTCGCAGGCATGTGATTACCCTGAATCTCCAGGAAGCCTCCCATTTCTGCATTCCATAATGCCATTTCGTCCACGAACATCTTCAATACCCACCAATGACTGTATGACACGCCGCCTACGATGGTAATGTCTCGAATGGCTGCTGTGCCGACTGCGGTGATGCAGTGTAGTATTGTCCGGGCGGGCGCGTGTGGGAACCGCGTGGGCAGTGAAGACACGAATGTCGACCATCGCTCCAATACATTTTCCGCGGATATCTGATTGGGTCCGTTGCGCGATGGTGGGGCAGTCTGGCTCTGCAGAAAATGCGCGAAGCCGCCTTCACCTGCATCGAAGCTGTAGAAAGACGCGTCGTCCTGGAAACCGGGAGCTTGCAGGGGTTCGAGTAAGCTGCGCATCTCCGTCGTCAAGATCTTATACGTCTCTTCGTAACCGCAATCGGGCAATTCGGCTTCCATCACGCGCTTCACGTTCACCATGCTATTCCACTCTTGCCACATCTGCTCTCGGTTCTGGTCGATGGTCAGCAAGTTTGCAGCGGCATGTGCCGACTGGTTCACCCTGATCAGGCGGTATAGCAGCCCAGCAAAGATAGTGGCCGGCCTGAGCTTCGCATCCAGTACATGTCCTGGCTGTGCACCAAATGTTTTGGCAATGTGGGCATGTAGTGTCGACGAAATGTTGTTTAAAATGTTGATGACGACCACCGGTGCCGCTTGCAAGGTCAGTCGTGCCACGAAGCGCACCATCGTTCTATACATGACCAAATCACATTGCTCGATCCAAGGAGCCAGGCTGGGATGCGTGAACAGCTTTTGTACAGGCACGGTGAGCGTGCCGTGAAATGAGGTGTACAGTCGGAAGAATTGTTTTTCTTTGCAGAAGCGTATGCTGTCGATGAGAGACGTGCAGTGTGTGCGGTACAGTGCGACCAGCGCTTCCGCCGTGTCTATATCAGTCCGCGGGGGCAGGTATGGTTGGATTGCGGGCAGGCTGACAGGCTCATTCTCTGTGAAGCTGGGCAGGTTGCTCGGGGGAAACCGAAGCGTATGGGTATATGATAGGGCGGTGGCAGTCCCTGGCTCCAGTCCGCGAGCTTCAGGATAGAGGAAGGATTGGCCTTTCGATGCTGGCCCTCGCGGTGCCGGTGGAAGGGTCGCGTGCACATCGAAGTGGGCATCTGAGGGAGGGAATGCGGAGGTGTCGGCCTGTAATCGAGGAATGTTGTTGAAGTCAATGTGTTGTGTACTGGCAGAGTGTGATCGATGTCGGCTTCCCGTCTGTTGTATCGCACCTTGCCACGTGGGTGGTGCACTGGCCTGCTCATCTTCCAAGGCCAGATCCACGTAGTGATACTTGCTCTCGCCTCTCACTCCCAACCTTCGCGTCTGAATGCCCGGGAAGATAACACGGACCAGCTTGCCAAAGGAGGCAGGGTTGAGAGGAACAACTCGTTCTGTGCCGCATCGCGTTGCATACTGGGAGTATACGCGATTCCTGGGCACAGATGTCTTTGCAGGTTTGCATACGGTGCGAAGCCTGGAAGGTACTGTTAGCAAGCCATCGTCTTCGTTCTTCTGACAAACAATGGATGATCTCACCATAACATTGCGAAGAGCTGTTTTGTCTTCTCGGCCATGGGCGTGCGCTCTTTCTGGATGACTTCCACAGCTACTTCGCGAAGAGGGCGTCCTTCATTCTTCGCGAGCATCTCCCGCAGTTCCTTGTCGTTCGTGGCGGTCACTGCCGAGCCTTTTCGACGCTTGTCATCATGCACATCCAGGCCTGGGTTGACAGGTACGGATCCTACTCGGACGTGTTGCGCATATGACACGTCTTGCGGCAGATATGTAGAGTCGTGGGTGGTGGCATAAGCGGTTTGCATCCCGTGCTGCATATTCTGAGCATGTTGATATGTTGCGAGTGGATGTTGCACGGGCTCGTATTGTTGTTGCATTGGTTGCGGCACCATGCTGGCCTGGTACTGGAGGAGTGCAGCTTCGGGCCCGTGGGCCATGTACGAAGACTTTGCATCGTGCGCCGCCGGCGGTAGAGAGTCGTTTCGCTGTGACGTTGCGCTCGTGGTCGATGCCCGCGAGTCGGGCCGCTGGCTGTTTTGCGCCGACATTGGGCGGTAGAATGGAGGTTGTGTTGTGTTGTTTATTTGTTATGATGTTATGATCCAACGGGATAGGATTCCTGTTATTGTTTGTGGCGGGTCAACAACAGCTCGGGAACTCGACTCGACGCTGCTGCTCTATCGCATGTGCGAAGGGCTCGACAGCGGCGACAATGGTAGTGTGGAGGTGGTAATAGGTATGGTGTTCGTCGACATAGATTGTGGAATGCGTGGGTGCGTGCTGGGTGTGAGGCGGAGGAGAGGGCTCGCTTTTCCCCACGGGTGATGCGTGGTTGGGTGCACGTCGCAATGGTCGATGGGCGTGTGGCGACTTCTCGGGGTCGCGGGAGAGCAGGCGGTGTTGTCCAATGGGCGGTGGAAGAGGGTGGTGGCGGGCGGTGGGCGGTGGGCAGTGGGTGAGGGAGTAGGTGGACGACAGGTCAACGGGTATGGGCCTTTTCGGGCAATGTTGTGGTGTGTGTTTACATCAAGTGGACGACTGGACGACGGGACGACAGGCGGCAGCTCCCGCACTCACTGGGCTGAGCTGGAAGTCTATCGCAGTGCTAGTTCCAGGTCTGCTCGAACACGGAATACACGCAATCCATACAATCAATCCTAGGTACCTACCTACAGTAGGTAAGGTATTATTCTACCAGAACAGATCCGATTCAGATTCCGATTGTGGTGGATCTGATCGGAGCAGATGGTGCACTGTTTGCATGTGCATCTACATCTAGCTTAGATATACCTACGTATGTGCACAGTTTCATGTGGTGAAATGAGGATGCAGAGTCATTGTTATTCGGTCATCGAGAGGCACCAGAGGCCGCAGAGAGAGAGGGCTGTGACATATTAGATCCGTAGTGTGGAAAGCGTGGAAAGGTGGTGGAAGGTCTCAAACTTGGAAACTGTTCCCACTAGAAAGTACCCAATACCTGGACTACCCTACCTGACCTTACCTATCTTACCTTACCCTACCTTACCTGACCTTCTTGATTATTTCCATCCACTCTACTCTACTCTCTCTGTCTCTCTCCCTCTCTCTCTTCCACATACTTGGACAACCTACACATCCACCCTCACACTCTCACACCTCACCATCAAACACACACATCCGCGCTCATCTCGCCAACATCACCATGTCTCAGGCAGGAAGCGTCCAGGAACGGTGCGTCCCTCCAATCTTGGTGCTGCGCGCCCGCAACGCCGCACTCTCCGCAGCTCCCTCTACCACGCCCTGCAGGCTTCCCCCGGGTCTGTACACACGGGACCCTCACGTTCGAATATGGCGGCATCATCGGGGTCTGGCAAGAGACGAGCTGTACAAGCCGTCGTCGTCTTCCCTGCACGTTGCCATGTTGAGCGCGAGGGCAATCCATTGTCGCAGTCCGAGCCTGGGTGGAGCCCGTTCTACTCGAGATAGCTGTCAACTTTGCTGAGCACCACGCTGATAACCCTCGCAGCGCCCAGTACCATCTCTCCGCGCTCGACAAGGAGGTACGTTTTTCTGCCATCCTACCGATGCGCTGAGATCAGGTATGCACGTGTATCGCGCACATACTGACGGCCCCACCAGCTCAGCAAATACCCCGTCCTCAACAACTTCGAGCAGCAGACCAGCGTCCCCAAGGTCTACGTCGCACTCGGCCTCGGCGCCCTGTACTTCTTCCTCGTCTTCTTTAACATTGCCGGCGAGTTCCTGGTCAACACTGCCGGCTTTGCCATCCCAGCCTACTACTCTCTCGGCGCCCTCTTCACCAGTGGCAAGGCCGATGATAGCCAATGGCTCACAGTATGTACACGGGAGAAAGACAAAAGAATGGAACCTGCAGGACACGACACTGACGGGCATGTCATAGTACTGGGTGGTCTACGCCTTCTTGACGGTGATTGAGTCTGCCATCAACGCGGTCTACTGGTTCCCATTCTACTACACCTTCAAGTTCATCCTGGTTCTCTGGATGGCTCTTCCCCAGACTGGGTATGTATCTCTGCTCACCCTGCGCTGTGTTCTGTCATGACTGGGACGGATATTCATGACGAAGCATTCCAACGTACGACGTGCTAACGTAGTGGTCCTGCAGTGGCGCCCAAGTCGTCTTCCGATCGCTCCTCCAGCCACTCTTTGCGCGCTACTTTAACGACGACCCATCCGCGACGCTCAAGGCCAAGGTCAACGCTGCTAAGGCGCAGTAGATGTGGACAATCAGTGATGGAACTACGCGGACAGCATTACTGCCTCTGCTGGTAAGGGACACACTGCGCCCGCGCGGGTCTGGCTGTGCAGGGGCATACTTGCGCACGAGGAGGATGACATCACTTCGGATGTTCTGCGAGATTTTATGAAATCACGATGCAAGCTTCGCGATAGCAACAGCAGGCATGTCAGGTTTGTTGAGAATTGAGTATAGTCGAATATGATTATGGGTGTAAGACGACGAGCATTTATGTGCTTTGGCTAGTGGCCTGATTGATAGACTTTTCCTATGGAAATCGCCTGTGCTGTTTCTCACCTGTTCTCGTTTGTTCTTTCATTATGCGCAAAGCAATTTTTTCTTCCTTGGCACGGTATGGCAACTCTACTCGGGCCCTAGAGGAGGTACGTGATGATTGACATGAATTTCTTCTCTCTTGAGTCTTGATGATAGCAGACAGCAGACTTGCACGCCACAATTTGGAGGGGCGGGGTGGCAATCATCAATAGGCCTACGGAGGTAAGGTAGAAAGGATTTCCCTACCTCCTAGTTCAATACGGATCCTCCCTTTAGCGTGCGAGAGTGAGTATCTAATCAAATATTTGATTCTATAAGATACCTAGGTAGGTATATGTAGATGGGTCCAGGTTGTAGGTAGGTGTCCACTCTTTGAGCTAGGTACTAGGCACCTACCTCCTAGGTAGCGTGTAGAATCTAAGGTAGAAATATTGTATAGTAAGTAAGGTACCTCTAGGAGGCATAAGATCGATAAGATAGCTAAGGTAGGTAAGTTCAACTAGTAGTAAGTTTTTGTACTAAGGTAAGGTATAGAAGGTATAGAAGGTATGGAAGGTAAGGTACCTACCTTACTATGTGATGATTTCATATTTCCTCATCAACGCCGAGGAGAATTTTCTGGTATGTTATATGTGATATGTATATTCGAGCTGTTTGGGATAAGAGTTGAAAAATTGAGGTCGTTCAGATTTGTGTGATATTACATGAAGCTTCTTCTTCGTGGTCTTTAGCAGAAAATAAAACAAGAGAAATACGTACCTACACGAGATGATCCACCCTAGTTGCTTTCTTTCATTTCTCTCTCTCGCTCCTCTTCCTCTCTTCCTCTCCCCCTCCTCCTCATCTCCTCCCTCTCACATCCAAAACATCTTCGACTGAAATGTCAAACTCCACGGATTCTCCGTCTGTTTTCCTCTACCCCAATCCGCATCCATGCCCTGCTTTCGCTTGTCCTTGTGCAAGTCCTTCACATCCGCATCATTCCGATACCAACGATGCAAATACAAACTCACGCGCTCACAGAGGCGATCTGCCAAGTATGCGGGCGAAGCATACGACACAGGACCCGTGGAATGCGAGATATTGTAGCACAAGCCGTTGGTGACGTTTTGCAAACTATCCTGATCGAATTTCATTTCGTTTTCGAGGACGAAGTAGTGTGTGGGTTTGGCCGAGCCTTTTTCGACCGCGTGCGATTGGAGAAAGAAGTCGAAGTAGTACGGGGAGGTGATGTCGCTTTCGACGACGGTGCCCGGGAGGCAGTTTTCTTTGAGAGCGAGTTTTGTGTTGTTCGGTTCGGTGGGGTAGAAGCGCGTGGTGTGGCGTTTGACGACGACGACAGCCGTGAGTTTGAGTTTGAGGTTCTTGGCGCTGAGTTTGGTGTTCGAGTCGAGCTGAACTTGTCTCCACGCTTCGCGGATCGCGAGGACCTCCTGCTCGCGGATGTCGCTGTACTGAGTGTGGCCCGTGCCATCGCGGTAGTAGATGATGTTGGTGGGAAGCATCTTGTCGTTCCTGTCTCTCCACGCGGTGATGCGCTCGACGGCCATGGATTTCATGATGTGCTTGGTTATGATCTCTTCGCGATGCCGAGTGCGGCGAGAGGATCCCAAGAACGTGGCGTAGCGACTGTCGATGCTGCCCACCAGAGATGCTATGCTGGGGACGTCGGTGGGGTTGGATGGCTTGGGGTGGACGAGGTCAGCGCCCATAATCAAAGTATTCTGCTTGAGAAAGCCAAAGGGTCCTTCGACCATGTGGTTCTCGTTGCCCAGCCGTGTATTGAGCTTCATGGCGTTGTTGGCAATGTACGGCAATAGGCTCTCGACGGCAGACTTGCGGTTGAGGCCTTTGTTGCCTTTGTTGACCATATCCTGCATGACCTTTTCACGGAATACAAGCGAAGGAGTCCCCTTGACCTGATCTGTTGCTGCTCTAAAAGCTGCGTAGAGCATCCGGTTCTCCGCGTTATCGTTCGGCAGCATCAGCACAGCAAGACCTGCTCGTTGAATCTTCTCGACGACTGCATCAACCGACACACCTTGAATACGATCGAATTGGTTCAATATGACAGAGTTTGGCTTCAACTTGATGCCGTTGAGATTATACCACTTCTTGAATGCCTCGATGCAGTCGATTTCCATCTGAGCGTTGGTCCTGAGCGGATCGCTCATCGCCGACAGGAAGATGACGTTACCATCGATTTGCGCAGATGTACTAAGGAATTGTAGACCTTTTGTAGACCATTCCCCTTTTAAAATCAAGGCTGACTGCTTCTTCGCGAAGCTAATCTTGGGAGCCGGAATTTGTCGAAATGGAATAGTCATCATTTGCGACGCGACCTTGATACCAGCACTGCTTAAGATCGCTGGAGTGCCGTTGCCCAGTCCCAAGGCGAGAAGACCAGCATTCATGATGGCATTCCGATTCGTCTCAGGTGTGCAGCACGCGAAGCCAATCATTGCTGCAGCCATTTCACCATCGTCGTCGATCTTCTCGAGGAGGCTGCGGTAGAGCTGACCAGGAAGCACCTCGAGCTGATCGGCTACAAACCAACACTCCTGCCCAGCGGCAACATCGCCTGTATTGACGCAGAGCTTGTCACGCGCAATGCTCTGTGCACGTGGATACTCCTTTCTGAAGTGGTCCCAGACTGAGATCAGCTTGTTATTGCGGTCTGTAAACATGGTCTCTGCGGCACTGCGACGGGAGAATCCCGTGATGGTTTTCGTCCGGCGTGCTTCGGTATCTTTGGCATGGTCGGTCTCACCAGGCTTGGTGCGGTCGTACATGATGCGGACACGTAAATGTAGGAGATGCTCACGAGCTTTGCGATTCACATTGAAGAAAGGACCAAAGTCTTCCATGTATCTGTGCACAGACTGCTGCTTGTAAAAGGCAGAGAAAGCAGTGTTGACATTCAAGGTCACAGAGCCGTTTGCAGGAGTGACATGACTGGAGAAGCCTCTGAGCACGATCAAGCCGTAATTGCGGCTCAACTCGTCCTCTTTTTCTGTTGTGAAGAACTTGTTGTTGGAGACTTGGAATGTGCTGCCTGACTGAGTCTTGGCAACGTTGTGGCCGAGCAAGATATCAAGTGCTTGCCCTGCGCCGACCTCTTCGTAGTCAGGATTGGAGCCTGTGACAAAGCTTTTAAGACCGCTGAAGTCGAATTTGCGAGTGAAGTTGATAACGAGCGTGATCTTGCGCGATGGCACTCCATTGCTGCTCCGGTCGAAATCATCCACCGGCTTGCTGAGTAATGATGCGCCTTCAGGCAAGCCCTTGTGCAACTTCGTCCATGCGATGATCTTTCCCTCACCGTTGAAAGCAAAGGAGTCAGAGTATGGGGAAAGCTCTGGACTGTTCTCAATCATACGTCGAATCAAAGTCTTCTTCTTTGGTGTCGAGAGAGGTGGCTTAATCGCGGGATCAAGCAGGCCTGTAACCTGGTATTCATACAGTGTTCGGTCGGCAGTCAAGGTGACCCGAAAGTGGTTCGTAATCAGCTTGTCTTGAGACGAGAGCTGCGTAGAGCGAACAGGTCTCTCGGCGTGTTGCTCCAGCTTGGGCTTGTTCGAGACTGGAATAGCGTTCGCCGTGGCAGAAGCTCCTTGTTCACCCTTGGGTGCGGCTGTAGCAGTTATGGTGGTCGAAGCAACTTGTTGAGTCAGGGCTGCGACTGAGTAGCTTACAGTCTTCTGGTACGCACGCTCGAGCATCGGCTTGCTCAATGGGGCATCGGCAAACTGAGCTGCAGATCTCTTTTTGCAGACGGAATCGAATTGCCTAGGTTTGTCAGCAACAATGTCCATTGTAGCATCAACCACAGCATTGTCGCTGATTTCGCGAGCCGTCTTCAGCACGGACTTGCACTTCTCCATGTCACCATCCAGAGATGCGATGTCGCCACCAGCATCATTCGAGAAGCCAGGCCACAAGCCACCATGCGTGGAGTCTGCTGCGCATTCGGCGAGAGTCTTCTTTTTCTTATTGCCACCTGGGCAGGCTTCAGCGCTCGCGAGATCAGGACATCTGATGCAGAGCTCCTTGATGTCCCTGGATGCTTTCTTGGGGGCCATGCTTGCTTGTAGAGGCCGCTGGCAAAGGGGACGAGTTGCTCGAGAAGTATGGCTGGCAGCCGTTCAAGAAAAGGTCTTGATGTTGTGTGCTTGTTCTTCCTTGGTGATGATTCGTGGGTATGGGTCAGCAGTGGAAAATGAAGATTTCTGTGAGTATCTAAGTTCCAATGTATGGGTCGATGATCGATGCTCAGTATATTGCAGGACGCGACAGAACGTGTATTTATGCTGCCTCACGCCCAGGGCGGAGTGTATGCCTAAGACAACGAGACAAGCTGCAGAGGCAAATAGAGGATGCAATCGGCTTTTCCATAGCACAAACAAGACAAAAGAGCTCGGAGGCAATTCCATGGGGCTGGAAAATGCATTGCGGTAAGCTGTCAAACATCTGTGCACTGTAAATGAGATACACAATGCATGAGATCGAGCGTGCACTTGCCTGTTTGCGAATGTTCGTGATCTCCTGGAGTCATCTCGAGCACGGCCTAGATCAGTCTGAGACTAACGGTGCTACGATGCAAGATGTCTTTCATGCACGTTGAAAGGGAGATAGGAGATTTCATCTGTCGATGTGGTAATACATGGGTATGCGCAATGGCCATGCAGCAACGTCTTCTGCAATCTGCCGCGATTGGCGTGTGAGTCTGAAGCCTCAGTCAGAATTGCTGCAGTGCTCGGTGGAGGTCCGAAACGGGAGTCCTCACAATACATTTGCATCACATCATCATGGCAGACCAATGTTCTGCAATTGAGACCAGGCGGCCCTTGTAGCATGCCATGGTGGTGACCAAAGTCACAACCGCGGGTGTCATGTCGAAGTCATTATCCTCATAGCCGCGAGTGTCGTCTTACCGTGGACATGATCGTGGTAGTCATCATCATCATCAGCGTTGGTGCAGTCGTCAATTTATACCCTCAGTCCTTGTCACCCATGCCAAACTCCTCCATGATGACCTTTTGTCTCACACCTCGCTGGTCGGCAACTAGACCCATCAAGCCGAGCCCAATGTCTTTGATCTCATTGTAGGCGTGTAGCAGAGTGATGTGCTCTTTGAGAACCCCGTTGGCAGTGGCCAGCGCTTGTTTTGCCCGCTGCTCTTCGGTCCACTCTGCAGGAATGGCGAGACCAGACGGAAGAGTCGCGTTGTTGATATATCTCAAGCGCTGAGCTTGGAGATCCGCGAGCTTGGCTTCTAAGCTGGCGCGTTTCGTCGCGAGAGCAGCGAGGCGAGGATTTGCTGCATTTTGCACTGGTGGTGTGTTCTTGTCGACTTCGGTGTTCATCGTGCTGATGCTTTCGGGCTCCGCAGGGATAAATTTCTTCGCCGGCGTCGGAGAGCTGGGGAGCGGAGCATCTGATGATACGAACGAGGAGCTCAGGCCGGGGTGCTGCGGTGAGGGCTGTTGCTGTGAAGACATGATGCCTTTCGCTGGCCAACGCGCACGAGCAACGTGACTATGTACTGGGCAGTGAGGTATGCGTAAGGTATTTTCGCTTGGAGTGTTGCCTACACGTACATGTACCTGAGGCAGCGATTATGGGGGTCGACGCGTGTCGGGCGTGCGTGGCTGTGGATGTGCAGGGGGGAAGGCGGGACTCCCCTTTCGGGCTTGGTGCGCATTGTCAGCACCGGGTAGCTAGCACTAGCGTCCCCGCTTTCGCGGATGAATAGGATAGATACGAATAGACATGGCCAGGAGCATCTCACACTGCATCCTCCGATCACCGCTCTCCACTGCACCTGCTCTTCAACTCTCCGCTGAGAGACTGACTACCTTACCTATAAATCCTAGCACTTCCATTCCGTCTCGCGAGCACACCACCTCTCCCCCTCCCGAGTGCCCGGCGCACCGTCCGCCACCATTCCCTCGACATCTTCCTCTGCAGCCATGGCCACCTTCCGAACCAGACCGTCCGCTCTGCTGCCCATCGCCCTCCTTCTCGCCACCGCCTACGCTCACGGAGGCCACAGCGAGGTTCCCGAAGGCGAAGCCATCTCCCCCGCCCCCATCGATGGCACCTTATGGACACACATTCTCGTCCAGTCCTTCGCATGGGGCATCCTCTTCCCGACCGGTATGGTCCTCGGCATGGTCAGGTCACGTTGGCATGTACCCACGCAAGTCGCTGCCACCGCCATCGCAGTCCCCGGATACTTCCTGGGCCATGCCCACAAAGGGCGACAATTCGGTCCCAACGCTCATGCCAAGTTCGCGAACTTGCTCATGCTCATCTTGATTGTTCAGGTGGGGTTGGGGATATATCTCAGGTTACACATCGAAAGAGGCTTCTTGGGCACGATCCGGAAAGGTCTAGTCAAAGCGCATGCGATATTGGGAGGTCTGCTTCCTGTCATCACTTGGGTGCAGTTCTTGTTTGGTGGAATTGCTGCTCAAGGGTTCTGCCAGGGAGACCATCTGGGCCAGTGCCTCGCTCATTTCATCATGGGATCCGCCTTCATCGGCTACGGAATCGTGATGTTGCTTCTCCTGCTGAATGGCCAGCCTTTCCTCGCACGGACAGGGAGGAGTCAGGAGTTCTTCGACAGCTCTGTCATCGCCCTGTGGGGATGCGTGAATACGTTCACAGAGCATCGATGGGGAGGTCCTTGGGTCGCGAATGATCTGCAACATACTTCAATGGGAATCATATGGTGGGCCGCAGGTCTGCTTGGCATCTGGCTGTCAAGTGACAGACACGGTCGGCCAAAGAGGAATCTCATCCCAGGTATAGTGATCTTCATGACAGGTTGGGGAATGTCTGGACATCCACAAAGTCTGGCCTTGAGTACCCATGTCCATGCAGTATTCGGCTACACTCTCATGGCCGCTGGACTTACCAGAATCATCGAGATTTCTTTCGTGCTCAAGGACAAAAACACGCTGGTGGGGCCAGACGGGGGTGATGTGGATCTCGAGATCAACAGCTTCCAGTTTCTGCCTCCTTTCTTGCTGGTTGCAGCTGGCTTCATGTTCATGGGCGCAACAGAAGAGCAGATGGCCTTGTTGTCCAGCAATAACGTCACGCACGTGTCGTACATCCTCATCCTGTACAGCATCGCCTTCTTGATGTTCCTTTGTAAGTACTGCCGCTCACTTTGCACTCCTTATGCAGTGCCTTTTGCTGACATATTCCTAGACGTCAACATGCTTCTGAGATTATACTCAGCATACAAGGACCCAAACGCCGCGACAAAGTCGATCACGCTTCACGATGTAGAGCGGCCTCGAACCAACGGCGTGATTGGACTACCGATTGCTGGAGATCGAGCAGCTGTAGATGCTCAGGATTTCGAGCTGGAAGGTCTAATAAGTGACGACGAACGTGAACACTCAAAGACCAATGGGAAGCCCATCGAGGCGTAGCAGAGCAGACTTTGCCATTTCCCAGAATTTGTATAGTCTTATGAAAGTTATATTCCAGGCCTCTCCGATTTCAGGGTGAGATGTATAGTAGGGAGCATGTGTGAGAGTAGCTGTATGAGCTGACCGAGACTGACTTGCGCAGCGAAGAGAGATGGCGCGGATCCCATCGCTTCACCTACATATGGTCAGTCATGGCCTCGAGCCAGAAACGTTGTCCTTCTACCAACGCATTTGCATCGTGTAAGTCCCACTCTTCCGAGGGTCGAGCAAACGCTGACTCTTCGCTGTCACGAGATAGAAATGTCCTGCGCCTGCGCCTGCGCCTGTCAGTTGAGGCCCCTTACTCTGCGACCTCACCACCCGGTTCAACGTATGAAAGATTACAGTCATGGCGCGCTGCGCTGCTCCAGCACAAACTCGGCCCCGCTGACACGCCGTAGCACCAGTATGTATGTCCCTTCCCACTTCTTCTATGTGCCTAACGTCTTCGATCGCAGGGCTGACTTTCCTCCTCTCCTTGTTACATGGTCAATGCGATACACGCCTGATATGGATCGTGTTTGGGCTGGGGTGGTCCGAGGACAAGGGACTCGAGATCTTCGGCCGGTATGGGGATTTGATGGCTGGAGAACAAAGGAAAGTCTGGTCCCACTTGTTGTGCGCTGAGGATTGTCCTTGGTCCGTGTCCAGCTGGGCTTTTGCG
Source organism: Sphaerulina musiva SO2202 (assembly GCF_000320565.1). NCBI lineage: Eukaryota > Fungi > Ascomycota > Dothideomycetes > Mycosphaerellales > Mycosphaerellaceae > Sphaerulina > Sphaerulina musiva. Next base: position 199,609 of record NW_016017388.1, on the reverse strand, counting down.
CATGCCTCCTAGGCTAGCCTTCTTCTGTCTGAGCGCGACATGTCCTGTACTGAGCGCGCCCTGTGCCAATGGGCATGTATCCTCTGGTTGTCCTAGGTGTGGCTACGTGCTCCGTGTTTGGTAGTCTGCAAGCTCGGTGGCTTCGCTGTCGATGTCCCTGTGTGTCAGCAGCGTTGGATACTGGATGCTCAGGCTACTTTCGGAACGAAGGTCCTGGCTCGAGGATCCGCACCGGGTTCGACGATTGATCAATGGAGAGGAGGTTGGTGTTCCGGTGGTTGAGCTTGCTGTCCTGTTTACAAGTTATGCACGGGTCTGCCGCTGCGATCTTCTGACAAGGAGAGAAGAGTAAGCTATTCGAGTGTCCACCTTCGACGAGGTACGTATCCCTACCGCCTCCATTGCCTATGTCCATAGTCCCTGTCTTCTATTCGCCCCTAGAGTGGCCCTGTCTCTTATGCTGCCGTACGTCTCGACGGAAGTGCTGACAAACGACACCGGGCAGAGCACGAGTTCGTCGACGGCATGCTAGGGGCTACACAGCCGGGCCAGCAAAGCTCTGCCACTCCTTGCCATTATCTCAGCGCGCCGTCTGCCCCTTTGCTGTCGTAGTGGTTGTACTGTCCCTGGAGGGCTCGCGCTGCTAGGTCGTAGGCTCTGGACCAGATGAGTGGAACCCCTCCAGCCACGGGTAGACGAATGGCACCAAGACTGTTACCATCAGTGTCGAAGTGAAGGCGGCCAAGACCCGGACGTGTACAAGCCGTACTCGAGCCATCGCGTGCACACGAGCTATGCTGCCGTCGACTGGCGCTGGCGCTGGTGCTGGCGCTGGGCCGCTGGAGGCACGCTTTTCGGATGGGTGCCACGCCTGCCGTGCTGCTGCGCCGAATTCGAGGTCAATGGTGGTGAAGCTCGTCATGCCTTAGGGCTTGATAATGTCAGCGCAAGATCTGCACGGGTGGTGCGGTTCTGAACCACAGCGTTGATCTTCCGATGTGCGGTCAGGCTGGTTGAAGAGTCAGTTGGTGAAGCACAATGGCTATGTCGTTGTTGGGCTTCGCCGATCGATTGACGGCACGGTCATGAAGCCTGGGGTGGATCTCTGTCTGGTCTCTGCCACTACAGGACGACTGTTGAAGCACATGGAACTACTGCAGCACGCTCTGCGGCGAGGCTCTGAACAATATTCGACGAAGACGATGTTGTCACGGTTGGCAGAGCTAAGGAACTTAGCACGAACTCTATGGCTCGCGCGTCTCTGAAGCAGCGCGCCAGCTCTTGCCTGGCTACGCACGATGCATGAACGCAACAAGGCCTCAAGATCCGCGCTCGATGTCTAGGATGCGTATGGACACTGCAGACTGTGGGATGGGTCGTAGCATGTTGCTCTGTGCCAGGGGACCTCCCTCGTCTAGACTTCACCATATCAAGTGCTCGTTGATGGCAATTCTGTCCTCGCGTTCGCTACGTGTGCTCTGCGGACAGGGGTGTGGGAGAAGCCGCAATATTGTTGCTACAGGCACGCGTGACTGTGCCGCCAGCCGCCTTCTCCTTTAAAATCGCCCACTTCATCGATTTGACCTTCGACATCTCACTCACATCCACCGCAACCACCATCTCACCGACAGCAAACCATCACCACCACCAACAACTCCATCAGCAGACTACCACCATGGCAATGTCGCAGAGCCCAGCAGCCTTGAGCGCCAAGGGAGATGAACTGCGTCTTGACGTTGAATCTAGCTACGTCCTCGTGCCTGCGTCCGCCGGCGACGACGGCTCAGCCGTCGACACGCAGCACTACCAGCAGGACGACCAGCTGGAGAACACCCCGCGTGATGACGGCGACGACGACGTCGCCAGTGATGATGAAGACTACGACGACGCCGACCTGCCCGGTGCCATGCCGTGGTGGACACAGAGCCAGCCAGAACTAGGTACCATGCCCTGTGACTGTGTCTTCCGTGTACATTGCTGACTCACGCCCGCACAGTGCCTTCGGTGTATCCTGTCGCGAACGTCAGAAATGATTACCATACCAATGCCCAGCGCTTCGCCGCCAAGAAGCGCGCTCGCTCCGCGCTCAAGGCTCCCATGCCGCTGAAGCGTTCTAACAGCACACCCAACATGTTTCTGGTGCAGACCGTCAGCACAACAACTAGTGACAGCGAGCTGTCCGAAGGTATAACCCTCATCACTACAATCATGGCCACAGCTGACTCTTGTGCCCAGCGACTGTTGCGCCCGGCTTGGACGGAAGAAACGATGCGGCTGACGCAGAGAGCCTTGACTCTGCCAGCGAGCACGAGTTCCTGTTTGGTATTGTTGTCCTCCATTGTATCCTGGTCATTACTGACTCATGCGACCAGCGAATGGTCTAGCCAATGCGCGCGCCAGAGCCCTCGCGCAGAACGGAGAACTTGCGCAGGACAGAAACCTCGCGCACGGTAGAGACCCCTCGCAGGACAGAGACCTCGCGCACGGTAGAGACGACGCAGCTGGTGACGAGATCCTCGCTTCATCCAGCTCGAGCAGATGGCCATTCGGTATGAGTCTCTCCTCAATAGTATCGTCACCATGACTGACCATTGTGCCCAGCTACCAATGTCACAAGTTGCACATACTACTATGATGACATCCCTCCGTTCGTCGACTCCAAGGAGCGCTGCCGAGCTCACACACCCCCAAACAGCGAGGTGCACTTCCCCACAGACCCAGAATACGTGTCTGAAGAGGTTCTGCAAACATACAGAGACAGCTGCCAGCGCACGGATAATGGTCCTGACTCGTATCTCCCCCGCAAGGACGAGCCTGATTCCGGTTCCTCGAAACCTCCTGTTGACCCAAACAAGAAATCATCTCAAAAGGACACTGATGCTCAAGAAGGCACTGATGCTCAAGGAAGCACTGATGCTCTCGAAGAGACTTACGTCCATGAAGAGACTGATGCTCACGAAGAGACTAATGTCCAGGAAGAGACTGATGCTCATGAAGAGACTCATGTCCAAGAAGAGACTGATGTCCAAGAAGAGACTCATGTCCAAGAAGAGACCCATGCCTACGAAGAGACTCATATCTACGAAGAGGCCGATGTCCAAGAAGAGGCTGATGCCCATCAAAATATCGATGCCCAAGAAAATGCCGAGGTCCAAGAAGAGGTTGATGTCCAAGACAATGCCAATGTCCGAGGAGAGACTCATACCCACGAAGAGACTGATACCCACGAAGAGATTAATTCCTCCTCCGAGATCGATGTCCAGGGAAAGGCGGATGCTCACGAAAAAGCCGATGTTCAAGAAGAGACTCATGCTCAAGAAGGCATTGAGGCCCAAGAAAACATCCATAATCAAGAACAATCCCGCACTTCTGAGTACGTTCACACTCAAGACGACACCCACACTCATAAGGGCCTTCACTCTCAAGAGCACATTCACGGCCAAGAAGACACCCGCTCTCAAGAGCAAGTCTACTCTCGAGACAAAGTCGACACTCAAGAAGACACCCACTCTCAAGAGCAAGCCCAAACTCAAGAGCAGGCCCACACTAGAGAGGACCATCACGCTCAAGAAGACACCAACTCTCAAGAGCAAGCCTACATTCATGAGAACATTCACGCCCAAGAAGACAGCCAGTCTCAAGAGCAAATTCACACTCAAGAGCAAAACTTCCCAAAAGACAATGGTGGTTCTGAAGATCCGGCCCGTCTAAATCTTGCGCTTTCTGTCAAGGATACAGGCCAGGGCACAGTTAACAAAGCTGGACGTACCTACAAAGAATGGATCAACGACTTCACCTTCCCGTCGATCAAACTGGAGCATTTCAAGTTCCCAAGCCTGGACAACAAGGTCCCAGACCATGACATTTACAGCGACGATGAACCTCTGAGACAAAGCCACAGACGTCTGCAAGACCTCACGGCTGTGGACGACCATGATAAGAATCGAACGAGCGTCGCCTACATCACCCTCGTTACGGACGCAAGTTATCTGCCAGGTGTTGTCGCTCTGAACCACAGCATCCGAAAATACGGCGGCAAGAAATCATTCATCGTGCTCTATACAAGCAACCTCTCCAGAGATGCCCTCATCGCACTCCAGGCCATAGAGCAGCAGAACTGTTCTGGCAACAAGATGAAGCTCTACCACATCCAGCCGCTCTTGCCTCCGGACAAGCACGAAATCAAGCTGGCCGACGCTCGTTTTGCAGATACTTGGACCAAGTTAAAAGTCTTTGAACCGCTGGTCTTCGATAGGTACCACACCATGCTGTACCTGGACGCCGACATGCTCGTCACCTGCGGCACCAACATTGACGACATCTTCGAATATGCCAAGGACCTCCCAAAATACTGCATCGCTGCGGTCCACGACTGCAAGTGTGGCATCATCAACCCTCCTGGCTTGCACACCCTGAACTGCAAGGAGAATTGCGTCCTCAGCCTGCAGGACCCGTCATCAGGCAGCAAGGCCACCATCATTGCTGGACCAGGAGGTCGTAAGGGTCCCATATCTATGGGGCCTGTCTCCTCGTTCAACAGTGGCCTCTTCCTCTTCCACCCCTCATGGATGCTGTGGGAATCGATCAACGAGTACTTCTACGCCTCGAGCAAGCTTGGCGAGTACTCGTTCCCCGACCAGGACTTCCTGGTCACCTTCTTCCAAGGTCGATTCGCAAGCATTCCATGGGGGTGGAACGCTGTCAAGACCATGGCGTACCGCCATGAGGGGCTTTGGGCCCCAGACCAAGTCAAGATTGTCCACTATATAGTGGACAAGCCCTGGGCGAAGGCCACCCACCGGGGCGACAAGGAGGTGGGCTTTTCCGGCAAGGATGGCCCCCTCCATGCCGCCTGGTGGGAGGCATTCGAAGAGTGGAAGGAGGAGATGGAGAGGAGAGGTCTCAGCGGCCTCGTCCTGCTGGTGGGGGGTCACTGCGGTGACAGGGACGGAAAGCGTCGTTTTTAGGGGGGTTGCGTTGTTTTCTTTTTGCTTTTTCTTTTTCTTTTTCTTTTGTACATAAGGCATGGCGGAGAGCTGGTCTCTCCGCCGCCAGCAGCTTCGGCTGCGCCATTTGGCGCAAAAACAGATGAATTGGACCGAAACACAGTCTCAGTGAGCCATATGTTGTAAGCCGTTGTACCCTGATTGACTTGGTGAAATTTAAGCCAAATCAAGGCCAACTCTGCTTACTGCCGCGCTGACTGCGCTATTAAGCGTAGAATCAAGTAAAATAGACTACAGTATAGGGGAAGCGAGCTGTGTATTGTCTAAGTGACCTAGTAAAAAACTTGTACTAAAACTAAGGCTAACTCTGCCTACAGTAGTTACGACTACGCTATTAGGCGCAAAATCGAAAGAAATAGGCTAGAGTATAGGGGAAGCGAGCTGTATATTGTCTAAGTAACTTAGTAAAAAGATCTATACCAAAATCAAGGCTAACTCTGCCTTCAGCAGCATCAACTACGCTATCAAGCGCAGAATCAAGTAAAATAGACTAGAGTACAGTGTTATCGAGCAAAGTTTCGGTCTGGGCAGGAACCTTCTATACGTATACATATATATATATATAGTAGAACTAGTAGATAGCTTTAGAAACAACAGACATTGCCCCCCTACTGGCTTCATCCCGCCTGTTCTCTGGTGGACGCTGTGGGAACCCGTCTCTGCTTCTTAATCCTTCTAATCCTCCTAACCCCCTTGCCTTCCCCTTGTCTTCTCTAGTAGACGCTGTAGGAAACTATATTACAAAAGACACCAGGCAGTTCTGCAAGATCAACGGGGGCGTCGCGACCAGTTAGGATAGTCGAAAAGGCTAATAACATCCTCTAGAAAACGATAATAAAGTCGGTAGCTACGTTAATAGAAGCTGACTTGAGAGGATTCGTCGAATCTTATCTAAACTAGGACCTTAACCTAAGCAATCGTACGAAGGTCGAAGGATATCAACTCTAGATATATTCAGTACCTTGGCTACTCCCCAGCCGAAAATTGCGTATAGTTACAAGCCAATCGAACAATGGTACTCGAAGCTACGAGACCTCTTCAAGCAGCCACTGCAGGAGGCCTTGCACAACCTGATTCGGTGCAAATACACATTGGCCGACGCCCGGGAATAGTTACAAGCCTTCAGACATGCAACCAACGGAATGGGCCTTGCCGACACCATCCAAGCAAGACCTTCCCCCTACTCGGCTTTATCCCGCCTGTTTTCTGGTGGACGCTGTGGGAACCCGTCTCTGCTTTCTGCGCCCTGCGATATTTTCTGTGCTCCCGAAAGAAAGACAGATCAGTCGAGACATAATCTGTTTGATCTCGAGAGAGAGAACCCTATACCTTACTTAGCGGTCTCGTCTGGTCGATAGAGTAGCTGATCTTGGGCTCGACCTCCGAGTATTTGGCTTGTGCTACGCTTCTGGTATTGAGAACTACCCAGTCAGACAATCTCATGTCTTGTCAGAGGGAGGTAGAGTTTGTATGTGTGAAAGATCCCGATTCCAGTTGACCATACACATTTTCCCACTAACTTCTTCTTCCTCTTCCTCCTCTTCCCTCCTCCATTGAAGTGGGCACGATGTTAGCACCGGCTTGCTAATGGTCTCTTGCAGTCCGTCTGAGAGTCTAGCACTAGTACGTGCTGATCATGTCGATCATATGCCACCGTGCTACTGGGGAGCAGAAAAGAAGAGAAAGTGACTTATCGGTCTGGTGGCGAAGAGGCATGGCGTGGCCTTTCGAATGTCTGGGTAGACTTCCCGTTGCACGATTTGCTTCGAAGGTACTGAACGCCCAGCTTCTAGTATCTATCTCCAGGGCCACTATGGTTATGCATGACTTAAGATTTCTCGGGCTGTGCTGAGAGTATCCTGGGACCAATCGCCCGAGCTGGTGTCTGTCTGTCCGATCGTCATCCTCATTGGCAACTTCAATAAAGTGGTGGGCTTTTCCTCCGACAATTTGAGCCGAAGTGAAGTCAAGACAGCGTCTATGACAGCACCTTTCCTCTGCAATACCCATGGTCTCAGCCCGCAACATATTCCATCCTTCAGCCTCATTGTGGCAGCTCAGCAAACGCACTGAGAGCAAACATCAAGCCAAACGATAGCTTGAAAGCCACATTATCCTGCACTGCGCTTCTTACATCGACACCTTTGACATATCTTCCTATCGTCTTGTAGGGCACCAAATGTATCCCATAGCTTTCCGCAGTCTGTACACCCGCAATCAAAAGCCCAATGATCAGCACCAAACTCTTGGAGAAAGTAGACACGGCGAGTCCCGCGACCAGACCTGACAAATAGCTCAACCATCAGCATTGCCCTTTCGATTCTTTCATTCATCCCTTGCCCGTATGGTATTGTTCCCTTCTTACCTATGATACTCCCCGCACTCAATTGTCTCACACTCCTCACATTGAACCTCCCATTCCTCACAACGGGGACCTGCGCGTCATTCTGATACTGATTGATGGACCAGTCTGAGGCGCTGATCGAAGCGGGGCTAGAATCGAGGCGAATGGGTTGGCGATAGAGGAATCGAGATTGTGCTACGCAGAGTCCTGCGGCGCCAAAAGCTGCTGCTCCGCCAAAGATGAGAGGGGTGCGAAGGGAGTGGTTGAAGAGGCCGGGAGTGAATCGGAAGGCCATTGTCGTGTGTATGTCCTATTTCTAGGACAGATAGGTGGAAAATTTGAAGGAGAGGTGTGTGGATGTGGAAGGGAGGAGGTTTGGGATAGGAAAAACTTGTTATTCACTTACCGCGATGTCTGGTCACTTGAGAGGAAAGAGGAAGGAAGGACGGGAGTCAAGGACAGCCAATGATGACGTCGCCATGGACGTTTTGTAGTCGACTTAGTAAGCGAATTGCTGCCCCCTGTCTATCAAAATATATTAGCTTCACTTCGTGTCTGATAAGACAAGTACATTAAGTGTCATCATATCGTACTTGACGAGCACTAATAATGCGAATTTAATAAAAACATGACTCTTTGATCTAGAGAACGGCCACTCGTATAATGAGATACGCATGTCTTCCCAGGCTGAAAGCAGCATAAGGCTCTGTAGGGACGTCTGCTCGAAAAAGATGACAATATTGTGTGTATCAAGGCACAGGTTGGCAGCATGACCCTTGTAGCGAATAGGAGGATGATTGCTTCTCGAATGGCGATAGATGCTTTTGCTGCCCATTGCCAGGTGAACAGATCACTTCCGTCTAGCCAAAGACTTTCCGAAATCGTACAGTCTGTAACGCTCGTATCATCTAGACTTTCGTCGTCAGATCCGAGGAGAGCAATCGGGTGCCACAGCCTCTGTATACACGTTGCATATAAGCTGCAGAGAGCTAAGATACCGCGCAATAACCACGAAGTTTCCTGGCTCCAGAGATGGACCTGATATCAAGCAGATCTGGGCGTGGAGCTCGGAGGCAGAGCATGCCTCCTGTCTTCAAAACACCAGAAAGACATTCTTGTACAGGAAATAAGGCATTTTAAAAGATGCCTCGTATCGGTCCAAACAAGCGTGGGAGAGATAATCATGATGGCTGCACGGAAACGCAAAGGACGAGAAGAGTCGGGAAGGAGGATGCCAGCCAAGGAGTCTCTTGTTCGAGGTATAAGAGCATTATGACCGCAGAGGTTGGAGCTAGATGCATGATGGAGCTGGTACGTTCATCGCGTGTCTTGTCCAGATTGTCGATGTGATCAGAAAGTGGAGCAACTGGAGGGCTGGCGAGATGGCGAGATGGCGTTCTCATGGTAACTGAAGCAAGCAAACACTGGAATTCCCGGGACTCATCCATGCAACTTGCAGCAAGCCAGAACTCCGCGACTCATTATACACTCAGACATCGCTTGCACACAAACCCATCTCCTCAAATAATGATGTACGACCACCGATTCGGCATCGCCGCAGTGGCCGTGCTCGCCTCGCCTCTCGCCATCATTTCCGTCCTCATCGTCCTTGTTGGTCAGTACTCCATCGTCTTGCCACTACACGCGCAACCCCACTCACACGTAGTCTAGTCATCGCTACCGCATTCATCCTTCTCGGCCACATTGGAACTCTTCTGGCTAGCGTCTTGAACGTCGTCCTACCAATTCCAGGCTTAATCGCCTACTTCCACGCGCTCTCATCGCCGAAATCTCTCCTCGTTCCCTGCGCGCTTATCGGAGCCGCATGCGTGGTCCAATTCTACGGCGGATCGTACTTCAACAACTACAACAATCTTTTTGACTTCACCTTCCCAGATTGGGACTGGAACGTCTGGACCACCAAAATCAAGAAGGAAGAGGAGGACAAAGATCTCGTAGTCGAAGCCGAAGAGGAAACCCACAAAGACCCGAACAAAGATCCAGCCACCGACCATCCACAGCAGCAGCAGCAGCAGCAGCAGCATCAGCCAAGTCCATATCTGAACGAAAATCTCAATCCGTACATTCGACGCGTACCCCGCCACGCGCTCTTGGGGCGGACTCCCGGAGCCGAACCTGAATTCCCCTACCAGCCGCGAACTCCTTGCTCTTCTTCTGCTGCCGCTTCTTTTGCTACTGCGCGATGCTCTACGTTCCCAGGTTCGAGTCGGACGCAGCATTTGCACCAGCAGCGACAGCCACTCGCGCCGCGATGGTAGGTAGGAGCTTGTGGGACCTGCTGTTGGAGAGACCGGCATGTTCGGCCGTGGCGGAAGCAGGTCGGTGCGGACAGCAGCGGGGGAATGAGACAGTCTCAAACGGGGGGAGGGGTGGTGGGGGAGGGAGAGAGAGAGGAGCAGCGACGAGTAGTCAGTTGTAGAAGGGCGAAGCAATGCCTTGAAGACGGCGAGGCGTTAGCCCCCAGAGAATACCTACGTACGTAGAAGAGAGGTAGTCTATACGTGTATACATAAGGTATATCTATATCTATGTCTAATGCGGCCAACAATCTTCTAAGTATCATCATCATCATGATCAGGATCCCTTCGACTCCTTCCCATAATCCCTCCATTCCCCCTTCCCTTTCTCTATCATTTCCCACTCTTACCCACCCTGATATACGTCCTTCCCTCCCTCCTAGGTAAGGTAGGCATCGACCTTAACCCCAATGCCAAATCCCATTTCCACCCCAGTCTCATCCCCCCTTTCCCTCAATACTTCCCCGTCTCCCTCTCTGCCAAAGCCCAAAACCCCCAAACAAATAGCCCAATAGTCACCAAAGCGACAATCACACAAGTCACAATCCAAGGATTCTTCGCACGCTGCTTGAACGTATGACAGACGTTCTTCCACAGACTTTGCAGCTGTCGCTCTCGACGCTGAAAAGGGTCCACTGTGACGACTGTCGCCAGCGGTTGCTTAGAGGGTTGCGTGGTAGTTTTATCCGGCGAGGGGAGAGAAGGAGGAGGGAGAGGATGAAAGGGAGGAAGAGGCAATGTGGGATGATGGGAAGGGCCGATCAGTGGCTTGCTTGGGTTCTCTGTATCGGGAGGAGATTCGTCGTTGTAGGCGATCTGATTGGGGCGATGAACACGACGAGGACGAGACAGACGGGGAAGATTGGCGATGTTGGAAAGTTCGTGGTGATGGTGCTCCATTGGCCCAGATGTAGTGACAGGAGAAGGAGGTGGAGAAGGAGTAGGAGAAGGATGTTCAGGTCGACATTCCGGAAAGCCAGCACAATTTCTCCTGCGACATAATCCATGTCGCAGAGTAGGAGGATATGTTTTGTCGTGGGCATCTGAGATATGCTGTAGGACATCTCTGACGGCATTGAATCGAGTACCGCAGCAGCGGAAGCCATGCCGCTTGATGTGTTTATACCATCGCATGGCATTTGGCTTCATATGGCGGTGCGGATTTGATGATGGTAGCTCCATATTTCATTGGCAGTGCGGGTGTTATGATGAGGACAGGAGGCGAGAGAAGACCGGAATAGAAGAGGGCAGTGCTGTTTTCATCTCTGTGATTCGAAAGTGCAGCCCGGAAGATGGAGATACTTTCGAATCTATGGGACTCTTTATGGGGCCCGGTTGGCAGCGGAAGCGCAAATGAGGGCCTGAATTCCAGGAGCACAATGTAGACGGACAGACTGCCCCTGACTTTCAATCAGCAAACTTGTCATCAGCACCTAGCATTGAGTCAGCACAATGTGGTTCTTAGCTTCCAATCAGTATGAGCTGTCAGGCTAGTAGATGCAATGTATAACATCCATGAATCCATGAACCCATTCATTCACAAAACCGTTACCATACCTAGGTACCTGCTGTGACCACTAGATTGCGTTGCCACGTGCAGTACCAAGGTAACGCGTCAGTACTTCGCCGAAAGGTACCTCCTACGGTACCTACCTTACCTGACCTACTCCTGCAGAAGAGCGTACGAAATGCCAGAGGTAGGCAGCAAGCGAGCGAGCGCCCTTACCATGTACTTCGTTGTCCCTGCCACCCCTTGACCTGTACGGAGGTCCCATAAATGCTCTCTCATCTCTCTCATTTCTCCCTCTCCCTCTCTCTCTCTCTCTCTCGCATCCTCTCATCCTCTCATACTTCTCGGTATCTGGTGTGATCAATCGATTGTGACTCACCGGTGACTTGTAACCATCAATTCAACTGCGATACCGGTCCAACACCCGCATCCCACAGCAACGTCGAATCACAAGATGCAGATGCTCTACTTCAGCGAAGTCTAGCTCTCGGTGCCAGAACCTTCCCATGCAACCCATCTCCCATCAGCAGCAGCTCGCCTGGCAACCCATTTCTCATCAGCAGCACCTCTTCAGGCAAACTATCTCCCATCAGCAGCACATCCCCAGTCAACTAACTTCCCGTCAGCAGTACATCCCCAGCCAACCAATCTCTTGACAGCACACCTCCCCAGGCAACTATCTCTCATCAGCGCGCCGCAACCGATCTCCCACCTTCAGCAGTATATCCGGGCAATCAATCGCTCATCAGCAGCACCTCTCCGCCCACCAATATACCATCAGCAGCATCTCTTCGGGCAAGTCATCCCCCATGAGCAGCAGAAACACTACGAGAAGAGGCCGCCACACCACGTCCTACTGTGCGCTGTACTCTGGATAGAGAGAGTGCTCGACTGACCAAAATGGCCGTCCGACGCACTAACGCCACCTCTACTCTCACTGGCGGCGGCAGGACTGACGAGCTGGAAAGCCATCGTAGGCTTCAGTCTTCGCCGCATGAATTCTCCGCCGCCAGCATACAGAGTGCAAGCCCGTTCCGGTGAGCGCCCCCATCACCATACGTTGACCCACCGGAATACTCGCAAGCCGAATCTCATTCCAGGTGTCGGCGGCCACGTAATTTCTCCATGGGATGGTGGGACACGGTAATCGATCATGATCCTAATATGGAACTGGCGTTGGGCTTCGTACCAGACGTGACAGCTGGAGCGAGAGACATGTGGGGACTGGAAGAGCAGATTGCTCCGGATTCTTCCTCGTCCTTATCAGGTTCTCTGGGTCTCTTCCGCTGCTCATGCCGCTGGCGGCCAGGATGTAGGAGCCGGACAAATTGGTTGATGAAGTGGGGATGCTGCTTTACGGAATTGGTGCGGGTGATTATCTTCGTCGCACTTGTTATCCTGTCAGGAAAGGACGTCAAGATGCCACCCGCAGGAAACACTTGTTAAAGGACCTGCAGGCGGATCTGCCAGGATAGATGTCGTACGGCCGGGTGCCTTGGAGCGTCCCTGTTGGTGCATATAGAATAGTGCAACTCATATGCAATCGTAGATTTGTCGACATATTGCCCATCAAATTAGTCATGGTATTCCAGGTACTGCCAAGCCATGTTGACCTGGCTGCTACGCGGTGAAGTGCATATGTTCCAGGACAACAGGCTGCTACCATCTAGGAGGTAGGAGGTAAGAGGTATGGCGACAGAGATGAAGTTGCATGTTGGATGTTAAGTTACGCAAGAGAGAGTGGCGTCATTGGTGTTTGATGTGAGAGTGAATTTGATTCATGCGACAGTCTAGACCAACGCGTCGATCCCTGCCGTCGATCTCTATTCTAATGAAACTAACCAACTTAAGCTTCATTTGTTTGGCCTACCTCCCTCCTCCTACCCTTCCCTTATGATCTCCTCCTGAACAACTTCTCTGGAACCCGACACGTCCGTCCGTCTGTCCAACGCAATTGCTACTGTATAATCATAATCATGGACGCCCTCCACAAATTCGCTGGCGTCAGCGAAGCCCAACGCTCCGACGCCGCCTCTCCGCCTCCTCCAGCAGCAGCAGTACCAGCCTCAGCCTCAGCATTATCCATCCCTCCTCCCGTACCGCCCAAAGACGACGCGCGCAGCATCAAAAGCTCCAAGAGCAGTCGACGCGCTTCCATCCCCCTCAACAGGCGGAAATCCCAAAAGTCCATCCGATCTGGCATATCAGCCAACTCGTCCATACGCAGCAAAAACAGACTCCCCACCGACAGTAGAGGAAACATCCCGCCCACCCCCAAGATTCCCAAGAGCGAGCGTAATCAGTATGGAGATCTAGCACCTCAAGCTGTCACGGGCGGACCGGGTAGTACCCACAGCTCGCGCCGGCGTGCAGAGGGACAAGCGAGCAGCACATTCGAAGGAGAAGGCGAAGATGGAGAAGGTGAAGGCGAAGGCGGAGAAGATGAAAGCGACTTTGAATGGGGTCCTCAACATCCTTGTTTCCCTCACCCTAATCCTCATTGCGAGCCCGATACCCGCGAAGCACAAGAAACGAGAGTCATACGCGTCAAACGAGATTACCTCATCGCGGGAGACTTGTACCCTCAATACGCAAACCTCTATCCAGAGATTCTCGATCCTTTGGTCACAGACGACGAGTTTCGCATTGTCATTGGGCGGCTCAATGAGATAATGGAACAAGCTTTCAGTCCGGATACGGTTCGCGCATGGGTCGACGCGATATTGGGCATCGCGACGGGATATTTCTGGGAAGATTTGGGATTCACGGGTGTGAGGTCTGGGGAGAAGGAAATGGAAGGGTATATTTATCAATGGAACCAAGAACGAGAGAAGGAAGGGAGAGATGTCAGACTCGTACAGCCGCGGACGACGGGATTCATGACGTTGGATTTCGTGGTGCCAGATCCAGGAATTGATATCGCTGTGGAAGAGAATACCGACAATGCTGTTGCTGGTGATGGTGTTGGTGATGGTGAAGGAGAAGGAGGAGGAGCAGATGCGACTCTCATCGGGACGGACTCCACTCCTACTGCTGCTACTTCTACTGCTACTCCTGCTGCTCCTGCGCTGTCTTCAGAACGGACCTAGTATGTCTATCGAAGAGTACGAAAATCTGGCACATGGTATACCATTCGGTGGTACGTATACCTATCGTGAATGATGATGGAAAACTTTTCAAAAGGGAGGGTTGATGACCGGTTCACCATATGGCGGAGCTGTTATTTCTGCACTGGCGTTTTTTATTTTCTCTTTTTGCTGTTATGAAGAGCGAACGATACCACAAGGGTTGGGAGAGAGACAGAGAGACAGAGAGATGGGGAGACATTTCCCCGTCTTCGTACTCCTTTTTTTCGGATGACAAGAGGACAAATTACACGATACGACAGGATAGGATAGTGACGTCCATGCATGCATGCAGTAATTGTACGATGATGAAAGATACATACCCACCTCAGGTTAGGTACCTGGTAGTTGCTTAATGCTAGTGGATACCTAGGTAGATTCGGCTTACCGAATCGATCTTGTCGTAGCCGACCGATCCACTTCCACGTCCATCCCAGGTAGCACCATCTCAACCCACTCCACTCCATTCTAACCTCTCCGCCAGAGTCTCCATGGCCATCTCTGCACCACCAGCTCGACTCAGTCCTCGAATGGCCGCCACCAAAATGCTCAAACTCTCATTGAATTGATTCAACAGAGTTTTAACACTTTCCGCTCGTGTGGTTCTTGCCAAGAGCTCACTCAACTCCAGAATACCAGTGATTGTATCTCGCACAGGTTCAAGATTCGCTGGCAGAAGCAGATTCGTCTGTAATCTTCGATCATAGTCTTGCCAGATCGCAATCATAGCATCAATATCGGTGGCGTTGAGCATCAGTTCAAGCGTCTCTTGATGTATCGTTCTAGCAGTGGAGGTGATGAAGAAATGTATGATTTCTGTGAACCAGAGGAGTTTCTGCCTCAACGATACATGTGGAGCAGAGCGTTGTGGTCCTGAGCGGAGAGAGAAGAAGTTCTTCGTAAGCAGACTTCCGGCGTAATGAACTTGCAACAAGAATGCGAAGACCTTGGCGTGCGTTGACGAAGTACTGCAGCCCGTGATGTTTTGTATGGGCCAGGGAAATTTGTACTCCAGGCTGAAAGTGTCGAGGGCGCGAGTCGTTGATGGAGCTGTGTGTCCAGTGGGAGTATGGATTTGAATGCAATCGGCGTCAACTTCTTCGCAGGTACCAAGCGTGTTTCGTGCGAGTTCAGCCAGCATGAACTGGTCGTTCCAGGCTTTCGACTCGCCTTTCGCAATGACTCGTGTCTCGACGGCACTGGCAAAGTCTTGGAACAAAACCCCGTCTGCCGAGAAGAACACGTTGGGCAAGGCTGCCATTGTCCGAGACAGGTAGTTTTCGTGCCAAAGACTGTTGAGAAGTTGTGGAGTGCAATCGTTTCCGATGCGTGTGATCCAGGATTGCAACTCTTCGTCTAGTAGCTGAGGAAAAAGCAGGAGGCTGTGTTGAGCCAGCTGATGCTGCATTGATTCGAAGTTCGGCAGATCTGTATCTTGCAGGGTCGACGCATCATCCGAACTTGGCTGCAAAAGACGGAAGAAAGCTCGACTTTTACCCAAGGCGAAGAGCTTGCTGGTGTTCGCGGCAAGGCAATTGGGTACGAGAATGCTGCCATCGACTGCGCAATTCTCTGCATACTTCTGTCGCCAGATGTGGCCCAGGGCACAGTCCTTTTCCACGACTACCACTAGTGAAATCTCATGATTGTTGAATTCCGTTCTTCCAAACATAGTCCATGCTGCGATTGGTCTCAAATAGCCTCGCAGTGCAGCACAGAAGACCCTGACAATCGGTAAGAAAGACGCTGTAGCTCCTGACACTTGCGCGAGGCAAGCTTCGTCGTACAAAGTGTCAAGCATGACCAGCTGTTGAGCCTGACCTGTAGAGAGTGCCACCACTTGGACTATTGATGACAGATGTACGAGCGGAACTGCTGAAGCGTGCGCCTCTGTGGCAACATCAACAATGCTGACGACAGTCTTAGGGTGCGGTTCTATGTAGCGCCGTTGCATAGCGACAAGCCCATCATCAAAAACCTTGAGCAGTTTCTGTAGCTCGGCCTGAACAGCACGCATGTACAGGAGACTCTGCGAGCTTCTGATCCACATCCGCAGGTAGTTTAGTGCAGAAGCGAGCTTGACACAGCTGGTGACCACATCGTTGACAGAGGTGGTGCTCGTCGTTGCCAGTTCCATCCTCCTTGACATTGTCACTCGGCCAGTGGAGCTGTCGCGGGAGAAGAGATTCGTAGGCAGACCATGTAGCATCAGCAACATCTCGCGTACGAGCGTGAGCTCCGACAAGCTGCAAGTTCCCGAGTCTTCCTTCCAGTTCTGCAGGGTTTCGTGGACAGGTGAAGTTATGCTCATATCCGGTTGGGAGAGGTGAAGTCTTGCTATCGCGCTGAGGTCTTCGTGCACAGAAGTAGCACTCGTCGAGACCGTGGGCTCAGAATCGAGCTCGGAATCAGAGGAGTTGTCAGCACTCGAGTGGTAGCCACGATCAACATCGTCCCAGACTCCAGGTTCATCGAGTGGATCATCAGCCACAATCTCCTCCCAAGTCAGCTGAGGTCTTGTGTTCTGATCATCTTCTGGGACTACCACATGGCTCAGAATGGTCTTCGAGGCTGGACAATCCGAGAGGTCCAAGAACAGCGAGAGCAGTTCAGGCGTCCATTTCGAGCTTGAAGGCAGCTCTTCGAGACGTTCTTGCAAGGCGTCTGCCAAGTCATCACGGTTTAGCACAGCCAACTTCTCCGTGATTCCATTCAGTCTTGCCTTGACGGCGAACTGGTTGGTCCGGGCATGACTCTTGTCTCGCAGACCTCTTACAGCCTGGCTTTTCAATGCGCGATAGCCGGCATCTCTAGCTGTCTGGCCCGTAAGTGCAGTGACAAGGCCGTCGGTGAGCTTGTCTAGTAGTGCTGCATGTGCCATGGCTGGGGAGCGACATTGTGTATACCATAAGGTGAGGGTGTTTGTGGTCAGAGTTGTCAGAATGGCACGAAGTAGGTCGACGCGTGCCAGCGTGGTGTATGTGTACGGTATACCATATCATAAAAGGGAAAATAAATCCCAGGGAGGTAAGAGCAGAGCGGAGCCAAGTCCGTCTTCATACGACGCCCCTACAACAATATTCCCTGTCACAAGCCATCTCGACATTCTGCGCATTCTCCTCGACACATCCCGACCAGAATGGCCATCCCTAAACCCATCCGCCTGCTGGCTCTGGCCACGATGGTGCTCTTCGTGTTTCTGCTGGTTCAGATCATGAGAAATCCCACCGTCGCGAGACTGCCTGAAGGACACGCAAAGCTGGAGGACATGGTCCGCGACCCCAATCTCGATGGTATGAGAAGAAGCAGAAGCAAAAGGGGAGGGAGAATGTGCAACAAGGACTGATACAGGACACAGCCACCGACGAACCGCCCGAACCGCTCCATCGCGTGTCTGGCAACAACTACGACGCCGACAACCCTCACAGCGACCGCATCAATGCCACCATCCTCTCCCTCGTCCGCAACAGCGAACTCTCCCAAATAGTCGGCAGCATGCAAGAGCTCGAACGCACGTGGAACCACAAATTCAACTATCCCTGGACCTTCTTCAACGATGAACCCTTTACCGAAGAGTTCAAAAAGGCCACCTCTGCCAACACCAAGGCCGAATGTCGCTACGAACTCATCCCCAAGGAGCACTGGGAAATCCCCTCGTGGATCAATGCAGACTTGATGAAAGAGTCGGCCAAGATACTGGAAGAGAAGAACATTCAATACGCCAGTATGAAAAGCTATCATCAAATGTGTCGATGGAACAGCGGATTATTCTACAAACACCCCGCGCTCAAAGATGTACAATACTATTGGCGTGTGGAACCACATGTCAATTTCTTCTGCGATGTGGATTATGATGTCTTCCGATATATGCGAGACCACAACAAGACCTATGGTTTCACGATCAACATCTACGATTCTCCGCAGAGTATCGAGCAGCTTTGGCCCGAGACGATTAAATTTTTGGCAGGGAATAACAAGTATCTCGCCAAAGATAATGCCATGGGATGGTTGACCGATAAGGAAAGGAGACCGGAACACAATCAGATTGCAAACGGATACTCGACCTGTCATTTCTGGAGCAACTTTGAAATCGCCGACATGAACTTTTGGCGTTCGGAAGCGTATGAAGCGTATTTCGAACATCTCGATCGCGCAGGCGGATTCTTCTACGAACGTTGGGGGGATGCACCCGTCCATTCCATTGCATTGGGACTGTTTGAGGAGCAGAGTCGAGTGCATTGGTTCAAGGACATCGGATACAGGCATATTCCATTCTTCAACTGCCCCAATTCTCCCAAGTGTAAAGGGTGCCAGGCAGGGAAGTTTTACGATGGAGAGCCGTTCCTCCAAAAGGAAGATTGCAGACCCAATTGGTTCAAGTATGTGGGTATGGGGGATTGGAAGAAGCAGGACTTGTAGATGATATGATGGGAGTCTCGAAAGAGAGAAGTAGAAAGAAAGAAGCCCTCGAAACAGAGACTTGCTGAGGATTAGCGAATGGCGTCTGGCGTTGCGAACAGAGCATGGTCTGTACCTAATTAGATATCCATGGCATTTGATGGATGCGATCGTGTAGAAGTACGAAACACAACAAAAGACCCGGTCAATCGAAGAGACGCAGTAGACTGAGCCGCAAGTCCTGAAGCTGTACGTTATGAAAGAGTCTCGAGAGGTGAAGTATAAGTACATGTATGTGTTGTCGCGTGGATGAACCTTTAGCCAACTACCTTAGGTAACCTTTAATATTCCCGACCCTCGTGGTACCACTCCACCCATTAGACATGCTTCTCTGTTCTCTGCCATTGCACTGCTCAGCAGCTAGCACCGACCTCTCTGTCTACTCCCACCAAAAGTCTTCGACATGTCTCACCACCTTACTTTTTCGGATGTAGGCCCATCCGTGTCACTGGCATGGGTCGGTTCCTGGCGGGGATAAGCTAGCGGTGTGACTTGCCTCAAGCTCCTTCATAATAGGTAACTTCAATGGAATAGTGATACCACAAGAGAGAACAGCAATGGCAGATTCAGGCGACACCAAAGATACCGTCCTTGTGACTGGTGGCAGTGGCCATCTGGGCGGCTACTGTGTCCTGCAACTTCTCCAAAAGGGATACACTGTCCGCACCACCGTTCGCACCACATCTCGCATCGACGAAGCCAAGGGCAAATACCGCCATGGAGGTGCAACAGAAGAGCAGATTGCAAGTGTCGAGTTTGTGGTGCTAGATCTCGTCAGCGACAGTGATGAGGACTGGACAAAAGCCTGCACAGGCGCCAAATATGTGCTCCACACGGCGGGAATGATAGCCACCGGGCTGGAGAAGCACGAAGATGAACTGCTCATACCCTTAAAAACTGGCACCCTCCGCGTCCTCCGCGCCGCCAAAGCTGCCCATGTACAAAAAGTCGTCTTCACGAGCTCAGTAGCTGCAATAGCTCACGGACACGGCATGAAACGAGGCAAATCCGAGCCCTTTACCGAAGAAGATTGGACAGATTTATCGAATCAGAAAGAGAAATTACACGTATATCCTCGAGCCAAAACTTTGCAGGAACAAGCTGCTTGGGAATATATCCACAGCGAGGCAGGTCAAGGTTTAGAAATGACCACTATCAACCCCGTCGCCTTGTATGGACCTTCGCTGAGCAAAAATTTCGCCTCGAGCCTCAAACTCGTTCCAATTTTGCTCGGTGGTATGCCCGGTGTACCGCAATACGGCACGGGAATGGTCGACGCGCGAGACGTCGCCGACTTGCACATTCGAGCCATGGAAAGTTCTGCTGCAAATGGACAACGATATCTTGCCATTTCCGGCCGATCGCACGAACTCGAAGCAGCAAAAGACAGTGTGTGCGATTTCGTCAATATGATTCTCTCGGGAGATATTTTGCGTCAAGGTCTTCCCGAGGAAAAAACTGGCAAAATTCCTACGAGAACTTTGCCGAATTTTGTGATGCGTGCTGCGGGATACTTTGATCCTGTTGTGGGAGTCTGTTTGCCGGATTTGGGGAAAGAACTTGCGGGGTCTTTTGCGAAGGCGAGGAGGGAGTTGGGGTGGGAGCCGAGGACGATTGATGAGGCTTTGTTGTCGAGTGCGAAGAGTTTGGTAGAGTTTGGTGTGGTGTAGATAGATTGATATGATTTAGGTAGATAGACAGATAGAGATGGATGTTCTCAAGGTAGGTAGGTATAGAACTGTTACGAGGCTCTCATCAGGAACAGCCATCATCACCGCAGTGAACTTCCACGTCTGAGTTGCCGTTGAGTTCTTCATGGCGGCTCACTTGTCGGGCTGTATTCAAGCATTCGTCTTCTCAAATGTTCATTTGCCATTCAGTCGACGATGACTAGGTTTTCTCGAACGAGTCTTGCGCTAATGATCATTGCTTCTTGTGTTAATGGCAGCATTATTTGCAGTATGTCTGCTACGTCGAGATGGTCATGCCTTGGTCTCCAGGCCATATCATGCACAGGTCACCGACTACCCAATTAGTAACAACAAGACGAAGATGTCACCTCCTCAATTTTGAAGGTCTCTGACGGATAAAATGAATATGTCCGAGACTTATAGCGTGCTTGAAATGGTCGAAACCAAGCGTATATAGGTAGCCTTGCAACTGCTGTATAAGATATAAACGGTGTCGGGGCTTCACAACACGAGAAGTGTAACTCGGTGTATCGACGATGCCGCTGCCAAGCCCAAGCAAATCTGCGAGTCTTGTTCTTCTCTCTTCTTCTGCTTTGCTGTAGGTATATAAGAGACATAGTACAGGCATAACCCTATACCTACACCGCCGAATAGAAGGCCCGCACACCAGGTGTATGCTAGAAGAATATAGAAGGGATTAGGGACTCGTAAAATTTATACTTTTTCTACCTTATGCTCTACCTCGTGATGGGAGCATGGAATATGATGTTTTGATGGGATGCTATTTCAACAGGCATGTTGATGTGACAATGGCGAAGAAGAAGGGAAGAAGTAAAAAAAAGAAGATTGCCTTTTTTCAATCATCCTAGAAGAAAACAAAGTGAAAGTAAAAAAGAAGATTCTGACATTCTTTCAACTTTAACCTTGTTTTTGAACTCGTTTCCGGCGTGTCCGTATACCAACAGCCTACAGGTCAAACAGCTGTGTACTGACTGACTAGGGGCGATGTACCAAATCAGAAGAGAGAAACAGAGAAATACACAGTAGAAAGCAGTAGAAAGAGTAGAAAGAGAAACACAGATCCGACGTGAGCCTGATTCAGCCTCCAGGCCAGCCTTGCCTTTTTTCGCTCAGAGTCTCAAATTGCGATTGGCAGTCGAGTAAGCTTACCCTGGAGAAGCCTAAAAAAGAGTCTTTTTTCTTTTGCAGGGCAGAGGGCTGTTGGAGGAGGAGGAGGAGAAGAATACCTGTCTACCGATCTATAGGTACTTGAGACATTGGTACACACACACATACTGTACACAACTGACGGTAGCCCAGAAAGATTGTCATCGTGTTACTTCAACCTCGAGCATAGCGGACAGAACGAGATATTCTCCAGAATTCTCCCACACGCAAAAAAAAAAGACTCAGGGAAAATCCCCCATATCCGCAAAGCCACCACCAAAAGACAAACGTGAGGCTGGCTGGCACTGGCTGGCAGGCTAGCTGGCAGGCAGTCAGCAGGTCAAGGGGCCACTGTCTCATTCACAGCTGTTACAGTAGAGAAAAAAAACGTGCTGACGGCCTAAGCATGAACCCAGTCGCTCACGAGTCACTACAGTACAAGCGCAAGAGGAGGGCCGGGCCTCCACCTCAAAAACGACTCTTTCATCCGTCCGCCCTTCACACAAACACATGTTTTGTTTCGCTACTCCAAAATTTGAAGGGAGAGGGGAAGATCCCAGAAAGATGGAATGTGACACGACGGGGTGTTGTAGGTACCTTTACCTTACCTTACCTGATTTCTCTCCTCGCTATACAAGATTTTATTCATTCGTATAAGAGAAGAAAAAGAAAGAAAATTAAAACTCAGTTCAGAGCTCTTTCATGGGATGGTAGGTAGGTAGGTAGGCGCTTCCCAAACCCGGTCCCGTTTTTTTTTTGTTTCCTTTTCCAGTGGTCGAGGATGGACCACGCGTGTTGTATGGATGGTATTGGATGGATGCTCGTGAAGGATAGAGACACTAGCCCGGATGTGATCGGACGGATGGACATGGTGCGTGTGGTTGTGAGGCTGGGAGGGGGGAAGGGATAGGGATAGGTGATGTATATAAGACCATCTGACATTCCATTTGTGTTTGTGTAGAAGAAGAAGAAGAAAGAAGAAGAAGAAAAAAGATCATTCGCTACCTACCTATAGCACAGAGCCACCTCTCTGTCTTGCCTATTACTACCTACCCACTTCCTCAAAGGGCCATCAAAACAACCCAAGTCTCCCTACAAAAGACCTCCTCCTCATCAAGACCGCAAAAATGCACCACCGCCTCACCACCCTCCTCACCCTCCTCCTCCCGACGGCCCGAGCCTGCATCCTCTTCAACGCCACCCTGCACTACGGCGCCAAAACCGCCAACACAGCCGCCGGAGCAATCGCAGTCCTCAACCAACCCAGCGCCTCCAAAGCCCGCGACCTCCGACTAGACCTAAGTCTCTGGGACGACACGAACAACGATTTCGTCGTCGACGCACTCAAAGACTCCTTCTGCAGCGGCACCGACCTCGTTCCCTACGAAGATAATTCCTGGGTCGTACCCTGCACTCCGGCAGAACGAGGCGTGGAATTGGATGTTCATTGGGATCCGGATATTACCGAGGGTGGCGTGCTGGTGAATGTGTTGAAGTATAATAATCCGAGAGTGCAGGCTGAACAGAATAATGATCCGCAGAAGGATTTGGTGTATACGTTTCAGGTGCTGAGTAAGGAGGAAAAGGGAGAGTTTTTTGAGGCGAGTATTTTTTGTAATGATTGTAAGGATGAGAGTGGACAGGGGGTCAAGTGTTGAAGAAAGATCTAGGTGGCGGTGGCGGGGGGGCTGGAGGGAGGTGTGTTTTTTGATTGAGGTTTATACATAGTCAGGTTTATGATGATGAGGGTATGGTATATATGAAATTTATGAAAATGGAGAAAAAAAGAATTGTGAATTTTACCTTATGTGAATCGACTGGTATTGGGTTTGAGCAAAGGACCCTACGGTTGTGAATGAGGGAAATGTAGTGACGCTGTTGAGGCACACACCATCAACTACTAGCTACACTTCCGACCTCCTACCCCCCAAGAAGTAGTGGCTTTACCTTTCAGCTGACATCTGATCGTGCCATCTCCATTAAGGTACGTCGACCATGCCTGACCAAGCTCACACAAGCGATGAAGCTATTCGCCGCAAGTCCTTCGCATAGCTGTCTGTACACTGGCCTCATCTGTATGTAACGCCAGCCATCTCCTCAATTGACTCGAGTGGTTCTTGCTCCTCCTAGTCGCGATACAGCCCCAAGGACTCGATTGTGCGAGTTTCATTGAATCCATATGATGCCGTAATAAGCTTGCTCAGCGCTCTCGCGACCGATCGGAAGCTGCGTCGCAAGTCATGGCGCCACGCTCCCTTCTCCGCCTCCCACGCAAAGACTGCGTACATTAGCCGAATGAATATCTCCTCCAAGACGTTCTTCGAGCCTTTCTTCAAGCCAGACTCCCATTTCTGCCGATTCTGGACCGCAACCATGAAACGAAGCGTGGAATCCGTGTAAGGATCACCTTTCGTAGTTGTCTTGAAGCCATATGCTTCCCCGTGGTGACGAACAGATCGAAGCACCTTGTCCGCAAGAATTCCCGGTACGACGCTGAGCATCGATTGCCAGCCGTCGATATTTGGCAACTGGATCTGGCGAGTCTCCATCCTGTTGATGGGCACACTGCCGGGGTGAGAGCAAGAGGGGCGTTGAGCCTTGAGCTCCGTGTTCACCTTTGCGGCCTGGGTCCTGTCACCGTCGCCATTGTTCGTCGCAGGTCGGAGTCCCATGGTAGTTGGTTTCTTATGGCAGAGAGGAGGAGCAAGTGCAGTAGACTCCATTCGCTTGGTCATCTCGCTCATCTCTCCTTTGAGATCTCTGACCTGGTCTCCGAGAACCTTGATCTGGCGCTCATGATCGATAGCCTGGTCATTGAGGTTCTGGATTAGTGTTGCCGAAGTCTTGTCAATATACTCCATTTTGGCAGTGAGTCCAATCTCTGCCGCCATCGTGCGGAGCTTTTGTTCGTCCATCTGCACCCCAGCAGCGACTTGGTCCTCGAGACGTAGAGAAGCCTCGGAGTGTGTCAACCCGTTGACTATCAGCATATACATCATCACATTCACCAGGCAATCACGCGCCGCGTTCTGTGAAGCCTGAGCAGTAATCTGACTGGCATTCGCAGCTGTGAGGGCAGTGCACTGGTCCAACGAGCTCTGCAGGGCCGATAGACCTGAAATTCGCGTTAGCAATTTCGACAGTCTTGGCTGTACATGAGCTGTCATGACTCACGTTTGGTTGCTTGGATCTCCTCAATTTCCCTCGCGACCGGGTCTCCGAGATTCTTGCAGCGCGCGACTGCTTCATTCAGCGCCACTCGACGGTGGTTGAGAGTATCCGCGCGCAAGCCTGGGCTATCCCTCGGCATGCACGGTCGGTTCTCTCCTTGAGCAGCTTGTTCCCACGGGGCTGACGATGTCGCTGTGGATATTTGCGCGGATTGCTGTACCGCCGCATCTTCGTCTGCCACCTCTGACCGCAATGGCAATCGAATACTTGAGCCGGAGTGCTCTGCGGCGCGACGTTTGTCACGGGCGGTCCGTAGAACAGCTTCACAACGTGCGCCGAGAGCGTTCGCTTGATCCAGCCGTTGGGACAAGTCGCTGAGGAGTCTTGCGTCTTCTTCTTCATCGTCGTCGTCGTCTTCTTCTTCTTCTTCTGCAGCCGGCGAAGAGGCTTCCTGGATCGAGACTGCACTGTGCTGCTCGATTCCGCTAAAATCTTGCTGCGTCAGTGTGCGCAGATTCGTGGCGACTGTCTCTTGCTGGTCGTTCTGACGGCCCTCATCCGGTGCGTGTGATTCGCCTGCCATGTTGTCCGGCACCGTTGTGTTGATACGCGATGTTGATGACTGAAGCAATGTTGATGACTGAAGCAATGTTGATGGCTGAATTCCAAGGGCGAGGGCGAGCTTGGGGGCGCACAATCAAAAAAACACGCTAACGCGCCAAGAGCAAACATTTTCAATATCTGAATTGGAAGGAGCACAATTGCGCATTGACAAAATCGACGGGCCGCTTTCACATCTCGAGGGAGGGAGGGATACCAAATGCTCGGAGTTCCTCATATAATTTTTTCAATTGAATCGTATACACAGTAGTGGCCTGCCTGGTGCCTTTGTGATTTCGGAGCCCCTGTGTCGAGCGACCAGCGTATCATGCAGCCTCGAAGCATCTATGAACGCTGCTCCTCCGCGACAGCCTTTGGTCGTGAGACCACTTCGCCCTCACCCGGGACTTGTGGCTTGCCTCCGCCCTTTTTCTGCTCAGCAACACCCTTTGCCTTGAGGGAAGTCGAATCCTTGGGAAGCTCCTTGACGTATGGCAAGAACTCTGGCTGACCGGGAATGTACTTGCGGAGGACTTCTGGTACCTCGATACCATCCTCGCGCTGGTAGTTCTCCAGCACACAGCAGAGTGCTCTCTCCGTAGCGCAGAGGGTGGAGTTGAGAGCATGTACATATGACTTTTGGAAGCTGGCATCGGTCTGCTTCTTTTGTCCGAAGCGCACCTCGAGTTCACGAGTCTGATAGTCTGTGCAGTTGGAGCAGGAGACGAGTTCCTTGTACTCGCCCTGGAATGGGAACCATGCCTCGAGATCGTACTTCTTCGCGGCAGCGTTGTTGAGAGCGCCCGAAACGATGGCGACCACTTGGTATGGAAGGTTGAGAGACTTGTAGAACTCTTCGGAAGTGTTGATCATGTCGTCAAAGTGCTTCCACGAGTCCTCTGGATTGCAGAAGATGAACTGTTCGATCTTCTCGAACTGGTGGACACGGAAGATACCCCATGCATCCTTTCCGTGAGATCCGGCTTCTTTGCGGAAACACGTCGAGTAGCCGGCATATTTGATGGGCAGATCGGTGGGGTTCAGCCACTCGCCCTCGTGCAGGGCAGAGATGGGCTGTTCTGAAGTCGCGATCAGGTACTTGTCTGTAGCCGGGTCATTCTCCTTTTCCGTAACCTTGTACAACTCTTCATCGAATTGCTCGAGCTGTGCGGTCTTGGCCATGGCTTCCCGCAGCATGAAGAATGGGGGCTGGTTGGGCTTGTAGCCCTTGTTGAAGAGGAATTCCAGGCCGTAGTTGACCAAGGCCAGGTTGAGGAACAGCCCATAGCCCGTCAGACAGTAGCCTCGATGACCCACGATCTTGACACCACGCTCGGGGTCGTAGCCGTCGATTCGTGTGAGGACCTCGTGGTGAGACATGCAGTCTTTCTTCGTCACCTCCACACCTTCTGGAGCCCATGTGCGGATGATCGAGTTGTTGTCCTCGTTGTCGGAGACGGGCACCGTGTCGTGGACGTAGTTGCCGATGCTCTTGGCCTTCTTCAACAACTCTTTCTGCTTCTCGGCAGCCTGCTTCTCCAGCTCCGCCTTCTCCTTGCTCAATTGGTCTTTTTCCTGTACGAGCTTCTTAAACTCCTCGGGGTCACCCTTGGCCTTTTTGTTTGCACCCATGGCTTTCTGCACGGCGTTGATCTTGGCGCCCATGGTCGTTCCCGCGGCATACTGCGTCTTTCGGTGGTCCTCGAAGAGTGCAATCACCTCGTCGACGACCTCTTCTGGAGCATGTCTGCGTCGCTGTGACTCCTTGATCTTGTCGGGATTTCCACCTCGATCCTTGATAAAGTCATTGATGTCCAGCATGATGGCGGTGCTGCTCCTGTTGTCGTGGCTGTGTCGAAGTGCGAGGTCGTCCTCTTCGGAGTTGGAAGTGGTGTGTGGTGTTTGTGAGTGGAAGCAGGAGAGAGGGATGAAGAAGGAGGCAGTGTGACTGTTTCTATGCGGGCGGGCTCATACCACCATGAATTCGGAGGGGCATTTGAGTCGGAGCTCACTGCGGCGTAGTGTGATTGGCCACGTCTCATTCTTGGTGTCTGCCTGGTCTGCCTGCCTCACTTTCGACGCGCTCGCGACACGCGCGTCTCCCTCACTTCACTTTAGAGCTTCCTCTTCATGATATTATAATGATCACGCGACGACAACGAAGAGGTCAGCGGCACACTACTTATACATCACTACAGGCCGTCATGTGAGACAATGTCATTTCCATTCAAAGAAGTTTGCCAATTGCTGGATCGCCTGGAAACTGTCGAGCTACACGAGAACCTCCTCCCATCCGCCAAGCCTGACCGCTACAAAGAGCTGGTGAACAGCTGGTTCAGCTCGCACCGAAGACAGATCAACGAACTCGACGTCCTCGGCTCATGTGCCCTGCTCTCCACTCTGGTGCCACATTGGAGAACCGATCGTGTATACAGCCTCCAAGCAGCAGGCCTATGCAGGATCCTCGGTCGAGCTCTGGGTCTGTCGACAGCACGGAGGACTTCTCTTGCAGCCTACACTCAGCCAGGGGCTGGTGATTTGGCGACGTGCTTCGAGAGGGTGCACGCAGCGGGAGGGCCGCCTGCGACTCCGGCAGTGACAGTGGAGCATGTCGACCATATGCTTCACTCCCTGGCGGGCCGCTCCAGTTTTTCCGATCCCTCCATTGCTAGGCTACCTCCCAGTTCGTCAGAGACTCGTGATCGTCTACTCAGCAACGTCTTCTGTCGTACCAGTCCTCAAGAAGGCAAATGGCTCGTCCGTCTGATCCTCAAGGACTTCCGGCCTGTGCAGTGTGATGAGACCATTATCCTGAAGAGCTTTCATTTCTTGCTGCCGGATCTGCTTCGCTTTCAACGAGATTTCACAGCTGCTGTGACGTTGTTGAAGAATGAACTGAAGCAGTATCCCGAGAAGCCTGACCCGCGGTCTGAAGCTTTACATCGGAAGACCATTGCAGATGCCCGGACCATCCGTCCTGTCGTAGGAACCAAAGTTAGTAGACCGCACTTCCACAAAGGGCGCGGCATAGACTCATGCATGAAGATGATGGGCTCGAAAGTGTGGGTGTTGGAGAGGAAATATGATGGCGAATACTGCGAAATCCATGTCGACCTGACCAAGTCTACCAATCCCATAGACTGCATCACAATCTTTTCCAAGAGTGGCAAGAACTCCACCCGGGATCGAAAGGCGATCCTCAAGACTCTAGTCGAAACGCTTCGGCTCGGCACTCCAGACTGCCATTTCAAGAAGCAAGCTATTCTACTCGGCGAACTTGTAGTCTTCTCCGACCAGGATGACTGTATCATGCCGTTTGAGGAGATCAGAAAGCATGTCTCAAGGTCTGGCGTATTCATTGGTACAGAACAGGATTCGATGCCGAAAGCTCATGAGCACCTCGCTATCGTGTTCTTTGATTTACTGCTTCTCGATGATGAGGTCGTCATGAATAAGCCCATCAATGAGCGCCGCGACTGGCTGCGAGTGGCTTATAAGAAAATCCATGGCCGAGCTATGGGTGCTGAGTGGACAAAAGTGGACTTTGCTCAACCAGAGAGAGCCAAGCGTTTGTTCTTGCAGCACTTTGCCATGTCGAATGCGAAGCGCTGCGAGGGTCTTGTTTTGAAGCCGTGTGATGTGCCATACTTTTCCATTGAAGCTCACCCCGCTGACTACAGGCACAGCTACATCAAGCTGAAGAAGGACTACATCTCTGACATGGGTGACGAGGAGGATTTTGCTGTGGTGGGCGCAAGTTATAATGCGCAGCAAGCGGCAACAGCTGGTGGCAAAGCTTTCATCAAGTGGACCACGTTCCACCTGGGCTGTCTGACAAACAAGGAGGACGTTCGCAAGTATGATGCCAGACCGATCTTCAAACATGTCGGGACGATCGATCAGCAGCACTGCATTCCACAGGCAATTCTTGAGACTGCCAACATTCTAGGCAATTTGCGCGCCTCGCCATGGACGGAGTCTGAGCCTCCTCAAAACTTTGACTTGGAAGCAACCCGCTCGTCCAAGATATCAGTGGTCTTCGACAAGCCACTGGTCTTCGAGGTACTCGGCGCAGGGTATGAGAGGCCCTCGAGCTGTGACTATCTAATGCTACGCCATCCGAGAGTGAAGAAATTGCACGAGGATCGTGATTGGACCGACTGTGTGACATTTCAAGAGCTGCAGAAGAAGGGTAGAGCGTCGCGTGCGGCGGCAGTAGACTCGGAATCGCAAGAAATGCAAAGATGGATCGACAAACTGGAACGCTGCTGCAGAAGAAAGGTTGAACTTGACAGACGTTCCACACCATCTCGATCGACAATATCGCCAACGAAAAAGACCTTTGCCACGCCAGAAATCTCCGAGCTGCGTTCTTCTCCGCTCGTCACCAGTCCAAGCAACATCTCAAGCCCTGCAATTACCGGGCACTCGCCAAATATCTGCTTGATCAACGCGAACGGTAAACGCAACAGAGGGCCCGTCGCATCTGTGGTAGAGACTGGTGCTTCTGCTCTCAGGACCTCGAAACGACCATGTCCTGAGCTACGCCAATGGGACATGCAGGAGCGGAATAACAGGGCGACATCCGTGCCTTTGGGCGAGATCACCAATACAGCTAATGCTGCCACCATGGCCTTAGATCTGGCAAACTTTCGAGATGGCTCTCGAGCTCTATCAGAAATCAGCCGCAAGCTTGTCGGCCCATTGCAGCCCACCACGCTGATTCATTGTCACCATTCGCAAACCTCACAAGCGGATCTCGAACGCTCACGAGGAAGGTGTGGGCGCAGCTCCCAATGTCCTTTCAACAACGCTGTCTTATATTTCGCACCCTGCATCGCACACACACCTTATATTTCCGAAAACCTCCTCGGAGCTCACAATGCGATTCCCATTGCAGAGCTAATCTATTGGGATCGCGATGCCTTCTCTCGGCCGAATTTGACGCACGTCGTATCGGAGAGTCAGTCGTACGAGGGGATGCGGAAGATTGTGTTGGTGGAGGGCAGACGGAAACGCAAGACGAGGGAGTTGTTAGCTCTGATTTCGAGTTTGAATGGAGGGAGGTTGAAGGAGAGAATTGATATTTATGATTGGAGGGTTCTGGAAATGTGTGAGGGACATGATCGAGGAGCGGAAACGTTGAAGAAGCATTTTATTGGCGCTACATTGTTTGATGATACCCGGAAGCGTGCTTTGTTCGTTGGAGAGAGGGAATGGAATGGTATTTTATGACTTCAATGCCTTTGAGGTAGGTAACCGAATGCAGGAGGTATATAATATATTCACCGAGAAACTTCCGAGAATTGTGTTTTGCCAAGAATCACTTCAGCTTGTGATAGCCGCATCTACCGACGGACTCTGGGGCTGTAGCCAATGAAAGCGTGTAGAAGATGCAGGGTCTGGAAGAAGGACCTCGGCCTGTAGTGTTTTGAACGTCGCGGAAGCCGTGTCACTTGATCATATGAATGAGAGAGAGCTTTACCTTACTGTCTCTCTCCCACTGCTAGAACTACATACTACAGCCACACAGACAGAACCATCACCACCACCAACACAACAATCATGCCCTTCAATACTGCTCTCACCCGCAAATTGGGCATCCGTGTGCCAGTGGTTCAAGGCGGCATGCAATGGGTGGGATACGCCGAAGTGAGTACCCGAAGTACACACATCAGATACCCATACCATACCTAGTGAGAGTGAAAGAGTATGAGAAACAGTCAACTAAAAGAGAAAAAAAACACAGCTCGCATCCGCCGTCTCCAACGCGGGAGGTCTAGGAATCCTCACAGCCCTCACACAACCCAGCCCGGACGCTCTCCGCGCCGAAATCCAACGCTGCAAAACCCTCACGAGCAAACCCTTTGGCGTAAATCTCACCTTGCTCCCCTCCATCAACCCCCCGGACTACGCCGGCTACGCCCAAGCGATTCTCGACTCCGGAATCCGCATAGTCGAAACCGCAGGAAATTCCCCCGGGCCCATCATCAAAATGCTCAAAGAAGCCTCTCCCCCCTGCATAATCCTCCACAAATGCACCACAATCCGGCACGCTCTCAGCGCCGTCAAACTCGGCGTAGATTTTCTCTCTATCGACGGTTTCGAATGTGCAGGCCACGTCGGCGAAACAGACATCACCAACCTCATCCTGCTCAACCGCGCGCGTCAAGTTCTAACCATCCCCTTCATTGCGTCGGGAGGATTCTGCGACGGACAAGGATTGGCAGCGGCGTTAAATTTGGGCGCCGCGGGGATTAATATGGGAACGAGATTCATGTGTACGATGGAAGCGCCGATACATGTGAAGATTAAAGAGTCGATTGTGGCTGCGCAGGAGACGGATACGCAATTGGTGTTGCGGAAATGGAAAAATACTTCGAGGTTGTTTAAGAATAAAGTTAGTTCCGAGGCGTATCGGATTGAAAATGATCCGGAGACAAAGGAGTTTAAGGCTGTGGGGCCGTTGGTGAGTGGAGCGAGGGGCAGACAGGTGTTTGTGAATGGAGATCCGGATTTTGGGGTATGTTTTTTTCTTTTCTGTCTCTCTCTTCTCTTTCCTCTTACAATTTACCATCTACCACATATTAACCAAGAGAAAACAGGTCTGGACAGCTGGTCAAGTCGTCGGTCTCATTCACGATATCCCTTCCTGCGAAACTCTCGTCTCTCGAATCGAATCCGAAGCCATTGCCAGTTTACAACAAGCTTCGGCCTTGATTGTCCATGATGATAAAATTCATGCCAAGTTATAGACGTTCTATAACTGAAATGTAACATATCTACTTCATCCTGGTATTGAACTGTTTTCAAAGATGGTGGCCGCTGGAAGGAGGGAGCGAGTCATCATCACTCACACAGTCTTGTAATTCATCTGCTTCAAAACACCATCACAGGCGCTCATGGGCAAACTCTTGACATTTCTATCCATGTTACTCTGCTGCTGCTGCTGCTGCTGCTGCCATAAACGTACCTCCTACTCCTCCATCAAAAACAATGCTTCATGTGCTTATTACTTTCCGCTCCCCCCAAACTCCGCGCTAACGCACACATGTACTCAACACGAACAGAACACTCCAACAGCATGCGACCAGCGCTGCTGCCAACGTATTCCCATCTCTCGTCTCCATGCTTCTCATGCGTCTTATACAATACGTCAATACAGTCTTTTGCCAATTAGGTAGCCAGGTAACTTTATGTGTAGCAGAATGCTGCTGCTTGCATCACGTCTCCGGGTAGGGTGACACCGGTCCACTGCCGTTGCTACTGGTACTGCCGCTACTGCGTGCCTCCAATCTGGACGCAGTCTCATTCAGTCGTCGGGCGACGCCTTTCAGAGTCTGTCCAGCTTGGAACTTGGCAGCATCGCGGAGACGTCGTTCGCTGTTAGGAGTACGAGATCGCGAAGGCGGAGTGGCCAGGCCACTGGGAATAGAGTTGTTCACAGGACTCGGCAGTGGAGATGCGGCCGTCTCGTCGTTGATCATCAAAGCAGGAGTCGTATTATCGCGCACATCGTCAATCGCGCGATCGGCCGCACGTTGCTCAATGCGCTCATTAACATTAGCTCGAGCCCGGTCTCTCTTGTCTCGCGCAAAAGACGCGAGTCGACTGGTGCGTGCGCGAGCATGAGCCTTACTCCCTGTCGCGGTAGCAAAGTCGATCGCATGGTTGAGAGAAGATGCCAGAACATTGGGATGCCGACGAAGACGTTCTATGTGCTCCACTCGACGCGTCAAAACCAATCCAGCATTATCGCGGTCTTGAATGATGCGATTGAGCTCTTCTTGATATGCGGCTTCGTAGATGTCCTCGTCCGTCCCACCAGGACTTTCGCAGACCAAAAAATTATCATCGTCGTCATTGCCATCACTGCCACCAGCACCAATACGGAGATAGATTTGGTCTTCCAATGGGTCATGCGCATGCCCCTTACCTCGGTCGTCGAGAGGAAAAGTGCTCGATTTGTGGTTTAGGAATGGCCGTGCGAGAGAGTCCTCATCAGCGGAAAGCGGTTGAGCAATTGACGGGCGATGCGACTCTGGTGCGAGGCTTCTGCCCTCTGTTCCACCCGTACTATCTGTAGATGAAGGCATCGTAGATGTCTCCTCGAGCTCCAGTCTACGCATATCTGCCCCTTTCAAGATCTGATCGTCCATGTCCCGGTGGACGCCTTCCGTGGCCAATGCGGACTCCACTGGTCGCCGATCTGATGCGTCGGCACTTTGTGTTTCCCGGGAGAGATTGCTTGGGGGTGCCGACAGGCGAGACTCCCGCCCAAAAAGACCTTCCATGAACTGAGGACGTTTTCGATATATAAGCTTCTTGAACCGCTTGACGGCCTTCATGACCGTCATGAGGTGAACCATATTACCAGTAATGGCTTCCTCCATCTCCGCATCCGTGGGGGGCTCCACCAGCGTGGCGCAGTTCACGTCAGCTGGCATCATCGGATCGGTTCCATTCCTTGTCACCCAAGGATGTTCCTATCGAATCATTAGCTTGCTACATTATCGCCGCCAATGACAATACCCACTCGAAGTTCTGCCATTGTGATGCGCTTATCAGGGTCCTTTTCAAGCAGTCTGCGCATGAGATCTGCAAAGTTCTCATCCTTTTCGTCTTCCAAGTCGAAATCATCATTCTTGATCGCCCCGTATAGTTCCAGCATCCCAGATTTTTCGAATGGTATACGCCCATACCGCAAACAGTACAGGGTGACACCCATGCTCCAGATGTCGGCAGCTTTGCCACTGATGGGACCATGTCTCACCACGCACAACTCTGGCGGCATGAACGCTGGGCTCCCTGCTGACTTGGTCGTGTGCATTTCGGACTCCTTCTCGAACATTTCACTGACGCCAAAATCAACAATCTTGAGGACATCGTCTTGAGTGATGAGGCAATTGTCTGGCTTAATGTCCCGATGGATGATGCCCTGAGCGTGCAGATACTCAATGCCCAGAATCATATCACGGAACCAGCAACGGCACTTGTCTTCGTCGTATGGCTCCGCGCGATCATCCAGGCCAACGTGCATCACCACGCCCTTCTTGCACATTTCGAGTATCATGTAAAGCGAGTCTTCTTGCGGATCGTCCAGGACTTCAATCAACGAGACTAGGTTGTGGTGATCCAGTTTCTTCATAATGGCAATTTCTTCCTTGATGAGCTCGAGCGAATTGTTGGGTCCATTCAGCTTATCGGAAGACGTATGCCGATGGAGAGGCGAGTTGAAGCCCACGCCTGCAGAGAGATGACCTGGCCGCCGAGCCTGATTCGGCTTCCGCAGGAGATTCGATTGTGCTCGCTTGCGGAGACGAGACTTGGAGAACTCCTTGACAGCCTGCATATCCCACGAGATCAGTCCTGGTCTCTCATTACACAAAGACTTGACGCTCGAAAGCCAAGATATCAGGAGCCCACAGCTGCGGACTCATGAGAGGCTCACATATTCGTGCCCGTATTGGTCCACAGCCAAGTGTACTGCTCCGAAGCTCCCCCGGCCAATCTCTTGCTTGATGATATACTGGTTGATGCGATGTACCGCTCCACCATCGTCGTCGCTACTGCCGTAGTGTGACCGTGCATCGAGCGTCTCCTTTACGCCTTTTGATCTGGACGGGGCCCTGCGGTGGTGTCGCAGGGGACTCTGATATGCCGGTGCGGATCTGAGACACGATGTATGAGTGTGAAGAAAAGTCAGGAATGCAGAGTCCAAGCAATGGTAGCATCATGACCTACACATGTCGCACAGGGTGTCTGAAGTGGTGACCGTCCTCGCCCTCGCCCTCGCCGGCGGGAGTAGGCAAATTGATACTGATGCCGTGACTGGGGACAATGCCGGCGGCGGTCTCTCTCTCCGTGGGCTCGTCGGGCGGCTGTAGACTCGCGAGCGAGGTGGCAGAATTGTCGTGATCGTCGGCCATGGCGGGGTGGATTTTACTTTACATAGGATAGCCGGCGAGCAACGTCAACGACATGCCAGTGCTCCCACGGGACCGCACAGAATCAGGTCGAATGTTGCAATGTATACGGTGCGGTGCGGTGCGGTGGAGGCGAGGGGAGGAGGTTGACCTCCAGACAAAGCTGGTGCTGGAAGCGAATGGGAGCAAGATCTGCTGTCTCATCCGAAGCAGCTGCTAGAGGTAAAAGGCGTGCAGGAACGACAGCCGGACGGCAACACACGTGGCGGAGGAAGTGGGGCACAATGCGGCGTGATAATGATCCACCTCCACCTCCACCAATCAAGTGCCTCCAATGCCTGCCAGTGTCCCGTGTCCGATGTGAACATGCCCGAACATGAACTAGCCTTACTTAACTATACGGTCTATACCTTACCTTACAGGTACTTGTTGTGTATTACATGTATTTACTGTAACCACCTCACCCTCACCCACCTCCTCCTCCTCCTCCTAGGCACAGGTAGTCATCGTCAACGTCTCCTGGCCCACACGCCATGCGAGCAGTTCCAACTCCCACTCTACCCGCATCCTGAGGCACCAAAAAGACACCTTCATCATCATGGCGGGACTGAGCGTCTACTCGTTCTACATTTTCGACCGACACAGTAAGTACAGTATATATACCTATATCCATCCCTCTTCTCCATGATCCATCTCACTAACCTCTTCTTCCCTCCCCCTTTCCAACTTCCAGCGGAATGCATCTACACCAAACGCTGGACCACACCCCCCTCCCGACCCTCCACCACCACCAACACCACCACAACCACCAGCAACAACGAACTTCCCCTCTCAGCAAAAAAAGCCCTCAAACTCGCCGACGACGCCAAATTAATTTTCGGCACAATCTTCTCTCTCCGACGCATGGTGCGTCAACTCGGCGGGCAAGACGACCAATTCCTCTCCTATCGCACAGGAGAGTACAAACTGCACTATTTCGAAACTCCGACCCAACTCAAACTCATCATGTTGACGGATACGCGCGTCGGGAATATGCGAACCGTCTTGCATCAGATTTGGGCTACGTTGTATGTGGAATATGTGGTCAAATCTCCTTTGGCGCCTGTCGAACATCCCAAGGGGATGGGCGTGGCGAATGAATTGTTTGAGGGTGGGTTGGAGACTTTTATTGCGAGTATTTTTGCTCCCGTGCAGGGCGTGCAGTAGTGATGTAGCCAGTGATGGTTGATGTTGATGATGGTGATGATGAGGATGCGTTTTTTTTTTCTTTCGCAGCCGCTACGGTGCATCATCACAATACGAAAAGGCATGGCTACTTTACGGTGTTTGGATCATAATTGGAGGCACGCAGTGGATGCCCGAGATGATCTGCAGGCGCCATACAGACCAGCTTAGAGAGAGAGAGAGAGAGAGAGAGGGCCTTGTGACAGAAAGTCGATTCTAACTTCATAATCGACCAACAAGTTACAATACATGGCAGACTGCCTTTCCATAGAGCATCACGAGAGCAAGGAAAGGCTACTACGGATCTGCAGTACCTGTATGGAAGCACAAGCAGAAGCAGGAGTGCTCCGAGGCGTCTAGCATACATGTACCTACCTACATGTATCTATTGGAGCCGCGCTCCATCATAGAGGTCTCATATACATGTAACGATGCTCTGGTCCACACGGTCTGTTCACAAGATACAGTAGGTAGCGATATAACTAGTACATGTATTTGGTATCATATCAAAACTAGAGTAACCTCCTAAACCTCGAAAAAAACTAAAGTACCTGAGCCTCCTAACTCCTAAGCCTTGAATCATGGCTTGTTTGAATCCATACCAGGTAATAACAAATGTGGTGTTGGTCTGTTGAATCCTTAAACGCCCGTCGAGAATGTGAAGACAAGTCAGGTACCCTTGTACCCAGTCCGTGCGTTTCGTGGCTCGTCGATCTGCGAACGCCAACTTCAACTTCATCTGTCCCATCTACCTTCCCAGAGCAGCTGTCTTTGGAGGTTTCTTACTCGGAGGGGCAACTCTTGGCTTCGGCAAGCTCATAAACTGCTCCTTCAACCTCTTGAACTCCTTGATATTGTCTTTGCCTCCCCATTTGTGTTCCGTGCCTCTTTTGCTCGCCTGGTTCACGAACTTCTCAACGCGCTCCAGATACCCGACCGCCGGGTCCCCCAAATCCTCGTTCACGATATTCGGGTTCCCGTGCTCCTCCAATATCGTCGTGACCCAATGCACGATGTTGGAGCAACGTAGCACATGTCCACCGAACGCGAGACTGTCACCAGCGGCCTTGAGCCGAAAGACCATGTGGACGGTACCTGCTGGGAAGAAGACGGTCTGGCCCGGTTTGAGGATAACATAACGCCATCTGCCATCTCGGAAGTGCTGAGGGTCACGCCCCCATGCTACACGCTCCTCTCTTGTAGGATGCGAGAGCCAGCCGAAGCCGACGCAGCCTTGGTTGATGGTGATATAAGTGCTGTAGCCATGGCTGTCTTGGTGTGGCTCTGTGAGCGCACCTGCTTCGGCCAGCAGCGCCCACTTCTCGACCTCTTTGAATCCGGCCTCGTACTTCTTGCGTCGTGTCTCGTCAGCGTGGTTGGGGATCTTGAGCTTCGTGATCAGACGGCAGTCTTCATTGTTCAAGAACACCGGTCGAAGGCCATCCTCGTGGTGCGTCGCGAGCTCCAGCATGTTCCATGGACAGTGGTCTGGGGTTTTGTTTTCCTCGAAGCGGTCCTTGACCTGCTTCATCGTGACTGCTCTCGCCCATGTCGCGGTCTTACCGGTACTGGCAGACGAATCCTGGATGTGGACTGTCGCCGTATCATCGTAATACTCTCCCAGGAACTCGGGCACTGTCGACAAGGCTAGGGGTTGCTGCTCTGCTGTGAAGATGGGCCCATTGAAAAACTGGCCAGGCGCAAGCGCCGCTAGCGCCTCATCCTTGGACAAGAATTTGGCGTCGCCGTCGTTGGGATAAGTGGCCAAAGACAACAGGTCTCTGATCCTTCCCGCAGATCGTTTGTGCACCGAATTGCGCTTTTGGGCCAGAACATCCTCTAGCTCTTCCAGCATGGCATCCAGATATTGTTGATCCCAGAACATGTCCCGCAGCGGTCTCACGTGGCCATGCGAGTCGACGTGTGATGCGGGCCGCGGCAGGAAAACTGGCGGCTGAGATTCGGACCCCTCTGATGGCGGTGTCGGGGGTCCAGCGAAGAGTCCCAAGCCTCTGACACTAGTACTAGCAGCATTCGTGCTTGCTGTGCCTCCAGGATGTCTACTTCTCAGTCTAGTTGCGTGCAGAGGTGGAGGACTGTCGGCAACATGGCTAAGCTTCCGCTTTTTTGCGGGCGCGGATGAGTCTTGTGGTGTCGTTCCAGAAGGATCGCTACCGGTAGTTGCCGGTAGCGATCGTTTTCTGGTAGGCGGCTCTCTGCCGAAGAGGTTCGAGTCCAGGACAGGTGCGCGTGGCGTCGTGTTGCTGTTAGGAATCGAGGATGGTGCGCTGCTGGTGTTCTGCTGTGAGCTATCTGGGCAGTCAGTTGTCACTTCTGATTCGCACCTGCGTGACAATAAATGCGCCGCGGCGGCGGCCACGGCGTTGTGGAATCGGAGTTTCACCACGATCGAAGGCATTCTAAGCTTGGCAGTCAGCGATGGTCGGTCAATTGCGTACTCCATTGCTCCGAACCTACCTGCAGTGTGGCCAGTGGTGATGATTGGGTTGTTGGTGGTGAAGTTGTGCAAGTGGAATGGAATAGAAGAAGAAAGGACGGAACACTGCAGGAGGCAGGTACGGGCAGGGGGGGGGGGGGGGCAATGAAAGGAAATCGTCCCGCCCAGCCACCTCACTCGTCGCTTGATAATGACAATCTTCGTCACTTTTATACCTGGTAGCGCCGGAATTGGTATGTACATTACATCCATTCCATTGTCACACAACTTTCTGAAAGCCATTGTGAGCGGACTTGAACTCCGCGCGCGTGGCCGCACGGACCATGTCTCGGAACAGCGAACTGACGGGAACTACAGGTACGGTATACAGACGACATGACCCAATGGGTTGGGTACGGGAAGCAAGATGGACCGTGGATCTCTGAGAATGGGGAGAGCGTTATAGAAATCAACGGTAGACGCGTCGTTGCAATCTGCTTGCAGTGGAGGATCGACCGTACAATGTTCAGCGACGTAACAAGACTGCACGTGTGAGTAGTATCTCTTCAATACAAGTCGATTCTACGTAAGGTACCTGTATTTACCCATCGCCGCGTATCAGAGTGCCCGAGTACTGTACAGACAGGCAGAATGTTGCCAGCAAGCCTCACTCACTTCCCGCGGTGAATGCGCCGTTTCGACCTTCCTTCAGGATTCTCCATGCAGAGACGCTGTGGTGCCTCCAATTCAGTCCTTCGCGACCGCTTAGCAAGGAGCGCAGTTGCCAGCCTTCAAGCACAGGCTGAAATCGCATGCGTTGTCAAGCAGCGCGGCCTTCTCAGAGGAGCTGCAGGCGCTCCAGACGGGAGGATTGCAGCCATCTGGGTAGATGTCGCGTACTGCGTGAGTGGCGTTGCTGGACGTGGAACCTGGTGTATCGACCTTGTCCACACTGGGCAAGAGGGTGACGTGACCGCAGTCGGTCGAGACGAGACCACCGACGTTGAGATCGTTCGCGCCAGTATTGCAGTCGACGAGGATCTCGCTGAACAGGCTCATGCAGTCGTCCACTCGGACTTGCTGGCTGTCGCAGCGGACGTTGGCCACTGTTGCACGGTCAGCGGCGCTTAGTTATCTCTAGGTAGGCTTGGAGACATACCTTCGAGGTTGTAGTAATTCCCATTGACAGCCTGGTAGGACGACGCGGTGATACTGCCGTTGACTGGAATGATGGCCTGTGTGCTCACGTCAGCTTTACGCTCTTCTGCGTGGTTTGTCGACACTACCCACCAGGTCGAACTCCTGGCAGAACGCGCTGGCATGCATCCACATCTTCCAGCCCTGATCAGCAACGGTGCCTGATGGATCGAAGCAGCTGAGTGGCTGGTTGGCCTGGGGAGAGAGGCCAGTGATCTGCTTGCGGTCAGCTACAGTCAGGCTGAGAGGATCATAGCAGCTTACACCCGCGGTAGGAAGTGCGGCAACTTGCGCTGTAAAGAACAGCGGAATGGCGAGAATGGCGCCGGCCATCTGCTTGAAGCTAGTCATAGTTGGACTGGTGTTGTTCGTGGATGAAGTGGTGATGGCTGAAGTGGTGATGGCTGAAGGGATGCGCGCGTGAGGTCTGGCAAGGTGGTTTTGACGAAGGATGAAGGAGCAACGAAGTGTGCGAGAGTGAAAAGCTCTTGTTCTTGTTCTTGTTCTGTTGAGATGGCAACGCTCGGACACCGCGCTAGTGCACAAGTGTCGTTTGCTTTCCGGCGGGAGTGGGTTTCGAGCTCGGCGCGCTGCAGATTGGAGCGGTCCTAGCACGAAGCAATCTGCCGTGACGAGATCAACGGCACTGAGGTGAAGTGAGGTGTTGTGAGTGGCAGTAAGTAAGGTATTATAAGATGTTCTGAAGGGCAGTGAATGCGATTATCCATTCACATACCGCGTACACCGCTTTAGGCTGCCACTATACAGCTAGCTGTTTGCCCTATATCTACCTTTGCTATTGTTCTCTCTTACTAACATTACAACAACCTAGGTCAACATTCGACCACATCGTACTCAATTATCAAGTACTTCTACATTACACGACTGTGGTTATGGACGACAACGTTAATTCCTTCTACTCGAACACCGAGCCTCTGTCGAGTCAGCAGCCTCGCAAGCCTAACTATAGCCGCCCGACCAACATTAGGAACAACAACCCTCAGCCTGGCATGAAGAGGGCACTCGATCTGCGTAACAACGCGGAATACTCTTATTTCGACGACAACACTTCTGAAGATGAGGACGAAGTTCAGCGCAACACACTCGCAAAGAACAGCACCGCAGAGTTTGCTTCATCTGAAGGTTTGAACATAGGAACATCAACAGGACCCCACGCCCTCGGCAACCGCAGAATGGGGAATACACAACCTATCATCAATCCAAGTGAACTCCTTTCGACGGCCACCGACCGGAGCAACCGCAGAACGAATACCCAGGCTCTCATCAATCCACGCTATGAGCGCGAGCCGCTTCCCACGACCCCTATTCGGAGCACACCATTGGCGCCCACCAGTGCACTGTCTTACCCGGGACAGCCCTCGCATGGACGAAAGAGGCGCAGAATAATTCAGCCTCCCTACCCATCATCAACGAACATTCCTAATATCTCAAACGACGATGCAACTCCCACCAAGCAACAGTCTCCACCACCTCCACCACCCGGCATGTTCGGCACTCAAGCTCGCAGCATTCGCGGCGGACGTTCAACACCAGACATGCCCAACCAGCTCGACTTGTCCGCCGAAGAAGTGATTCGCCAGTTACAAGACGTCCCCGGTATGCTCGCAGGAACATTGACAGAACTCGCCCAAATGTTCGACGATCTGGCTCAGAAGCACAACATTCTCGAGGAACGCATCACACTACTCGAAGAAGAAAACCGTGCTCTGAGAAGCCCATCCCTCATCTCGCGATCGCTTCCAGCACGGCAGCAGCGGACATCCGCACGCACGGGGACCTCCTATCAGTTTATTCAAGAAGACCCCGGTCGAACCTCCGACGATCACCGTTCTGCTCGAAAGCCGAGTCTGGCTGGCTTTCGTCCCTTGAAGCCACTCAAGCCCTTTCCACCACCACGTACTTGAAACCATTCTACTATCAAGTTCTCGGTAAGTAGAGTTGAGCGCGTACCAGAGTTTTCAAAATGCTTACTCATTTACAGACGCTTTTCGAACCCTTTTGCGTCTACGGTGTGGTGTGGTGTGAATGAAGCAGGATAGAGGTTACTTGCGTTGTTTTGAAGGGCTCTACTCCTTCTTCTCCTCCTTACCCTTTTACAGACCAAGGGATTGTTCCTCGTCCAGCTCTAAGGAGAGATTTTTTTAGGCTGCCAGAGAGAGAGGGAGAGAGAGAGAGAGGCACGTACTTGGAATGTTCTTGGTCCAAGTTAGCGCGAGTAAGCGGATTCTTAGAGGGTAGTTACAATTCAATTTCAAATAACAAAAACCAAT
Source organism: Sphaerulina musiva SO2202 (assembly GCF_000320565.1). Lineage (NCBI taxonomy): Eukaryota > Fungi > Ascomycota > Dothideomycetes > Mycosphaerellales > Mycosphaerellaceae > Sphaerulina > Sphaerulina musiva. The sequence continues at coordinate 157,144 of NW_016017388.1, read as the reverse complement.
TCCCTCGAATAATGACTCGATATGAAGTCGGGTCTTAATCAAGTTTTAGTAGAGCTAAAGTATACCTATCTATCCGGCGGCTTGGCTTGATTTTTGTTTTCTTTCTTTTTCTTTAAAGCACTAATAAGAGCCTAAGGTTAGGACCGTCAGATAGGTAGGGAAAATCAATTTTACCTCTACAGTATAGCCTATAGTCTTATAGCCTGAGTTTAGTCTCTCTGCCTACCTTACCTACCTGATATACCTACCTGATATACCTACCCACCTAGTACCTACCTGGTACCTATACTAGCGACTTGTCCTTCTCTTGTCTTGTCTTGTTAGGAGTCAGAATTCAGAGTACTATAGGTACCTACCTATCTATACTCTTCTAAAACTACATACTACCAAAACAATATCTACGTTGAAATGCAAGAAAAACTTTCTGGTTTGTAGGATCCCTGTTGGTTACATAATGTACATGCATGCGTGCATGTATGCGTGCGCCGTGCGTGCGGTGTAAAAGAAAGTTCAATAAATTCCAATGGGTTGGATGTTCAACGCAGGGAACAGGCATATATGTACTGATAGCTGATTGTAGGTACTCGAGCTATCTTAAGGGTACTATCAAACTTCATGTCTCTGTGGCAACTGGCAATTGGCAATTGATGCGGAGGAAGTATGGGAGCAATTACTAGGTAAGGTAAGGTACTTTCCGGCCTTTCACAAAAGAGATTTAAACTGGTATTGCTCTTATAGGTACGTCTTGTACATTGATGGAATCTCATCATAGCGCTCCTCCAACTAATGTGACAATCCACATTGCTAATCGTACATGTAATCCCACTCTGCGCTCCGTCTTTGCATACTCGTCCTGTGTCATTGGGGAAGCATATTCTTGCAACCACTTCTGCTCTTCGCCCAGACGACGCTGCAGATCAGAGTTGCGCGTCACGATGAGAAGATTCGCCTCGAGGTCGAGAGAATAGCTGCGTTTCGTGTAGTTGGAGCTTCCGATGAGACTGATGCTGGGATTCTCCTCTCGAGGCAGCGTTACCCAGATTCCCTTGGCGTGATACGTCCAGCCACCGGGTGTATTGACCGTGCCCTTTCGCCATTCCTTGACCGAGATCTGTTCGCTGAGACCTGCTTTGGATACGGCGTCTAAGAAGCGGCGCCCTAGTAAACTGTAGGCTGCTGGTAGCATGCCGCTGATGCCTTTACTGCCATAAAAGCCATTTGCCCATGGGGACGCCGCCACGACTGTGCCTGACAGCGGTCGTGATTTGAGTAATAATTCGCGAACCTCTGGCGTCATGTTGAAATAGCCTGATGTGAATGTCCATTTCGACCCTTCAAATTCTGGTTTGCCCAGTGTTCGAAGGATTCCTGTCAGAGCTGGTAGCTCGGTGGAGGTGTCCGGTTTGAGAAGCGGTGTCAGCTGTACGAGTGGATACACAATGGTGTCCGAGTTTGATGGGGTCGCTTTCGCTGTCGGCGGACTGGCCAGTGGCTGGAGAAGCCTAGTTGCTGCTCTGATGTAGCCCTGCGGATCTTTCAGAGGCTCCGGCTGCACATTAGCGTGAGGCCATTCCACCGCGAAGCCGCCTGCCTCTGTGTCGGCTGGCGACACACGATAGCTCAAATCGCAGATGGTGCGAAAAAGCTGCGAGAAGTAGTCCGTGATTGCTTGTGATTTGAAGACATGGTATCGGTCCTGTCTGTTGGTGAAGTAATCGTCCGAGAGGTTGGCGCCGGACATGATGATTTCATCATCAATGCCGTACAACTTCATGTGCTGCAGTCCCCATCCCTCGTTGATTCGCTTAGGTAGAATAGCCTTGCGGGCTCCAGTCAAGTTTGGCGTATGGTATAGTCGGACTTCCACGCGTTCAGGACCAAACTCTGCTACCAGCGAGGCGAGTAAGCTCGCACATGATGGATTGGGCGCTTCACGAGTACCTCGAAGGTAGTCAGTCAATAATGAGACTTTGAGCTCTGGGTTCTCCTTCAGCGCTTGTCGTATGGTGTCGATCTGTCCAAATCAGTGTTATTTTCGCCTTTATTTTAGAACAATACACACCAATTCATGCTCGCTTTTGCCAATATATAGGGTTGAAAGATACACACGTCGTTTGGCACTTGTGATTTTCGTCTACTTCAGTCTAGTCAGCCCATATGCGAGGAATTGGGTACATTATTCGAACCTTGAGTGTTTCGTAGAACTCGGTAGGGGATTGCAAGATCTCTATCGAGTCGGCCGAGACATCAAAGCGAGGAGACAGCTTGTCCAGCTCGCCGGTAAAGGCTGCTAGCTGCGAGGCAGATGAAGGGCCTGATCCTGGCGTTGTTGCGGACGCCGAATAAGTACTTGAGAGTCGTTTTTGCAGACGACCATTCCTGCTGCCCCGTTGAAGTGGCCGGACCTGCTTAGAGGCCCGCAAGCAAGGGAATACTCTCCTTGTCAGCATCGCAAGTTCATAATGCCGTCGAGATGGTGTTGATGGACGAATGTGCAGTGATGGTAGACTTTCTAGGAGCTTTTAGAATGGTTTTAGAGCTAGTGGACCCGCTCCCACTTTGGCTTCATTCGCGCTTCACCATCACACTTGCACTAGACATCGCCTTGCCACAACACACCCGCGCACTATCGCCAACATGTCGACAATCATGCGAACCCTTCGCAACCTGCGGAGTATAGGTTTAAAGGTACACCAGGTGCGCGTACAGTGCGTGTGAGTGAGAGCTGACAGATGGCAGGACTACGGCCACCAACTTCATGTACGAAACACACCTCCGAACGATTCCCAACGATACACATGCGGCTGATACTAACTCCTCTGCCATTCTACAGTACATCGGTATGGGTGGAAGAAGGAGAAAGATGGCATCGGGAATGGCCACTAAGAGAAGCAGGTGATACCAAGCGCGGAACACTGGTCGGCATAGACCGCTACGGCAACAAGTACTTTGAGAACCTGGAAGAAGAGCTGCCTCGTATGTTCTCGGCTGGATGAGAGCTTCTCGGTGCGAGCTAATGTCGTTCAAAGTACGAACACGCTGGGTGGACTACAAGGACCACGAATATGATCCGTGAGACATCACGCTCGCGCTCACACATGGGCCAGGACACTGCTGACAATTAGCAGCTCGCAGATAGAGCCAGGCTGGTATGTCTATGGCACTGTAAGACTTTGTACGGGAAGTCTCTGACAACACAAATAGGCACGCGTGGATGTCATATATGGTTGACAAAGCGCCTTCAGAGGACAAGTTGTTGCAACGCTCGTTGCGGCCATGGGAGCCTGCGAAGCATGTACCGGTGATCACGGCATCGAGGAGTGCGTTCAAGACCTTCAACACGTACGTTCATATCGAGACTACATGGAGATGTTGTCGGCATTGCTAACCTGACACTTGCAGGACCAAGCCGAAATACTCGGCATGGAAGCCGGTAGCGGCTTCAAGATGAGCAGGACACTAGGAGGTATGGCGAGTTCACATGAGCGATTCTGGCCATTCCAGATCAACGACGTTGGGTGCTGTCGTGACCCACGTTCCTGGCATGGCGTTCATAGGCGAGGTACAATTCGAAGAGCGGAATATCATAGTGCACTTATTATCGTGAAATTCCGTTGTACATATCCCACCTGCGACGGCCCGTGTAGCACCAGCAACACAACCAGCCAGACGGCCAGTATGTGGCGGTTGAAGAAGCGGAGCGTGCACAAGGTACCTATGCACGGAGCATGAAACATCAGTAGCTGTCAGTGCCAGTGCATGCGCAAAGCAGCGGCGGCGCGGCACAGGAACCTGGAGGCTGGAGGCTGGAGCTCGTATCCTGGCCTGGCACAGTCCGATAGTGCACAGCAGCACAGATCAACCGTCAACCGTCAACAGTGATACCGTGAAGCGGTCTCATCATGCATGAATAATAAGGTACACCGTACAAGTACATGTATGGAGGTTCTACTGTAGGTACGGTAGGGGAGATATATGTAGGTGCCTAGTTTGAGGCTTCTCGCATGATGCTGCAGTATCTCAGTCTATCCGATGCTGTATTCAGTGGGTAATGAGGTACATGTAGTTCCATCTGGGCGGCACAGGGCCGCAGGCATCTCCAGGCCTGTCTCGGTTCCAGGTTCCCAGTTGACTCACCGCACAACGGCGTTCGGCGTTCACTTGCTCACCATATCCATACCTCCACTGTATCGGAGTCTCCACACACCAACAATCCTTTTCTCGCCTCGCCCGCTGATACGGTGATATTACCTCCATAGTCTGTGAGTCCGCCGTTGCTCGATGCTTGGATGGCAAATGGTACATACCGGTGAGTGGAGAGTGGAGATTTTCTACGACGTCGGCAGCAAAGCTTGACTGCGCTTGACTTCCACTTCCCGTCGGCTCGGCCGTTATTGAGTCGTTTCGTCACCTTCCCACCTCCTAGCCTCTCCTACGCCGACCAGCACCTTATCGCTTCTGTGAAAAGTGTGCTGAGAGTGCTTGCAACCCTCCACGGGAACGGGCTACCTCAAGGTAGGGTTGATGCATGTCGTGCTAGTTCAATCGAAGCCTAAAAAGGTTGCCTAAGGTACCTATCTACCTGACCTACCTTACCTACCTACCTACCTGACCTTACCTACACGTACCCTACCTCCTACTCAGTCTGACCTCTTCCTCTTCCTCCTTCTCCTCCTCCTTCTCCTCCTCCGACGATCCTTCGCCGCCATTGACCCGCAGGCATCCATTCCGACTCACCATTCCCCATTCGCGTCACCGCAGCCAGGCACCCCACCACCGCCGGTTGTTCTTATCACCCGCCTCCACTTGTCTGTTGCTTCGACATGACCCGATGAGTGCAGCGCATTCGACTCTCTCTCTCTCAACGTCAATAGACCATGTTCGCGCGGTGCAAGGGCGCTATTTGGCACAGCGACGACTTCTCGCAGTGCTTCCAGCATGACTATCTGCAGACCTTGCTGCCATTGGTAGCATGTGCTATCTCGGCTCTCTATCTCGCCTACCAACTCCTCCAAACGACGATTCGAGACAAACAGAGCAGCGCAGGCTACCACCGACTACCCAATGGCGGACCCCACCACGCCCATGGCCACGATGCGGATGCCGATAGTGATGCCACAACCGCCACTGGCAGCGAGGACGAAATGCGACGAAATGAGCAAATGGCGTTGCAAATGACCAAGACGCAGACCAATGCCTCTGTCATCACTGTGGACCGACCACGCGGAGAGCTTTGGATCACGCTTGTAGAAGAGGTGGCAGTGTTGGCCGAACTGGGCATACAGGTGGCGGCATTGATTACACGGGCATGGGGCCCACCAAGAGGTCGAGTGGCGGCACTTGCTGAGGTCGCGGTTTGGACATACATTGCTCTCCTCGCGTCTGGGCGCTTGCTGTTCTCGAGCTCTTCAAAATGGTCATTCCCGGCCCTGTGGTACCACACGGCCTTTCTCTACAGCTTTCAATGGCTATGCGCTATCCTTGTCTTTCGCTCAGAGATTATACACCCACAATCACGACTATCCGAAGCGCTGATGAGCAGCCACTTTGCCTTGACGACTCTTCTTGCCTTGATCGCACTGTGCTCACGGAAAGGCAACCATGCTGTCGAGCTCGAGTATGAGGACGGCATCGAGCCTTCGAGGGAGCCTCTCGCAAGCGTCTTTTCTTTGGCTACTTTTGGCTGGGTCGACCCGATCGTCTGGACTGGATACAAGAAAGCATTCGAGATGAAGGACGTATGGAACCTGATGCCGAGAGATCAGGCTGCCGTAATCCTGGCGGACTATCGACAACTGAAGAAGACTTCAATCTTGGCCTGGCATTTGCTCCGATACTTCAAGCGTGACTTGATCATTCAAGGCTTGTATGCCGCTATTTCAGGAGCTGTCACCTTTGTGCCTACTTTGCTGCTCAAGGTTATCTTGCAATACGTAGAGGACCCTTCACAGACGCCTCGGAATGCCGCCTGGCTCTACGTTATCCTTCTGTTCGTCTCGGGATGCGTCAATGCTTTGTCCAGTGGCCAAGCTCTCTGGATTGGCAGAAAGACCTGCATTCGGCTGCGAGCCATCATCATTGGCGAGATCTACGCCAAAGCCCTGAGAAGACGTGCCGCAGCATCTGCAGACAAGATACTGGGACAAGATGCGAAGAAGGATGACAACGAGCCGAAGCAGGGTTTCATCAAGAAGGTATTGACGTTTGGGCGAAAGAAGAAGAGCAGGGACGAAAATGGCCAGCCCGCTGCGAACAAGGCCGAAACCGCGCTGGACGAGCAGGTCACTTCGGGAGCCATCATCAACCTCATGGCCGTGGACTCCTTCAAAGTGTCCGAGATCAGCGCATATCTGCACTTTCTGTGGGCCGAAACACCCGTACAGTTCGTGCTCGCTATTCTACTGCTCTATCTCTTCCTGGGCAACAGTAGCATTGTTGGGATTGGCATGATGGGAGCGCTTCTGCCCGTGAACATGTACATTGCGAAGAAATTCACCAGTGTGCAGAAGAAAATCCTTGCCGCGACAGATGCACGAATCCATACGACCAACGAGGTACTGACCAATGTCCGCATCATTAAATACTTCGCCTGGGAGCATCGCTTCCTCGCTGTGGTCGACGAGAAGCGCCAGGTGGAGCTCAAATACCTTCGGAACCGATACATCGTATGGGCCGCTGCAGCTACCATCTGGTCTGGCGCACCGGTGCTCATCACGTTCCTGACATTCCTGGTCTACACACTCGTGGAAGGCAAAGATCTCATTCCTTCTGTGGCTTTCACCGCGCTATCCTTGTTTAGCCTGCTTCGTATCCCGCTGGATCAACTCGCAGACATGGTTGCTCATGTACAAGAATCCAAGGTTTCCGTCGATCGTGTAGAGGAGTACTTGAACGAACCAGAGACCGAGAAGTACCACCAGTTGGTAGAGGAATTCACCGAGAACAACGGAGAACCCCTGATTGGCTTCCGTGACGGCACCTTCAGTTGGGGTGGCAAGGATTCGGATGACTTCAAGATGATCGGCCTAAACATGTTCTTCAAGGTCGGTCAGCTCAATGTCATTGTAGGTCCGACTGGGTGCGGCAAGACGTCTCTTCTGATGGCTTTGCTGGGCGAGATGACCAAAATCAGCGGTTCCGTCTATTTGCCTGGAGGTCGTAGCCGAGAAGAGCTCGCTACGGATCCCGACACTGGTCTGACCGAGAGCGTCGCATTCTGCGCTCAGCAAGCCTGGCTCATGAATGGCACGATCAAGGAGAACATTGTGTTCAACAGCCGATTTGACCCGCGGCGATACAAGAGCGTCATCGTGGCTTGCTCTCTGCAGCGTGATCTGGAAATCTTGGACGGTGGCGACCAGACTTTGGTAGGCGAGAAGGGAGTCACCCTTTCTGGAGGTCAAAAACAGCGCATTAGTCTTGCCCGAGCGCTCTACTGCCATGCACGTCACGTGATCCTTGATGATGTGCTGAGCGCTGTCGATTCTCACACTGCCAAGTGGATCTTCGACAACGCGCTCATGGGCCCACTGATGCACAACCGTACCTGTATCTTGGTCACCCACAATGCAACACTGTGTCTGCCGCATGCGGAGTTTGCTGTCGTGCTCGACAATGGTCGAGTGACTGCCCAGGGCACTGCATACGACGTTGTCCAGTCGGGCAGCCTCGCTGAGGATATGGGCAAGTTTGATTTCAAGGACCAACCTGCGAAACGCTCCAAACTGCCATCCAGAGTCCCCTCTGAAATTGGTGGTGACACTCTGAGTGAACTACACTCTGCCGCTAATGGCACGCACAAGACGCGCGTGCACCGTTCCGAGAGCGATGCTACAGACACTCTCGAAACCTTACATGGTGACCCTCTGACACACGTCATCTCAAAGGATATTCCAGGCATGAGCAAACAGGCGAACGACAAGGACACCTTGAGTGAAGAGAAAGCGACGGGTTCAGTCAAATTTGCCATCATCGCCAAATATCTGGGCTACATGGGCGGATGGTTCTACTGGATTGTTGCGGCGTTGTGCTTCGGCTTGCAGCAATTATCTCAAGTTGCCACGAATGTCTGGATTCAGCAATGGTCGAATTCCTACACGAAACACGAATACGTCGCAACGGGTGTTGCTCACAACCACACCTACAACCTGGCCCACGTTCGCTTGGCTACCTCCTCTAGCTGCCTTCGTACGGGTACATGTGTCTGGAACATGCCATTTACGTCTCAGCCATTCAGTGCCCAGTCCGCACTACAGGACGTGAAGAGCATGAAGATTATGAATGACGACGTCAACGTCGGCTACTACCTCACTGGATATGCGATGCTTGGGTTGTCATTCATGGCTGTCACATTGCTCCGTGAAGGTGTGCTATTCGGGGGATCTCTCGCAGCCTCCAGGCGTATTCACAGGGAGCTGATGGAACGAGTGACACACGCCAAGTTCCGCTTCTTCGATGCCACACCACTGGGGCAGATTATGAACCGTTTCTCCAAGGATATTGAATCAGTCGATCAGGAAATCGCTCCGGTAGCTGTCGGTGTGGTGCACTGCATGTTTTCCATCTTGACAATCGTCATCTTGATCTCCATCATCACACCCGGATTCTTGATTGCAGGTATTTTCATCACGATCCTCTACTTCCTGATCGGCAGAGTCTACATCAGTGCTTCTCGAGATCTGAAGCGACTCGAGTCCGTGCAGCGAAGTCCATTGTACCAGCAATTTGGTGAGACTTTGTCCGGTATGACAACGATTCGAGCCTATGGTGACGAACGTCGCTTCATTCGCGAGAACTTGCACAAGGTCAACACTCATTCTCGGCCGTTCATCTATCTGTGGGCTGCCAACAGATGGCTGGCGCTCCGTGTTGATGTCGTTGGTGCATTGGTGGCATTCTTCACTGGCGTCTTCGTGATCCTCAGTGTCGGAACTGTCAATGCAGGCTCTGCTGGGTTGGCCATGACCTACGCCGTCACCTTTACAGAGAATGTGCTTTGGTTCGTTCGCTTGTACGCCAGCAACGAGCAAAACATGAACGCCATTGAGCGTGTCAAGGAGTACTTGGATGTAGATCAGGAAGCGGCGCCCATCGTGCCTGACAACAGACCTGATGCGAATTGGCCGAGTCAAGGCTCAGTGGAGTTCATTGGCTACAGCACGAGATATCGCAGCGACTTTGACTTTGTTCTCAAGAACGTCACTTTCAGGATTCTTCCTGGTGAGAAGGTCGGTGTCGTTGGCCGAACGGGAGCTGGCAAGAGTTCCCTCGCCCTCGCACTCTTCCGAGCTCTCGAAGCAGAGCAGGGCAAGATCTTGATCGATAATGTCGATATTGGTCTCATCGGACTGCAAGACTTGCGCGAAAACATTGTCATGGTCCCACAGGACCCCACTCTGTTCACCGGCACTGTACGCAGTAATCTCGATCCTTTCGGCCTGTTCACGGACGAGGAGATCTTCTCGGTGCTGCGCGGTGTTCAATTAGTCGGAGCGGCCACGGCAACAAACTCTGCTGCTCCTTCCAGACCTCACACGCCCGGTCCTCAGTCTGGCCGAGACTCGCCCAGCTCTCCCAGTACCAAGCTTACTGTGACAGCAAAGGTCGCGCCAGTGCATTCCAATCCGGACAGTCCCATCGAGAACAAGAACATATTCCGCAACCTGAACTCGCCCGTCGCAGAGCACGGTTCGAACTTATCGCAAGGTCAGAGACAGCTCCTCTGTCTGGCACGGGCACTGCTCAAGGCACCCAAGGTATTGCTGATGGACGAGGCCACCGCTTCGATCGACTACGCCACAGACTCGAAGATCCAAGAAACGATTCGTGAAATCAAAAACACGACCATCACCATCGCTCATCGGCTTCAGACCATCATCGACTATGACAAGGTTCTGGTTCTAGACCAAGGCGAAGTCATCGAGTATGGAGACCCGTACGACCTGATCAATAAAGACAAGGGCACGTTCAGAGGCATGTGCGAGATGACTGGGGACTTTGAGCTTCTACAAAAGGATGCGAAGAAGGCCCATGATGCGAAGAAGCTTGTTGATGATGAGTGAAGTGAGCACGGAGAGAGCGAGAGGGCGTAATTAGCGATCACGGCATCGCCCAAGTGGAAGAGCATCGACGCATCGGGCGGCCTGAAGGTGTCGTTTTCTTGTATGTTATTGGGTGGCGTCCTCGGGGATGGGGCGGCTTTTTTTTTCTCTGTTCAGTGCAAAAGCGTTATTGGGTGCTGGCGGAAAGTCATGTTTTTAATGCGGTACCTGATGTATAGACTAGGTGGTGGTGGCGGCGGCATTCTGCTTACTGCATGGGTTTTGTTCTCAATTCCCGCACCGACTGTGGATGTACATTTTGTTCATAGATGGCGATAGGGGACCTCTGAGAATCGAACCGATCCGTTCTTTGCCTCTCTACATGTAATTGTTTTTTGTTTCCTTCGTATCTTGCTCTCTCTCTCTCTCTCTCTCTCTCTCTCTCTCTCTCCACACATATCTGTGGATTGGTGGTCTGTGCACTTCCCGGCTTGCCGAACCTACGTCGACCTCACACCTCAGCAGGACACAAACAGCTTCCGCGCCCACGTCGAATGTAACAACCATTGTCCACCTACCTCCCTCCTCCTCCTTCTCTTCCACCACCACCGACACACCGACCCACCGACCCACCGACCTCACCGATCCAAACCTACCTAACGCAACCGAGAGAGACACAACCATGGTCATCAACCCAACCTATCTCGCGCAACGAACGCGCTCCTGTACGCATTCACCCCGCCCATCTACCTACCTACCCTATCCTACCACACTCGAGTGGAGGGATGATGATGATGTATGCGAGAGCGAAGACTAACGAGAGAGTTGCTCTTTTTGCAACCAACAGCCGCGACATGGAGTGATGCGAAACAGAGAGTTTTGTCGAGTTATCGGGATTGGTTGAGAGCGGTATGTTTGATTTTTTTTTGATTTTGAAACAATATGATGCTGGGAGGAAGAAATAAGAGAGAAAGAAAGAGAAGAAGAAAGAGGGAGTATATGGAGGGGGATACGGACATGGAAAAAAGAGTACTGATCATCGCTGTGGGTGTGTGTATAACAGGCACCGGAAGTCCAAACCATGTATTCGCTCAATATGCCCGTGTCGAAAATTCGAACCAAAGTTCGACAGGAATTTGAGAGGCATCGATATGTGAATCAGTTGAAGACGGTGGATGTTTTGTTGTTTAATAGTCATCAGGAGTTTCAGGTGAGTGGGCTTTTCTTTTCTTTTGCTTTTGGGGGGAGGGGGAGGGGAGGGGGAAGGAGAAGGAGGAGAAAGAGAAGGAGAAGGTAGATGGATATAGGCGGTTGAAGAGAGAAGAAGAGGGAGGAAGAGAAGAGGGGGCAAGAGAAGAGGAGTGAAGATAAAAGGAGTGAAGAACTGAAGCACGGTAGCTGGGATATATACTGGACAGGACAGGACAGGACACACAAGGACCTGATGGGCAAGAACATGCTGACGATATGGAAATGCAACAGGAAACCTTGAACTTCTGGAAGCAACTCACACACGTACTCAAGTACTTCCGAGCGGAAGAAGATCCCAAAGGCTCTACGCTGCCGAAAAACTTCATTCAAGGCTTCATCGAGGTAAGAGCAGATCCAGAGGTCCAGCCTGTCGGCACGGAATGGCGAGCGAGCGGCATGGCACTGACATGCCGTGATATAGGGTCGCAACTGAAAAGTGTGCATGCATGCAATATGGATCAATCATCATGGAGTTTGTGCACTTGCAGCAATGGTTGTACACATATCATACCCAAAACAAACACGATGACTGCGGACTGGTCTACTCCATGAATGTGGCTTACTTGCATAAAAACGCTTTCCTCATCTCCATCTCAGCGCCTTTTTTCTCTCTCTCTTCCTTGCCATCTGCGTGCGCTTCATTGCTCGTTATGGTGGTAGTCCTTCCGCCCTGCTGTCTTCTCGACATAACAGTGGTCCCAATCCTGCTGAGATCATATTCTCGGCAATCGAGCCAAAAGAGCTGATCAGGTCAGGCTGGAATATTGCTCAGATCCCAGGGTGCGTGTTTGGCGCTGCCAGGTCTCATATACCCCTATCCATTTCCACACCACACAAACAAACTTACGCCTCGTGCCGGGCTCACTTTGCCTTTTCTCATGCATGCGCTTCTTCTTTCTTCTTTCTTTCTTTTCCCTTTTCGAATAGTAGTAGCTTGTGCATCTCTCTCTCTCTCTCTCTCTCTCTCTCTCTCTCTCTCCCTCCCTCCCTCTCTCCCAACATGGAAAAAGAAAAGGAAAAAAGAGAAAAAAAAATCATGCATGCCTTCTTCTTCTTATTCTTCATCATCTCTCCGCCGGTCCACCATCCGGATGCGAAATTTTGAATTCATCCCGCGAAGCCACAAATTTCTCTTCAATCACATCGCACATATCTTCGAGATCTTGGAGGCCTTTTCGTAAGACTTCGAATACGCTGACGTTGTCTGATTTTTATTTCGTGTAAGTCTGTGTTTCATCATCAGGTATAGATAGATTTAAACGTACCCCAGGTTTGGATTCGCAAATTCATAAATGCTTCGGAAGGGTGGGGGATGGAGTATCCCACGAATTCGACATCGGGACTAGAGTTAAGGGTGATTGGGGTCTCCTGTTAGATGCGGTGGGCTTGTTGTTGTTGTGATGGTGCTGCTGGTGAGGTGTGTGTGTGCACGAACTCACTTTTTCGAAATGAGATATCGCAGCACGTTGCCGAGAGTATGGTCTTCTTTTTCGAATGCGAATGATGCTGCTGTATCGGTGGAGCCGCGAAGCTAGATTTGATTCATTTCTCGGTCAGTTTTTTTGCCTTTTTTTTTTTTTTTTTTTTTTTCGCGTGAATATAGATGGATGCAAAATATTTGACTTACCAGTGTAAGTCGCTGCTTTCCAATCACGATCTCCTCCTCTGCTCCGTTGACTTCTGCGCCGCTGGTCGCGTCGGCCATTTCTTCGTCGTGGGACATGGTGGATGTGGATGAGTGAGTGCGATATGTCTGGAATGAGTGTGGCGTGCAGTAGTTGGTAGTAGAAGATGAAGAAGAAGAAGAAAGCAGATCATCATATCGGATTTAAGGTTTTGCTGGCTCCTGCAGGGTTTAACATCCAATGCTCCAACTAAGAAAAGACGTCACTCACTTAAGACGAGAGCATTGTCGATCGAACTTCTTGATCTCTGAACTTCTTCTGCTCACATACACACCAGCAATCATCATCACCTCATCCACCACCACCACCACCACCACCACCCCTTCAACATGTCCTCCGAAAAGCGCATCCGCGCCGCCAAAATTGCCCGCGACACCAACGAAACCAAAATCCAACTCTCCCTCAACCTCGACGGCGGCTTCCTCGAAGAACTCGATTCTTCCTCCTCCACCAACGGCGACAGCAGCAGTAATAACAAAGCAGGAGACCACGCAACCCAAGCCTCGCACTCCCAAACCATCTCCGTCAGCACAGGCATAGGTTTCCTCGACCACATGCTACACGCGCTCGCCAAACACGCCGGCTGGTCGCTCCGCCTGCACACCATCGGAGATTTACACATCGACGACCACCACACCGCCGAAGACACCTGCATCGCACTGGGTCAAGCCTTCAAATCCGCTTTACACACCACCACGGGTCTCGCACGCTTCGGTTCCGCTTACGCGCCGCTCGACGAAGCGCTTTCGCGCGCGGTTGTGGATTTGAGTAATCGGCCCTATGCGGTGATTGAATTGGGAACGACGAGAGAGAAGTTGGGAGATTTGAGTTGTGAAATGTTGCCGCATTGTTTGGAGAGTTTTGCTTTGCATGCGGGGATTACAATGCATGTGGATTGTTTGAGGGGGAGGAATGATCATCATCGTGCGGAATCGGCGTTTAAGGCGTTGGCTGTTGCGTTGAGGTTTGCGACGACGCCTGTCGCTGGGAGGGAGGGGGAGGTGCCGAGTACAAAGGGGGTGTTGTTTTGAGAAGAAGAGAAGATGAGATGCGGGTTATGTTTTACGAGCTTGGGAGCGGAAAAGCATATCAATAGATGTAGGGATGGACGAATGAGCATCAACCACAAACAACACTTATGACGACTGCAATATAATGAGCCTGCCCATATATCTGTCCAGGACAGGATGGAGACCATACTTGCTCCCCTACTCCAACAATGTCGAAAGTGTGTAGGTTTCGATGCTTCAGGCCTTGTTCGAAAAGAAGAGATGGAAAAAGTAGAGATGCATATACATGCTCAGCAAAATTACTGTGTAAGCTGCCTCTGGAAGCAATACTCTTGGAGTCATATCTAAAGTACACACCACTCTCGGAAGTCAACCGACTCCCACCCGCGACCAAGTCATTGCACAGCACTCCCCCTCCGCCAACTCCTGTTCGCTTCAAAAAGACCCATGGTAGTAGTAGTAACATCATCCTGACAGTGAGGTCATGCGTCTTTTGCAACATCGTGACGGGACGACCACCCAAGCCTGACGAAACGCCCATTCTCATGCACGCATACCCTCGTGGGCTTCGATACTTGACCGGACGCCTTTCCCTTCGCCTCCACTCGAAGTAAAATCTCCTCCGTCTGAAGCGCTATGCTCCCGCCATGTTTTCTCTCAGCCGTCTTTTCTCTGCTCTGTTCTGAGCACGCCATCATAGTCGCCTATTGGCGCACTGGAAACATCCTGATCCTTCCTGTGCTTCCTCGTGTCTTCTTCTCACAGGTGACAAACGTGATGCCCAACGCCTGAACCACGTACGAACAACACTGCTACCAGGACTGGAAGGCCGGATAGAATGCGGTCAGCTCGAGCGACCAGGGTTACACTCTTCGTCGCTTCGTGGAGACTGATTGTGCTACCTCCCACGATTCGTGCCCTACTCTTCGTCGCTTTGTGCTACGCTTTCTGTGCCGCCTCGCGACGAGTTGCCATTAGCTTTCGTGCCGTTCAGCTTCAGTTTGATGCCCGACTTGGTGGGCTGCGGCGTGCTGACACCAGACATCGGGCGCGTCGAGCCACCATCTGCACTGTCGCCGTCGAGGTCTTGCCATTGTGGGAATTTGGCAGATTCTTCGCGGAGCTTGTCCAGGCATGCGCGCTAGGTCTCATGTTAGCTGACTGCTCCAATTTCGCAAAAGATCTGCGCAACTCACCTCAATCGTGTCCGCGTCGGCAAACAGTTGGCTGCCGTCCTGGTTGTATGTCCGGGCGTTGTTGCACATCAGCGTGATGTCGGCCATGAATTGCCGAGGGGTCTGGTACTGCTTCTTATTGATCTTGGCTTCAATCTGCTTCATCGCGATGGGCTTCTTGATGAGATCGTAATAGTCTTTCCATTCCGCTCGTGGTACTAACTCGAGGAAGGGGCCAATCAGGTCACGCCCTTGAGGAAAGTCAGGATCAGTGGATGGCTCGGTGAGATCCTGAAGGCCATCATAGACATTGTCGAGGATTTGTTGCAGGGCATCGCGATCCTCTTTCGATAGCGTTTCGCTGATCTTGGGATTCCGGCCACGCTTCTTGGGAGGCTCCGGCAAGCTGTCCAGCGAGGCTTCATCCGCCTTGCGCTTTTCAGGCCGACCTGACTGTTTGCGACCCCGCTTCTTTGGCGCGGGCGACTCGTCCTCGCTGTCCATACCTGGCGGTGGCGGCGTGTCGTCTTCGCCATCGTTCATGCGAGAGTCCTTCTTCGCCGAACGATTGGCAATGCGCTTCTGCTTGCGTGCAATCGCGTCTTCGATCGTGTCGTCGTCCGCGTCCACAGCCTCCAGCCATTGCTCCTCTGTCAGACCATCGTCGTACTTGACCTTGGCACGTTCTCGTGTGCCACGACCATAATTGATCTCAATCTCCTCCACCACGGGGTTGTCCTCCTGCATGTAGATATCCGGAAGCTCGCTTTCCCCCAGCAGACGAGGCAGCTTCTTGTCTGGTCCATACTTGGAGTTCTTGGCTCGCTCTCGATCCATTGCCTGGAAGATCGGAAGTTCGTGGTCGTGACGGATCATGATGTCGTTCAGGTCATCGTCGTCCATCTCATCAGCATCCATCTGATCCACAGCTTCTGCAGACTCCAGCATGACACGCAGCATCTCGTCACGTTCTTCATTGGTGGACTTGTTGTCGAACTTACCAGCTTGAATGACTTTGCCGTCCATGTCAAGCTTGTATTGCGCACGTTCCAAAATCTTCTCTTCGACCGAGTTACTCGTGATCAGACGAAGGATGCGCACCTCGTTCTTTTGACCGATACGATGGGCACGATCTTGGGCTTGCAAATCTTGATGGGGATTCCAGTCAGAGTCATAGATGATGACAGTATCGGCAGTCTGCAGGTTGAGACCGAGACCACCTGCACGTGTGGACAGCAAGAAGCAGAAGTACTCCGAGTCTGGTGCGTTGAAGAGTTTCAGCAACTCCGATCGATCATCAGCCTTTGTGGAACCATCTAGTCGTAGGTACTTGATGCCTCGGAATCTCAAAAAGTCCTCCATGATGTTCATGATTTGGGTCATTTGGAAGAAGAGGAGCACTCGGTGACCGGTGGCTTTGAACTTGGGCAGAACACGATCGAGCAGCTCGAATTTGCCAGCCGTACGCCAGATCAGATCATTGGTCATCTTCTGAGGGTTCATCTGATCTTCTACTTCTTCAAACACAAAGGGATGGTTGCAGAGCTTGCGCAGCTGCATGAGCATGTTGCTCAAACCACGCATGCCCGTCTTCTTGCCGTCAGCGCCAATAACGTTGATGCGGTTGTGCAGCATGAGTTGTTTGTAGAGCTTGGCCTGGAGAGCAGAAAGGTTGCACTTGATGACACGCTCCTGCTTATCCGGAAGATCCTTCTCGACGTCCTTCTTCAGACGACGCAGGAGGAACGGTCGCAGGACTTTGTGCAAACGGCGAATGACGAGAATCGACTCTTCTTCCGTGAGCTCCATCTTGTCACCACCACCCGTGTTGGCAAACGGGGTATTGAACCACTCGTCGAACGACTTTGCCGACTTGAAGATATTGGGCAGCACAAAGTTCAGCATCGCCCACAACTCGGTCAGGTTGTTCTGCAGTGGTGTACCAGTGAGAATAATGCGATATCTCGTGTGGTAGTACTGGGAGATGGTGCTGCTCAGCTTCGATTGCGCGTTCTTCATCCGGTGACCTTCGTCGACAATCATGTGAAGCCACTTGATTTTGCTCAAAATCGGGCGATCCTTGATGATGAACTCGTACGTGGTCAGCAGCACTTGAAAGTTCCCGTACCGGATCTGCTGCTGGAAGTTCTTTCTCTGCGCGGGTGGACCCTTGTACACGATACGATTCACACTGGGTGCCCATCGCTCAAACTCGCTGTTCCAATTCGTCAATGTGGACAACGGCACAATCACCAGGTACGGGCCATGCTGTCTCTTCTTCTCAATCAGGTACGTGATTAATGAGATGGTTTGAATCGTCTTTCCCAATCCCATCTCATCGGCTAAAATGCCGTTTAGATTGTTGTTGTAAAGCGAGATCATCCATTGTAGACCCTTGATTTGATATTCTTTGAGTGTTCCGCCGACCAGGTTCGTGGATTGAGCAATCACGTCTTCCTTGATGCGATGAGCGATCTCGTAGTAGTCGGTTTTGGGCTTCGTCTCGTCCTCGCTGTCGACTTCGTCATTTTCAGGCTCCGGCTCATCATCGGCCATATCGTTGCCCATTCTGCGTTGTTGCTCCTTGACGGAGGCAGCAAGTTGCGACAAGAAGCCGTCAGTCTGCTTGAGCAGATGCGAGATACGAGAGTCCTTGGCCTGTCCGAGCAGTTTGAGATATGTCTCTTCATCGTTGGCTTTCAAGGCTTGCAGACGTTGCTTGGCAGTGCGCTCAATACGCTTCTGCTCTTCCTTCTCGATATTGCTGTGAGTCGAAATCATCATTCGTCCCAGCTTCTGGACGCGCATCTTGTGAGCTTGAGCGCCATTCCTGATATCTTCTGCATGTTGCATAATGGAGCGAATGTACTCGGTGTGCTTCTTCTTCTCCTTGTTCTCGGCGGCGTCGCGTTGCTGCTTCTCGAGCTTCTCCGTGACCCGAGCTTCTCGGAGACTCTGCTTCTTGACCCGGCGATACATGGAGCGATTTGCAGTCATGGAAAGGTTGTCAGAAAGCATCATCTCCTTGCCGACCCTCTGTCGCATCTCTCGCTGCTTGGGGAGCAGATTCAGCATTTTGTATTCAATCAACGCGCGCAATTTGAGATTGGCATTGTCCTCCGGGGTATCCGATTTGGTAGGATCCCAACCACCAATGTTGGCAGACAGTTTGCCCAGCTCCGTCTTTCTCGTGACGATACGATTGTACACGATGTTCTCTCGCTCTTCCCTCACTCGTTCAGCATCGACACCAACGGGCATAATGCTCGGAATCATGGAACGGTAGGGCCGGTGAGTGTGATCGGCATAGCTGATACGTCTGAGCATCAAAGCGTGGGGATCGGTGAAAGTCTCAAAACGATGCCGTTGAGTGAGATCGGTACTCTGCCCCGTGGATCCATTCGCGGCGTCTTCGATCGTCCGACTCGCGGCAGCCATGCTCTCGGAGAGGTGAGGGCTATGTTGTGCTTGTCGCCCAGTGAATATGCGCTCTGCGATGGGCGCAGGGATGGACTGGTTTTTTTGTAGTGCACCGAAAGCCTGCATCTGATAGCGCAGCAGCTCTACCTGCTTCTTGCTCAGATTGTCCTTGTTCATGTCCATTTGGTTCGGCTGCTGGCTGGGTAAAGTTCCAGGCTGTGTCTGTGGACCGGACGGAGCGGTAGGATGTGGTGTACCATTCGCAGGACCCGACTGATGGCTCGCTTGCGGCGGCATGTTGTTTGGTGGCTGTCCAGGCATGCCGGCCACAGTACCGTTCGTCTGCATCTGCATTTGCGCACCGTTCTGCGGCATCCCGCCTTGCTGCGCTTGCCGCATCTGCTGCATCTGCTGCATTTTTGCCTGTTGCATCCGCTTCATCTGTTCCGTCCGTTGCTGAACCTGCGTCAGAATCTGGCGCATCCTCATCATGTCGGGGTCAGTCTCCGGCACGCCTTGCTTTCGCTTGGTCTGGTATTCCTGCGATGGAGCGTTAGCACACGTCCGAAAGACGGATCCATCGCAGCTTCTCGCCTACCTGGAACATGGCCTTGACCTGCTCGCCGGTCATGCCAGCGGGCAGGACTTGGTTGATGACCGCATTGCCCTGTTGCTGCTGCTGTTGCTGTTGCTGCTGATGTTGTTGTGGTTGTTGTTGCTGTTGCGGCATGCCCTGGCTGGGCTGTACCGCAGCCATATTGAATGGTATCGTATGCGATATGGCTCCGACCGATGAAATATCCTCCCAACACCAACCACCAGTGGGAGGTGACGCGCGTTATCTACACGGATAGAATAGGCCGTCAGAGAGCAGCGGCGACCATCAGAAGCAATGGCGTGGGTGGAGGGATATATTCAATGGCGAGTGCTGATGTCGAGGCCCGTGATCAGCGAATGAAGCCCGGGGATGTCTCGCTGGTCGGATGGGTGAGGTAGGCAGGCGCGCGAAGGAGGTTCTCGTCGCAGGAGGCCGTATACTGTGGGCGAGAGAGCGTGTGGGAGGGTGAATGGAGAAATGGGCAGCAAAGTGCGCGAGCGGCAATGGTGAAATGCGCGCGCGGTAATGCTGGGTTCCGTCGCGCGTCGCGTGTGTTTGCGCACAGCACAGCGTAGAAAGGCGTAGCGGGATTGGCCTTGTCCGCGGGGATGGTGGAGAGACGCGGTGGTGATGGAACGCTGTCGGTTGTGAGAGGCACACGAGAAGCCAAGTCACAAGTCCGCTCGGCACGGCAAAGCGTGAAAAGTGGGGCTGCGGCTAGGTAGCCGAGCCAATGAGCCGACCCGCTGCAGTGTGGCCTGGGGCAACAATATATCATACTGCCTCAGGTATCATCACTAGGGACTATCACCACCACCACCACCACAACAACCACCATCATCATCACCATCACCACCACCACCATCCAAAAGAGAGTTCCCGACACACAATGTCGCTCCTCTCTCTTCCTGCGGAGCTCCGTTTGCGGCACGTGTCACCCTGTCCACAAACCCATTCACCTCATATGAACTGACGGCCACCTCGCAGAATCTACGACTATATGCCTGATTTCCAAGCGAATCGCACCGAACACATCACCGCCACCTCCAAGCTCACTCCGTCCATATGTCGAGTCAACACTCTCCTCCGACGCGAGACCCTGTGCATCTACGCCGCGCACGCAAATTTCATCATTTCCATGGATGAGGGAGCTTCGTTCTGGCCCAACAGA
Source organism: Sphaerulina musiva SO2202 (assembly GCF_000320565.1). Taxonomy (NCBI): domain Eukaryota; kingdom Fungi; phylum Ascomycota; class Dothideomycetes; order Mycosphaerellales; family Mycosphaerellaceae; genus Sphaerulina; species Sphaerulina musiva. The sequence continues at coordinate 136,794 of NW_016017388.1, read as the reverse complement.
GTGGCAAGCTGGCTCAACGCACTGGGACCTGAACTTCTCACACGGATTCGCAGTATCCAGTTGAGTCGTCATTGGGCTGTACCCTCACCGTTGAGATATCAGGGCCACGTCGGATTCTATATCAAAGTCGACCTCACCAAGAGTCGTCCACCATTTTCCGGCTTGGCTTGGCAATATCCACCGAACCAGCAGCCCACTTCTGGAGATTTTGCAGATCACTTCTTGAATCGTCAGGAAGCAGAACTCAACGAACGTGTTACCGGGGGCACATACCCGATAGCACGAGACTCACGTAATTTTCGATATCACTGTCTCGTGCGATTAAAGCGTATCATCGGCAACCATTTCGCTCGGAAACCACCGCCAGAAGGTGTTGCTGCTGCTGCTGATCAAGGAGAAGTAACGCGACTGCAGTGCAGCGACGTCGAATTTATGATCCGTACAATGGATATCGTAGCAACACATCCCCTGGTACCGGGCAAGCCATATTCCTCTGACGCATGCGAGCGCGCTCTCGATCTTTGTCACCAGTCTCTGAAGCAGGCTTCGTTGCTGCTGCCAGCAAGTAATGCCGAATTGCCGGGCTTTGGAGATCAGGCAATAGATATAGACTCGAGCCATGGTTGATTGATTGACTGATCCTTGGCCTCGCTCGATGCCGTGCGGGCGCGCGCTGTCATGGGACTAGAGCATATTTCTAACTTCGAACCTACCTACCTGTTTCGTGTCCTCTTTGGGGGGGACCAAAGCTCTTCCTCACACAACATCGTAAGCTATACTTGAATACGAAGGCATTAATTATACAATACCTTGCACACAAGAAGGTCATCCATATATAGTCTATATACCCAAGAGCAAATCAACAGTACCTTATCTACAGATCATCAATTAGTTAAAACATATATAATTTCACCTCCCCTTCCCAAATGTCGACGACGTACCTAAGTACATACCTGCCATTTTCACCAAAGAAAAAAAAAAGAAAAAATATTAGCGACATCGAGAGTATCTCTGAAAAATCTCAGCAATAACAAATATGTATTGTCAATCAGGTACACTAACAACAACAACAACAACAACAACAACAACAACAACAACAACAACAACAACAACAACAACAACAACACCCAAATGCAACACCTCAGTAAAACAGCAAACCACTACAAAACCTAGAAAGATACTTCAATCCCTCACCCGCCTTACCTAAAAAAAAAAGAAAAAATCATTCCAAAGCCATCCCAGTACTTTCGGTAGCTAACCCTAAGCAACCCCAAACAAGCAAGGGAGGGACAGATATACACCAGTCAGAGCTATATTAGAAGGCTTGTCTGCCTACCTGTCTGGATGTCTGGATATGCTATTACTACTCGGGTACTTGGTTAGGCAGTATTGCCTACATACCTAGGTACCGTAGCTTGTAGGTTAAGTAAGTAGTAAAGTTTCATTGATTTGAATTTGAAAATTGAGAATGTGAAAAAGAGAATCGACTCCGACTACGAGATATAAGGGCCGTGATCCAAGGTACCTTAGGACATCATCATCACAGTAGGTATTTCATTTGTTTTTCGTTTTCAAAATTTCATTCTCTCTACTACCTACGTACAGTATAGGTGGATGGATTCCCTCATCCTCCCTTTCTCGAGTTGAGAAAAAAATCTATGTGTGCCTTCTGTGGCTTACACACCTGCGTGGTATGTATAAACACAACAACAGTACCTAGTCGTACAGTTACTGGTATGGATTGACCCAGTCCAGTCCAGTCCAGCCTCGAACCAAACCAAACCAAACGAAACTATGAGAGCATACCTAGCCTCCTAGTCGCTGAGCTCAATCGGTTCATTCTCGTCATTTCCCACCTGCTGCAGGCTTTCGTTGACGGGACTCTTCGCGGGGGCGGGATAGACGGGACGACCATAGTTGTGCTGGTAGGAAGTGGCGTACATGCCCGGGTCCTCGTCGGTTTCTTCGTCGTACCCTTCGCCTTCCTCATCATAGCCGTCTTCGTCCTCGACGTCGCCATCGGCGTAGCCCTCTTCTTCGTCGTCGTCGTCTTCTTCTTCTTCTTCTTCTTCATGGACGGAATACTGGGCCGGGTAGCCGTCCCGAACGCTTGATCCGTCTTCTAGAAGGTACTCGTCCCCTTCCAGATCCTCGTCCTCGTCGTCATCGAGTTCTGCTTCACTGAGGACAAGCCCGTGCTGATAGCTGCTCGGGTCTTGCTCTGCTCCGATGTTCTCTTCCAGACCGCTCTCATCAGGACTGTTCAATGACCATTCCTGTCGACCCGGAATGCCTTCTCTTGGTTCTGGTTCTGGTTCTCCTTGCTCGTCCTCCACATCGTCTTCGTGATCGTCTCTCCAATCGTCATCAGCGAGAGCGGCGAATCGGCCCGTGTATTCGGGCTGAGGTGCAGAGCTCTGATCGTGCGATCGAATGTCAGCCTCTTCATCCCTAGACAACGACCCATTTCCGTCAGCAGCATCGCCAACCCGACGAAAGAACTCCGCTTGCCCATAAGCTGCATTCTGATCGTCTGCAGCGACTTGCCACGGCGTCTCGCCTGCATCATTAGACAGCAATGACAGTCCAGCGGATGCAGCCTGGGATGACAAGTAGGAGTTTTCGGGTGCAGCTGAGCTCGCCTGAGTGGCAATAGGACGCTGAGGAGTTGTAGCCCGAGTTCCGAAGCTGGCGGAGAGGGCATTCGGGATTCGGTCAAGTGGGATGGTGTGGTCTTGATTCTGCTCAGACTCTTCAGATGCAGTGGCGAAGCTCCAATTCTGGGACTGCGCGAACGCATGACTGGTCCCAAGAGGCGACCCGTTGACTTGCGCTTGGGTAATCGAGCCCGAGAAAGGTATCGATTGAGCAGTGGACTCACGCTTGTTGGAAGACGGATCGAAACCGCTGGTCCATGGCGGAAGAGCTGTTTGTGCGCCTTGCAAGAATGGATTAGAAGGGTTCCGTTCAGGCTCGAAAGAGGACGGTTGCAACCACGGGTATTGTGGCCTCGCTGGAGCTATTCCATGCGCCGCAGCGTTGGAAGAGAAGCCATACCCTAAGGTGTCTCCTGACACGTAGGCGTGGCCCGAATCCGCATCTGCCGTTGGAAACTGTTGTAGAGTGCCCAACGATCCCGCCGATCCATTGGTGGGAACGAGCCAAGGCAGCCGCTTCTGTGACACAGTAGACCTAGCCGCGACCTCCTGGATCGGTGACGGAGATCCTGTCTTTGTTAGCGTGGGAGCGGCGGCTTGCCCAGCTGGCTTGCCTGCAGTCGACTTTGCGGTCGAACGTGAGGCACGAAGCTCATTGGCGCGCTCGATGGCCTTTCCATACTGCTCGCGGGGCACGAATTTGCTTTCACGAAGGCGGTAGGCTGGAACTTCGCGATTGTTAGCTGACGAGGACAATCGTAATCTCGCCTCTACACGAGCACGCTCCATCGTTGGCGACTCATGATCGGATTGCGCGGAACTTCTGCTTCGTCTCAAGTCCTCCTCTTTGAGCACTTCAGACCTCATGAAGTTCTCGTTCTCTTGCAAAGCCTCCCTCGCGGCTCGCACACGCGCAAACAGCGCTTCATCATCGTCGTCGGGCCTGGATCGCACCGACCGTGTTGCCGGAGGTGGCATGAGCGATCGGTCCTGCTCACGGTCTAGGCGTGCAAGCGACGAAGCATCAAGCTTGGCAGATGCAGCGTCAAGTGACTCCGACCTAGACCGCTTGATGCCGCGGTCTGTACTGATGTAGTTGGTGGGCTTTGGTTTCAGACCCATTGCCTTCATGCGGAAATACGTCGACTTCGTAGTGCTAGTGCCCTTGGACTTATCGCCTGCGAGCGAGAAGCCCAAGAAAGACGAGCGCTGGACGACGTCTGTCTGTGAACTGCTCCTGGATACTGGCTTGGTCAAGCTGCTAGCAGCGTCGACGTGAGTTGTGCTCCTAGCACGTTTGTGGAAGTTCTCGCGGGATGACACGATAGAGCCGCTGTCGATCGACTCTGCTGTGCGTTTACTGCCCACTCGAGCCTGTCTGTTTGCGCGGAAGTGATTGCCTCCATTCGTTGACTGAAATAGCGCATCCACCGCGGCCTGCTTGTCAGGCTTGGTGGGCACATTGGCTGAGCTAGCTCGGCTGGACCGCAAGGAAGACGTGTCCAGGACACTCAGGCTGTGACGCATATCTTGATCTTGTGACTCCTCTAGCCTGCGTTTCTGTCGTTTCCTCCGCTCCAACAGCTTTCTCTGGTTGCGTCGCTGTGCTGTGATGTTGCGCCATCTCTTCGCGTACTTGTCCTCCAAGCAGAACTGTCGATATTCGTCTGCTTCTTTGCCGATGCGCTCGAGGTAGACCTTCTCCTGTGCTTCGGTGACCAGACTGCGTAGAGAGAAATTGACGAATTGCTTGAGATATCCCGTCATAGGGTCGTCCACGAGTTCTGTCGCTAGGCGCGTAAGGATCAAGTCAAATTCAGATGCTGCCGAGAGCGCGCGTGCATGCGCAGACGGCGGGACTGGAGGCTGTTGCTGTGAGAATAAGACGCGCTCTGGTGTTTTCAAGGGCGAGGTCGCGGCTTGTACGAGTGGTTTGTCCGCTGTTGCGTCATCGTTCGCAGTGAAGGAGTTCGACAGCGGCGACGGGCGCTTGGGTTTGGTGTCCAATGCTGACAGGCGTCGTGGAGGCGAAGATGCGCCTGCTGGTTGTGCGGTGTTCGATGCTTGTGATGTCGTGTTGGGCGATGCCGGGTGACTAGGTTGCGATTGAGGAGGAGGTGATGGTGAAGATTGAGGTGAAGACAGTTTAGAGTTTGTTTCTGCCTGTGTGGCTGGATTCGGCGAAGCTGATGTCGCACCCAGCGGCTGTCCCAGTGCGGTCGTCGATTGTGATCCCGATGGCAGCGAATTCGATTGCTCTGGGGGTGCAAGTGGTGGGAATGCGAATTTCGGCGGTGCGGTGCTGCTTGCAAAGGGATTATTCAGGGCAGGCGCGGAAGCGAGCGGCGTCGTCGAGCCCAGGGTCTGCGGTGGTGGTGCATCGACAGCTGGAGGTTTGGGCGCGAAAAGGCTGGCACCAGGCTGCACGCTGGGCACATCCGCTGTTCTCGGTTGAAACAGAGAGGGAGTCTGGTTCGCGGCAGTCTGACCAAGACTAAACGTCCCAAATGACAGCTTGGGCGCCGGGTTCTCGCCTGCAATGCTTGTCGGACTGGAAATTCCAAGACCAGAAGATGTAGTAGGTGCCGGTGGCTTCGAGAAGAGCGAAGGTGTCGGCGCCGGAGCGAAAGGATTGCTGCTTGTCTGTAACGCTGGAGCGTCAAGAGCTTTTGCTGCTGCTGGAGCGAACGGATTTGGTGGTTGCTGCGTCGGTTGTCCAAATCCAGTAGATGGCTTGTTGGACGATGATGGCTTGCCAAACGTAGATGGGCCAGACGAGAACAATCCGCCGAACACAGATGGAGTAGAAGATGGTTGTGCAGCACCAAAGAAGCTGGTTTTCAATGGCTCGCCAAAAGACACAGGCGCAGCTGTAGATGATGATGAACCAGCTGTTATCTCTCTCTGTGGTTTGTCTTCAGGCACGAACAGAGTGTCCTCCTCATCCTCCTCATCCTGCCCCAGGCCAGTGTTTTCTTCTCCGTTATCGAACACTTGTGCTGGCTCTTCAAGTCCTTCGTCATCTTCTGCTTCATCCTCCTCCGTCGTGACCATACCCCGATCCTGCGCTTGACGCACGCTGAGACCATCTATAACAGCAGATAGGGTCCGGTGTTCTCGCTTGCTCTCCACGAGATAAGTTTTCAGCTGCGATGGCCCTCCCGAATCCTCCTGGGGCAAAGTCTTCCCGTTGATCTCCAAGTATCGACCATTGCCACCAGGCATGTCTCGAAATTGAAGTCCAAAGCGACCGCAGAAAGCCTCCAACTGGTCGTCGTCGTCAAAGTAGAACAACTTGCCCAGATCTGATAGTGTCCACTCGGTGTTGGGAGCTTTGGAAATCCGTGTCGTTCGCACTATGCCGCTAAGGACCATCTTGCGGACCAGATTGAAGTAGATCTCAGTCACGCAAGCCATCAGATACGAGAGCTTTCGGGATTTCACTAGCTGCCAAAAGTTTTCCCAGTCTTGCCTGGCGATCGTGTGCGATGTAGCATTGGAACCAAAGAATGGACCCTGCACATCTGAAGTGTTGCATGCAGCTGCATATACTTTCAATGCCTGTTGTACTCGCCGATCCTTGGATACTTCTCGCGGCCAGCTTTGTACCCGATCCTCAAGGTCAGGCGTGCGATCTTGCAGTTGGAAGAGCACGCAATACGCCCGGAATTCTGGCTCGTTGGGTAGTGGTATGCGGCCGCGACAGTCATCGTAGTACTGCATCAGAGAAAGCAGTGTCTTATCTAGCTGCTCTCGCTCTTGTTTGGGATCGTACGCCTCGTACGGCTTTTCTTCCAGAGCCAGTTGATGCAGAGAGAGTATGTGGAATCGAGCAATTCTCTCGCAGCACTCAATGGCTATGCTCAGATCGTCGGCCTTGGAAAGCTGCTGAATGGACAAGTCGTTGCGGATAGCTCGTGTTCGATCCCATACGAAGTGATGCACCTGTGCCAGTTTCGCCGAGCCGAGCACGTTGTGGAACAAGTAATTGCACGTCTCCCGCAAGACTGTAGGAGGCCGCAAATCTGAAGGCAGCTGTTCTTCCACACCGGCTGCTGCTCGTCTGAACTTCTTCACCATGCGGCTCTCGTCCATGGACTCCTCAACAGGTGTGCCTGGAGCACGATTCGGGTCCTATGCTCAACAATTAGGTATGTGTATCGCGGTGTATCATCATATATCCCCACCCACCTTTTCTTCATCCCAAATCTCTCTCTGTACTGCCCTCTGTACTCTTTCGAATTCGGCGCACATGGATTGACACGTGCCCACCGGCGTGATCGCTTCACTGAGTTTCATGGGCTTGCTGGAATCGGACATGAGACCTCGTCGGATGGCGTCTTCGCGTTCTCGTTGGCGAGCATTTTTGAGCTGTATCGAGTCACCGTCCGCAATCCGTCAGTCGTCTCTTGGGGGAGAAAGGGAAAACTTACTGCTGTGTATCGCTCTTCCACATTTCCGCTTGTTGTCGATGCGCCGTTGTTGAATGCGCCGGTCTTTGAAGCCTGCTTTGCAGCATTACCTCGTAGAGTCTTGCCCGTCTGAAATGAAGTTCCTCGTCCTCTCAGCGCAGTACCACCTCGGGGCGCATGCAATGTTGATCGCGTTGTACCGTTCATCCTACCACCTCGACCTGCACCCAGTCCTGTTGACGCTCCATTCGATCTTGTGTTCGGCGCAGCAAGTCCACCACCCCGACCACGCCCACGGGCTCTCCCTGTCGACATAGCTGCCGATGAGGGAGGTTCGCGAAGCACCCGTCATGTGTCGTTGGACGAAGAATAGCGCGGCTCCGGATTAAGCGATCGAGGGAAATCCAGACATGGTGGTTGTTGTGGTGACTAAGGTAACGACAAAGACAATTCGCGTGAAGTTCGAAGTGAACGAAACCAGTCGCGTCAGCTCAGCGGGAACGGCCGCTGGGGGTGGCACGTGCAGAACTTAGTCTCAAACTCTCTGGCCCTCCATGAACGACTTCACCCCGTCCGACGGCTTCTTCACTTGCACAGTCATCACCTTGCACGAGGGAAGTCCAAGGAGTGCGAAATCGAAAAGCACCTTGTTGATTTTTCCTTTTCTTTTGATTACCTCAATACGCCTCTATATAAAAGCCAATTATCTCACAATAAATCGAAATCGTTTCGCCCATCAGGGCTAGTCATTAAGGTAAAAACGCAATCATCATTGTTTCCATCATGTCTTCATCGCTCGTTTTCACGTCTCGGATGTCGGCAGCGAAGGAATAGTCCGAAAAAAAAAGAGAACGCTGACGCCACTGTACAAGCAAAAACTTGACCGAACTTGGAAGCATTGCGAACACTAGGGGGTATCGATACTAAGGCCCGAAAAAAAAACCAAAAACAACACAACAAACGAACATGGGCCGACTTAAGAAAATGCTTCGCACGCCTTAACGCTGTCAAGAAGGAGCAAGTTCCGAAATTTTTTGCGCGGCATCGTCTGGCGACTAACAGCGTGTGTGATGATGATGATGCCACTGCATAGGTTGGTGCGGCATGAGCATGGCGTGGTTTTGTTGTGACAGGGGCGCCATGTGCTGCTGTTGGCCCAAACCACCTGGCTCTTGTTGCTGGGGCTGCTGGTATTGAGGTCCGACCATGTTGACAGGTGGGTGAAAATCAGCAACAGCCGAGTCGAGACCATGATGGGCTGGCAAAAAGTACTGCGAAGGCTGCATGTATTGCCCGCCAGGGATCACGCCCGACTGCTGCTGCAATGAGAAGGTGTCCATGGGCATTGAGACCATGCCCGTAGGAGAGAATACGGGCGTGCTTGGCGTGGACTGAAACTCGGGCTGAGGTGCAAAGCCCATGTGTACCTGATGGATGGGAACGAATTGCTGCGGGAACTGCGGGAACTCGAAATCCTGTCGACCTGGGAACGTATTTGGCGCCACCTGGCCTTGGTACTGGAAGTCGCTGCCACCTGTCTGCTGCTGCTCGTTGAATCCAGACATGCTGTGCTCATGCCACTGATGAGCCTGCGAATAGCCATGCGACGATGCGCCTTGGAAAACATTGTGTCGCGGAAGGCCATGCATGTGATGCAGCGGGCTTGGTTGGTCTGGGTGAGAGGCAACAACGTTACCGGACTCAAGTGGGCCACAGGAAATGCTGTTCCGAGGCGTAGAGTCAAAGCTGTCGCTGAACGACGTTGCTGCGGACCTTCCTGGGTCCGTGACAAGTGGGATCATGTCGAGACCAGGCTTGCGATCCGGAACGCGACTCTCGGTAACAGTAGCATTTGTGGCTGTCGAGTCTCGTCTGGCGCGCTTGGTCACGGGTCTGGTACAGCTGGGAGACGTAGAGCGAGGCGTGGGATTCTCGCAGTCCGGGGTAGACGCCGCCGATATTTGTCTCGAGCGCTTTGTCGAGATGGGCTTGCGTTCTTCTTCTTCAGACTCATATTGAAAATGCGAGTCGCCATCTATCGTCAGTATTAGCGGGCGAACTGGCTTGCCAAGGAGCTTGCGTGAAATCATACCCAGGGCGCCCCCGAGATATTCTTCTTCCATCCGGGCCACTTCGTACATATCTTTCATGAGCTGGCGTCGATACTTGAGGCGATGCGAAGCATCTTTGGGCACCTCATCAAAAACCTCCGGTCCAGCCAATTCCTCGAGCCATGCGGTCCAGCCTCGCTCAATATGGGTCTTGCTGGGAGGTGTATCGTAACGGTTCCACTCTTCCAACTGAGATGGACTGGGACGAAGGCGAAGCAAGTGCAGGCACAGTCCCATGCGTTCTGACATGCGTGTCAGTTTACCCGAGCACAGCAGACAAAAGAAAAGAAAAACAGACGCAACATACCTTCTCTCCGGATGTGGTCTGGTTCAACGAAACGACACACCGTCTCCGTATCAGGCCACCACGCAGGTACAGCCGGCTTCTCGCCAGTCTCCTTTTCATGCTTATTGTTCTGGTACGGAAACTTGGCTTGCTTCTTCGGACATATGCCCTTGATCCAGGCTTTGGCGATCTTTTTGTCGGCCAGCTGTTGCATACGCTTCAGTCTACTGCTGAGGAACCACTGGACTGCGGCCGGGTTGTTGATACGTAACGATTTCAACTGCTTGTGTGGGGGCAATACCACTTCTGGCCCGACACTCGCTGCTGCAGCAGCAAAGTCGGGGATAGCAGTCTCTGGCGATGGGCTGGGACAAGTCGACAATGGAAGTGCAGGACGAGGGAGCACGGCACGACCACGCTGCCTTCCATGTTCCGCGGGAGCGATGTGAGAACGACCGCGAGTCTTGGCCGAGCGTGTTGTTGGGACGTTGACGCTCCTAGCATGGTATGTGGGCTCGTCCGGCTGAGTCTCTGTGGACACGGCAGCTTGAGGCATGTACCTCTCTTGTGATTGCACGAGTGCCTGCTGGACGGGGGTTCCAAAGATGGGTCCATCCAGGCTTCCCTTGACCTGTTCCGAGCCAGGAATGACTTGGCCTCTCTCATCGAGGTCTACGACCGCCCAGGCTTGCCGGCTACCAAGCGACCGACGGATGGAATCGAAATTCTACCAGAGACAACATGTCAGTGATGGAACAGATTTTTTTATTTTCTCTTTCGTCTTACACAGGCAGGCTCTGCCGAGGATACGAGACGAGACGAGACGAAACATACCGGTGCCGATGGAGCATTTTTGAGTGTTTCGGTTTCAGCTTTCTTTGTGGCTTTCTGACGTTTCGACACGCTGTGTGTGACGGCCATTGCACGAGCGGCTCTCGTCGTTGCCCCGTTGAGTGGATATGCCAGCTCCTGAGGGCGTTGCGCTGCGCGATCTTTCAGGGTCTAACTGCGACTATACGGGCATTGATTAGCCATTGCACACACACACACACACACACATCTTCAATGTACTCGTGTGAACGGTCTCACCGGCTCTGGTTGATTCGTAGTTCGAATCTGCAACACACATACACGCACACACACACACACCTACACACTCAGGCGCGGAACTCCTTGCAACGTTGCGTTGTCGTTGTCTATCAAAATACCGATAATCAGTATAGGGCTGCTTCGATGCATGAACGCTATCACCCACCGTACCGTTCTCCTGGCGTCTTATGGTGGCGGTGGTAGTAGTGGTGATGGTGTTGATGATGATGCCGATGATGACAGTGGTGTCTAAGCTTCCACTATCCAGTCGATATTCAGGAAAGAAAGACAAGATTTGGTGTGTGTGGGTATCGTTCCGAGTGGGTGTGGGATGTGTACCGGACCAGAGGATGGTTCGGTCGCGGGAGAAGGGGTAGAAGAAAATTGCTTGGACGGAGTGGTACACCACACTCACACACACAGTGTTGTACCGTTGGAGTAGTACGTATGTAGGTAGGAGGTAGTAGTAGTAGGGTAGGGGCAGGATAGTAGTTTCCAGAAAAGAGTTTTCGACGGTCCAAAGTGTGCAGGATTGTGTTTATTAAACTTTGAGGGTGCAGCAGAGGAGTGAAGGGGGAAGACCTTATTTAGGGATGGCGAATGGGTACTGGATGAGAGGAGGGAGAGAGAGAGAGAGAGAGAAAGGGAAGAACACACTAGTATCAGCATGGCCTCCCGCGTGGATATGCGCCTGATGGAGAGTTTTGACAGATGTCAATGGGTTGTGGATCTTTATCGGCGGCAAATCCCTGCCCTGCTCGAACAGGTGAAAGTGGGCCAGACTGCTGTAGGAGAGAATCTATGAGGAAAGCAGAAGAGAGTAGACCGAGAGGGCGACACCTAAGGAGCAGCAGCAGTAGGCCAGCAGCAGCAACACCAGTACAAGCGAATGAATTGGGGTGGTCGGAGCGCACCAGATTTCTCGATCTAAACATCCACATCACTGGTGTACAGTACATACGTACACATCCGACCGGCAGCCGGCGACCAAAAACAGCCCTACTAGCGGTATCTAGATCGATGCATTGGCTGTGCCTCCACCCCCACTCCCCCTTCGCTTCTCACTCACTCACAGACTCACTCACTCACCAGATCTGTAGTGACCCAGCAGCGAATCATCAATCGGCCAGGGGGGGGGGAGGGGAGGGTGCAACCCACGCCCGGGGCTCGGACGGTCTCACAAGGCCAACGGGGGAAAGAAAAGAGATCTGGTGAGGAGAGCGAGGGAGGGAAAAGAGAGAGAGAGAGAGAGGCACAGGCGAAGTGTGGACCAGGTCTCGGGGACGTTTGGCTGGTTCACCGAATGCAGCCAGCCAGCCAGCCAGCCAGCCAGCCGGCAGGTCTCTCTCTTGCCAGCGCAGCAGCCGTCGTACAAGAATGTATGTAGGTTGTATGTATGTATGTATGTATGTATGGATGTATGTAACCAGGCCCATTTCTGTTTAATCCTAGATCCAAGCTTCTCGAGTCACAAAAAAGATTCTCAGAGAGAGCCCTAGTTCCAGGCGGATTAGCGGAATTATGGGGGAAAATCATCACCCTTAGTTTTGTTCGTAATACTGACGCAGTTTTTGGTTTTGGTCTACATGTGACGAATTGACGATCCAATTGGAGAAGGGCCCAATCTGGGGGAGGTTTTACTTTTTGTTTTGTTTCTGCGCCGCTTCGGAATGTGCGTAAGAAGAAAAGCGTCAAAACTACAGCCAAAAAGGCGAGGCCCTGTGATGGCCCTGCCCTGCCCTGCCCTGCCCCCCTGGCCCTGACGCCCCTCCCCCTGCCCCCTGGTCCAGAAAAGATAAAAAAGCTGGACGGGAAAGGCCGTGGAAGGAGATGCGCGATCAGCCGGACGATGTTGTGTAGCCGGTAACAGCCCCGTGCGTGGCGTGCATTGACGATTTAGCGAAGTTGCGTGATATGAGGGAGGGCTAGCCCCTCGTAGGCGAGAGAGGGAGTCATCGGGGAGAGAGAGAGAGAGAGACCGAGATGGAGCAGCATGCCGTTCGATCTCGGACGGAGACACGGAGATCTTGGATGTGGGTGTGTGTGTAACTGTGTGTGTATATGTGTGGATATGTATGTGTACAGTATGTTGTGTGGTGGAATGCAAAGTCAGGCACTACATTCAATGTGCTACAACCTCCTCCTCCTCCTCCTTTTTTTCTTCTCCCCCCCATGATCCCATCCCAGCGTCGTACATATATGTTTCTCGACCTCTCTCTCTGTGCCGCTGTGCGAGCCGCTCGGTCGAGAATCCGGGTCCGTCTCTTCGGCTCGATGCATCCCACAAAAAAATACAGAACACGGGAGTAGAACCGCCCACCCGAACATTGTGAAGCAGTTAGATAAGTCACAGCCTGTCGCTTAGAGTACTTCATATGGGTAACCACATGTTCTGTTCACCATCCATCCATCTCTCTCTCTCTGCTTTTTCAAAAAGCGCGCCGAGCGCGCTTGTTCGTTACCTAGGCTCCTCTTTTTTTCTTGTTTTTCTCTCTCTCTCTCTCTTCATCTGCTTGATATCTCTCCGCACAACTTCCACCATTTCATATATCCACCTGACTATAACGTTAGTACATCTGAATCCAGTATCTGCAACAAACAAAAAAGATCAAAAAGAGAGGGCGCTAGTTCCGGCTCGCTCTATCAGATCAAAAGTGGTCCCTCCTAGAGCTAAGAGGGAACGGGAGAGCTAAAGAGAGAGGGTCCGAGAGTGGATATCGAGAAACGGATATGTGATTACTACAAACCGTTAAAGCGTGTGGTCCCCCTCGCCCCCATATCCACTTGTTATTAGTCTTGTTCTTAGGACTGTTTTCGCTTGTAGCAGATCATCGGGCCGGGGAAGCCGAAGCAAGAATAGGAGCTGCGGAGCATGCGAATTGCGAAAAGAGGAAAGGAGAAAGACTGAAATTGAAACAAAAAACAAAAAACAACCAGCGGGAAGACGAGATGTGGAGAAAGAAACAGAAACCTCCAACTATAGAGTAGATGTGACGACGACGACGAGGAGAGACTTGTTTTAGCAGATATCTCGGCATTGACTTGGAGAAAACATCTTTTGGAATGCTCTAAGAGGTAACCGCGCGCCCACAGAACTAACTACACTACTACTACGTCTACTATTGCTATACTATCGCTCAAAGTAGTAGACGCAGTCTTGTTGTGATTTGGCTAATGACAATTACTGTGCTCTTTTGTCTCCATACTGATGAGTGAATACACTACCTCCTACACTGCACCTCCACCGTAACCGTTTGAGCGTCTTCAACCGTCATACCTCCTAGCAAGATCGGATCCGAAATTACTAGAGACCGGAGACTAGAGACCTCCTGACCTGAGACCTGACCTGAGACCTTTACTGTGCCACATCATCCATCCATACATCTGGCCATCCACCCATCCATCCTATCCATCCATCCATCCATCCACCCATCCATCCACCCATCCCATCCATCCATCCATACCTCATTCCAGCACTCAAAGTCTCAAACCAGAACACTACCCAATCTAGTTCTTGCTACATACTTCAACTCCCTCCCTCCCACCCTAGGAGAGAAACCTTTTCCCCCGTATTTCTTTCTTTACTTTCTTCCCCCAGAAAACCTACAGTTGCCTATACCTACCTACCTACCTTACCTACCTACCAACGAGTCACAAGGATTATATACACACAAACTTACAGCTGTACATTATATATATCGTAGAAGAACATACATACATACATACATACATACATACACATACATGTATATGTGACAAAAAAAGAGAGAGACAAAGGCTCTAGAGGCCCTGTCCTATCCTGTATACCTCCTAGCCAGAGAGAGGGACAGAGGGACAAGGATATGGATAAAAGACCGTGGACAGGGCAAGGGGGGAAATCCGGCCCGCCTTGGCAAAGAATTTTGGTCAGGTCGTCGGTAGGAGGTAGGGACAGTCAGTCACAGTTACAGATAGATGTTACCTCCTAGCAGAGATGAGAGAGATCGATCTAGATTTTCTTTCTTTTTTTTGCACGAATCTCGTATAGATCTCCTACGTAATAACTTTGGTTGGTTATTGTTAGGGACTTATAGGACTTACAGGACTTACAGGACTTACAGGACTTACAGGACTTACAGGACTTGCAGGACTTACAGGACTTTGTTTATGCAAACACACTGCTGTTGTAGGTACATACATTGGGAATATGTGCACCTCCCCTCCCCTCCCTTGCCACTCTGTTCTGAGAGGTGCGGATTCAAGGCGGATGTCCCAATGTGGAGAAAAGTGCACACTCGTGGTCATCATCAGTGCAAGGATAGGGGATAAATCATCATACTGCATACACTTTTCGTATCATTATCATCATCATCATCATCTACCTACCTCCTAAGGTAAGGTATCTACTGACTTCCAGAGCTGTCTACCTGGCCCAGCAGTCCTGATTCCTTCACCAACTCGTAGAATAAGCCCTTGCTTTGCACCAAATTCGACGGTGTATCAAACTCCTTTACGCTTCCATTCTGTAACACAATGATGCGATCGCTATCCAGAATCGTATTGATGCGATGGGCAACTGCGTCCATTGAGATTAGCCTTCTTCCGCGTCAAGCGTCACACTGGGGTAAACGAGAGACAACTCACTAGTGATGATGGTGCGATCCTTGAACATGTTGGATCGCAGCGTGGTTTGCAACATCGCGTCAGTCTCGACGTCCACTGCTGCAGTAGCCTCATCCAATACTAGGATGTTGCTAGGTGTAAGGAGTGCGCGCGCGAGTGAGATAAGCTGCCGCTGTCCGGAGCTCAGATTGGAGCCGCCCTCGTTGATGTGCGCGTCAAGCTGACCGGCCATGGACGCGACGTGGTCCCGCAGGCGTGCGTGGTCCAGCACGCTCCAGAGTTCGGTGTCGTCGTGGATATGGCCGGGATCGAGGTTGTCTCGGACTGTGCCCTCGAATAGGGCGGCATCTTGAGGGATAATGGCCAGTCGGCTGCGGAGATCGTGGAGACCGATGGCGCTGGTGCTGAGGTTGTCAATGGAAACGTCACCCTCCACTGGTTCGATGATCCGAAATAGAGCCAAAGTAAGACTGGACTTTCCGGCACCGGTCCGGCCCACTACACCTGCAAGACGTCAGGATCATCCCGAGAGCTTTTGCGGACAACATCGGCCAACGCAGCACAAGTCACCAGTGTATAATGATGATGTAGGAGTGGCGTGAGCGACAACGCAGCATGAAGGGGTGCACTCACCAATTTTTTCGTGAGACCTGATGTTCAGACTCACGTTCTTCAACACCAAGTCGAGCCCGGGGCGATATCGGGTGCTGTAGTTGTTAAATGACACTGCACCCTTGGACGGCCAGCTGTTCGGCGGACGGTTCTTGAAGATCACTTCCGGCGCCTCACTGGGCAGGCGGGCATACTCTAGCACGCGCTCAACTGAGACGATGTTAGTCTCGACTTCGACTGTCTGTCGCACAATCCAGTTGAGCGACTGTGTGATCTGCAGCGCATAGCTCATTGCCAGACCAACCAGGCCGGCAGAGAGACCGCTACCAGTGGTCACGGAGATGATGGCAAAGCCCGCAGCCGCCAAAATGATAATGGAGCCGATAAACTCCAATCGAACAGCAAGCCACCTGTTTGCGCTAATGGACGGATAGTAGGCGCGCAGGTTGGCGTCTACACGCCACTCATTTTCGAGCGAAAAGCGTTTGGTCTGGCGGTAGGCGCGGATGGTACTGATTCCGCTAAGCGACTCTTGAAAGTGCGCATAGATGGGGCTGCGGCTAATGCTGTCCAGCCGTTTCAGCTCGCGGGAGGTTCGAAGGTAGTACTTCTGGATCCAGAGGTATAGGCCGCCAAGAGGTAGAATCAGCACGATGAAGACCGGGGTCGACACGCAAATGACCACGAGCGTGAATATTGCTGCAGAAAATCAGATTCGTTGCAAGATCCTCAGATCCCCATCACCCCACCGCGAGACATACCTCGTGCAGCGTTGACAAACAGCATGTTAAAAGTGCGGGCTGTGGATCATGTTAGCTTGACTAGGATCATCAGGCGATCTAGCCGCGGTACTTGTCCGACTGCAGCTACGCGAGCACTACTTCACTGACCTAAGACCTCGTCGACTAATATCCCAGTTAGCGCTCCGATCTCGCAATCGTCCATTACGCGAAGTCTGTATACCTTTATAGATGTCTGAAGAGAAGCGATTGAGGATGCGCCCGCTTGGCGTTGTTTCAAAAAAGCTCATTGGACTTCGGAATCTGCTTTGGTGTCAGTATCTTTGTTTCTCGTAGCGCTCAATCAACCTGACTTACATCGCATGCGCCATCGATGCGTGCAGTTTTCTCGAGGCCTGTCAATTCACCGGCATTAGCATGCATACTCATGCAGACGGCAGCTTCCACCCGTAACATGGCCAGGGTGTGCTGCATGTCGACAGAGTGGCTATTCTGGAGTAAGCCCCGGGTAACTTACCTCAATCGAACAGAAGATCCAAAGAATCAAAGTTTGCATGACGACAAGCACCGCGGAGCCAATACCGAAGGCAAAGTATACGAGGATGTAGAACGTGACATTCGGATTGCCTCCAGACTTGTCGTTGGCCTCTGACCAGTGCTTGAGCCAAACGGACCCCCCTGTGAATACATGCGTTAGCCTATCTGGATCGTTGAACAGCAGCACAAGGATGGAAATATCATAGTCCGAGCATGTCCGATCTCATCGATGCGTGCACGATGAGATGCGTGGTCGGTCCTCTGCTAGCTGCAGCGGTCACTTACCGATTTCCGCGGTTTTGGCGCCAACCAATGTGACCATATAGATCGCGACTGCGATGAGGTTGGAGTTCTTGGCGTACTCTTTGTAGACATCCCACTTGACTTTGCCTTGCTCGGAGAACTCTTTGTTCTGTCGAGTCTTGACATTGCCCTTGTTCTCTTCTTCGTCGTTCACTTTACCTCTGGGTCCCCGGAAGGAAGCCGTGCTCGCACGACGAAGGGTGAGATTGCTGTTCTTCCGAGTTGCCATAGGTCCATTGCCTGGCACAGGTCAGCACTATTTTGATTCTAAAACGCGAATGGCTCTGGCAGAAGCTCGCCCACATGGGTCCACAGCCCCGAAGCGATGTTCGGCACCGATTTAGATACTTGGGTACGCGAACATATCCGCCAAAGTTTGCGGGCTCAACCAGGCTGAGAAGGAAAGGGTGTAATACGTACCGCCAGGCCGGATAGGAGCCATTTGAGTAATGCCATCTTCGGCTTCTGCTTCCTCTTCAGGGTCCTCCGGAGTCTCGGGGTCATAAATGGTGCTTTCAGAGCCAGGACTGCCTACACCGCTTGTCCTATCGTCTTCGTCGTTTGCTTCCTCGGAACTGGCAGTCTTGATAAGGTTAGCCACCTCGCCTTTCATGGCCATGAGCTGCTCGTAAGTGCCACGTTCGATAATCTTGCCGTCCTTGAGCAAGCCAATGAAGTGTGCCTCCATCAGTACTGGGATGGCGTTGGTAGCGAGAATACGCGTCTTGGACGCGAGAAGCCCCTTGGCTCCTAGCACGTTGTCGATGATGTGTCGGCCCACGTGCTGGTCGACTGCAGACAGAACATCGTCCAGGAGGTAGATGTCCGCTCTGGCATAGACAGCACGAGCGAGCGTCAAACGAGCCTTTTGCCCGCCCGAAAGTGAGATACCACGCTCGCCGACTTGTGTCTCATCGCCGTCCGGTAGACTCTCGAAATCCTCGGTAAGAGCACACGCATGAATAGTCTTGTCGTAGAATTGCGGATCCCAGCGATGACCAAAGACGATGTTCTCACGCACAGAAGCATTCATGACCCAGGAGCTTTGAGCCACGTACGCGATGCTGCCCCGTACAACGACTTCTCCCTTGATCTTGTACAAATCACCGAGCATTGTCTGCAAGATGCTCGACTTTCCAGATCCAACTCTTCCCACGACACACGTCAGCTCGCCCTTGTGTGCGCTGAAATTGATGTCCTGCAGCACGTTGCGCTCCTCATCCTTGTTCCAGGTGAATGTGGCATCACGAATGCGGACAGACTCCTCACCAGCGCCTGCTGCTTCCCCTTGAATGACGGCATCCGCCTGAAGTTCAGGCGCCGTAAAGTAAGATGAGAGACGGTTGACAGCCACGCTGGCCTCCACGATAGCTGTGATGACCATAGGGAGGACTGCGAGGGGGAAACCCAGCATGTTGAAGAGAGTCAGAGCGGGGAATACAATATCCGTGGACAGAGGTCGACCACTGATTGCAACGAACACTGCGAATGTGGAGCACGATACCAAGAATGGGGTCGTGTTCCAGGTGAAATTAGCGATGGCTGTGACACCGCCAATCTTTCGCAAAGTGTGCAACTCTTGGTCGTTTCGGATGACATTCAACTTATTCATGAAGGCCGTCGTCCAGGCGTACAGCTTGATGGACTTCATGTTGTTCAGAATCTCGGTCATCAAACGGGTGCGAGCATCCTTGTTCTTCATCTGTCTCTTCTGAAGGGTCTTGGATATGCGTGCGATGACTCCATTGATGGGAATCATGAGAACCATGACACCAACACCGGCGAACATGCTGACGCCTACGAGCTGATAGAGTGAGATCATGCAAAGAGTAATCTGCAGCGGCGCGGACCAAAGTTGTTGGCCAAACTGTGCGAGATCTTGTAGTCTTTGTGTATCGACAGCCATGTGGTTGACAATGTCGCCAGTGCTCTTCGAAGCACGACCTTCGTTACTCAACTTCATGCTCTTCGCATAGATGGCTGCAGTAAGTGCCGCCTTGACCCTCATGCCTGTTTCGAATGACCTCTGGAAGTACTGATGGAGACATGCCGTTTGACTCACCGAGACGGCGAACATGGCAAGTGCAATAGCGGCGCCTTGGATGGGAGGCTGTGGTTCTCTTCCCGGTCTGTACGAGTCGACGAAGGAGATCAGAAATCGGAGGAGCTGAGGCTGTACAAAGGCGAGACAATCCGACACGGTCTTGATGATGGCACCAACCAAATATGGACCACCGAACGAGTTGATCATTGCCATCCACAAGCTTGGCTTCTTCTTTTTCTCCAGCTGATACTCCCATTCCTCGTCAAATGTGTTGGTCGTTGCTCGTGTTGTGTCACTCCTGCGTAGGTTCCAGAGATCGTCTTGGGTGAGGTACTCCTTGTAACCATACTTCATCATAGGCGTCATCCACGAGAAGGTCAGCTTCGAGAAGATGTCGGCATACTCAAGCGGACACTCGTCCTCGTCTCCCAAAGCATCATACGCAGATACTTTCTTGGGCACGAGCCATTCCAAGATCAGCTCTGCAAATGCCAGAGCCACCGAAGCCGTGAAGACGGAAAAGTAGGCGACATGTGCCTTGAACAGCTGCTGTGAAACCAGACTGCGGAGCTTGATTCCGTAGATGATCAATGAGAACAACCAGTAGATCAGGACCACTCCATGCGGATAGCGCAGACGCCAATGCTCCATATACTGAATGCTGCCAATCACCACCAGACTCAGCAGGTTCGCCACGGTTGTCCAGAAGCGGATATCTTTGAACCACACCCCATCGAATCGCTCAATCTGAAACGCGGCCTGGGCGATTGTGGTCCCCAGAAGAGCCCCAATGACGCCCAATTTGGCGTAAAAGTGCCAATTCTTCGCCACAGGCTGCGGCGTGGTCTGTCTGTATAACCACCATACGGCTCCCAAGCCCGCGATGATGCCCCATGCGGAAATGACGAGCACCCAAATGTCCAAGAAACATGGCGTGAGATCGTATCGGTAGGGACTCAGAGGGCCCCAGCCTTCGACGTTACCGCATAGCGAGAAGGGCGCGTGCTTCCCTCCCTTGGTGGTGGACGCGGCGAGGTAGGTGGCGTAGAAGGGATCGAGATTGGGACTGTGGCTGGAGAGAGAGAGACGTCCTCCGAGAACGGTTTGCGGGTGTCGGAAGTCCACCATTGGGCAATTGATCGCAAGCCGCGGCGAGCTGTCCGCGCTCTGGTGCTACAGAGAGAGGAGAGAGTTCGTAGGGTGGGATGGAGGGAGATGGCGGTG
This sequence comes from Sphaerulina musiva SO2202, assembly GCF_000320565.1. Taxonomy (NCBI): domain Eukaryota; kingdom Fungi; phylum Ascomycota; class Dothideomycetes; order Mycosphaerellales; family Mycosphaerellaceae; genus Sphaerulina; species Sphaerulina musiva. The sequence continues at coordinate 116,177 of NW_016017388.1, read as the reverse complement.
CAGAGGAGGAGGAGGAGGAGGAAGAGGAGGAAGAGGAGGAAGAGGAGGAAGAGGAGGAGGAGGAGGGAAGGAAGAGAAAAGAAGTTCTACTCAAAGGATTGAGTAAGCAGCGAGTACATAGAGATAGTAGTGGAGGCGGTATACAGCTACATAAACCTGAGGTTAGGTACTGCTATTGAGAGAGAAGCTTCCCACTCAAGGCTGTAAAATCCGCCCGACCAAACACCGAACGTTTTCGTAATCGTCATGCAGACCAGACCGAGGACCCACCAAGTCCAACGGGAGGCCGACCCCGACAAGCTTTCTTGATATCTTGGCATCTGCTTCCGACTTGCTTCCCGTTACACTACCTTACACTTCACTTCACTATTACATGTAGGTTACACACCTGCACTTCTTCTTCTTCCTCTTGTTTCGTTACCACCTCCCATCACAACATCTCCCATAGAACCCTCTCCCCTTTTCCAAGGGCGGTAATGGTGCGCAAGCACGGTAGTCTCACCAAGGACGAGGAAATCAATGAAGCATCATGGGTAGCAGCTCGAGGGGCTGCCACTGGAGCAGCAAAGGTATGTTAACAGTACCTTATATAATAAACCTAGGCATACGAAAGATTCAACTGACTGACGTTCTTTTTCCTTCTTTCTTTTTTCTCCCAATTCATACAGTGGGGACTATTCTCGATCCTCGCCGCCGGAGCAGGCTATGCCTTTTCTCCCCTATACAGAGGACTAACTTTTCAATTCAAAGTGTATGTATTCTGCCATCCCACATCCCCTTTACTTGTGATTGTTTTGTGAAAAAAACTCCCCTCCTCCCAGAAACAATCCCCCCCAAAAAAGAATCTCATATTAACATCTCTCTCTTCTTTCTCCCCCTCCCCCCCAATGATTATTAGATTCCTCCAAATGTCCGGCATGACAGCAGGAGCCATCATCGACGCCGACCGCAGACTAATCGCCCACGAGAAAATGATGCGCAATCGGAAAAAAGTCGCGCGAGATGCTGAAGTGTGGAGACGATATGAAGAGGATTATCAACTGTTGTTGGAAGAACAGGCTACTCCTACAGGTACTCCTACAGGTACTCCTACTAGTACTGCTACTGCTAGTACGAATAAAGATGCTGCTCCTCCTCCGCCTTCGAAGAACAAGGAGGAGGAGTAGACTGTTGTAATTTACTTTTAACTTTACTTACCCAACTCTTACGCTCTCCATGTTTCTGTCTGTACTAGTACCTAGTGTCGCCGATGCGAACAGGATTGTCGCTCTACTTCTTCATCCATAATCGAGTGTTCAGGCAGGCCAAGCGAACTGAGCATCGCCCTCATGTAGTCGGCACCAGAACATCGCACTAATCAGGACAAGAAGATCATGTGCGTGGAAACAATCTTTTGGTATCTATACTTAGTTTGATTGCAAACGCCAGACCCAACGCAGGATATCCCCTCGAATGCAATGCGGCAAGGCAATCGTCTATAGAACCTGCCCAGGCGAGCTCGGTGCACTACCGAAGCGTCTTTCCCATTCATGCCTTCCTTCTTCCTGCAGCTCTCTATGAATTCATTTCAGGCCTCCAATTCAATCTTTCATGGCGTGAGCACATCTAGACTGCACCAGCACTAATCATCTTCTTCCTCAAGTGGTTCTTGTAGGCTCCGATGCTGCCATCCCATCGGGTGACAGTCTTGTTCTCGCAGACCATGATGTCCTTGGCGATCTTGTCGAGCAGTCTAATGGGACAGAGGTAATTAGCATGTGGAAAAAGAGGTTGTCAAAGACACAGAGAAACTTACCGGAAGTCGTGGGATACTACGACAACACCACCCGTGAAAGCGTTGATCGCATCGGCGAGCGAGTCAATGGTCTCAATGTCAAGACCGTTGGTAGGCTCATCGAGAAGCAGCATGTTTGGCGCTTCAATAGCAAGCAGAGCGAAGACGATACGGGACTTCTGACCTTCTGACAAAGTACCCATAATTGCAGTCTGCGACTCGCCAGACAGACCGTACTTGCCGAGCTGTTGTCGCCAGTACTGGTAGTCTTGTGAGACGTGGGGGTATCGGTCACGGACAAAGTCGAGGGATGACTTGGTGAGATCGAGCTGTTCGGCAGAGTGCTGAGAGTACATGCCGAGCTTCAAGTGAGTGTGGCGAGACACGGATCCGCTGTTGGGCGAGAGCTTGCCTGTGAAGATGCGGAGCAGAGTCGACTTTCCGACACCATTGGGCCCGACAAGTGCTGTTCTGCTGTCCATGTCGACACCAAAGTCCAGGTTCTCGTAGAGAGTATCGTCCTTGTTTCCAGAGTAGGAGAATGTGACGTCGTCGAGGGAGAGGACTGGAGGTGGAAGCTTTTCGACATCTGCGAAACGGAAGGTAAAGACACGTGCCTGGTGCACTGGCTGGATGAAGCCGTCTGCCTCCATCTTGTCCAGGATCTTTTGGCGCGACTTGGCTTGACGCACCAAGTTGGCATATGTACCGGCCTTGGAGATGAACTCCTTGATGTGCTTGATCTCATCTTGTTGCTTCTCATACGCCTTTTGCTGGTTGATCTCGTTCTCGGACCTGGTCTTCATGTAGGAGTCGTAGTTACCACCGTAGTATTGGAGGTTCTTGAATCTGTGATACGTTAGTCTTTGTCATATTTTCATAATGATCCCACGAGGATGGCCCCAGCGCCGCTTCGGAAAAGTAGCAAAAGTGAACTTACCTCATGTCAATCATGTTTGTGCAGACACCGTTCAAGAAATCCATAGAGTGCGAGACCAGAATCAATGTGCGGTCCCACTTCTTCATATATTCCTCCAACCACACACATGCCTCGAGATCCAAATGTGCAGTAGGGTCATCGAGCAGGAGCAGAGAAGGCTTCACGAAAAGCGCCTTGGCAAGCGCGACACGCATACGCCAACCTCCGGACATGTCCTTTGTCTTCTTGTCCATGGTCTTCTTGTTGAAGCCGAGACCGGTCAAAATTTGACCGGCACGAGTGTGGAATGTAGATGGGTCCATGCCATCCATCTTGTCGTAAATGGCCTCGAGCTTAGGACTGTCTGGACCTTCGTCCTCCAGGATAGTCTCCGAAAGCTTCTCCAACCTAGCCATCTCGTTCTCTGCAGCGTTCACCACCCACTGAAGGGCGCCAGTGTCGCTTGGCTCAGCACCCTCGTTGAGCAAGTAGATATCGATGTGTTCGGGGATCGGGAATTCGCGCTTGCTGATGGACTTGAGCAGCGTGGACTTGCCACATCCGTTTTCTCCGAGCAGACCGTATCGTCGCCCGTAAGTAATTTCGATCGTGGTGTCATTGAACAGAACCTTGCCGTGGAACACGAGCGAGCAAGATGTCATCTTCACGTCTCTGCTGGCCTCGAGCGACGACAGCACACCGGTCGTTACGCGGTCGGAGATACCGTCAGCATCCTCCTGCAGCTTCAGCTTCTCCAACTTTGTGAGCACTTTCTTGTCTGGAACAGGGTCGATCTCGTTGCCATCCTGGAGAGGTGGCGTGTCGTCGCCGTTGACAGACGAGGCGGTGGAGGCGTTCTTTGATGCGAGCTTCGAGGCGGCCGTCTTCTTTGGTGCCTTACCGTCGGCGGCACGCTTTGCCTCGCGGGCAGCTTTCGAGGCGGAAACCATCTTTCTTCCTCTTTCGCGTCAAGAACAGCAAGTAGCGATCAAGACAGAGGTGGAGGTGGTTGTGAGGTGGTAGATGGTATGTGGTGTTGGTGTTGTGGTTGAGACAAGAGTCTACAGAAATTGTTCCTCCAAGGAGGGGCAAAGGGCAGTGACGCTGTGCTTGGCAAGGGACAGAACGCCGAAAAGGAAGCCACTCTTATTGGTGCGCCTCGCCCCATCTTCTCAACGACAACACCGTTTCATCTAGACTACACATTATTCTCATGCCCAACCCTAGGTACTTGATCCCTCCAACTCCATCCTCCCGCCCTCATCGTCAACAATACCATGAACATCGCGTAAATGTCTATACAGCGTCCACGGTCTCGCAAAAGCCCTCATTTTCCCACCAGCCGCTCGACAGCGTTCGCACTCAAAAGGTCGTTCATGCGTGTGCACCTCTCGGATGTGCTGCGCGACATTATGAGGGCATGTGAAGGGCGCGTGAGTACATCCAGCGGGCCAAGTGCAAGGGAATTTCTTCTCGGGGCGTTGGGCTCGTCTGGGCTGGATGGGGAGTGGTGGGCGTCGAATCCTGCGGCGGGATGTGTATTTGCGTCGAGGTTTGCTTTGGGGGGTGGATGGGGTTGATGGGTTGGAGGGACTGCTTGAGGGAGCGAAAAGGGGTAGTTGTTGCTGCTGCTGTTGTTGTGATTGTTGTTGGAAGATGAAAGAGACCGGCTCTTCTACAGTTAGTGCTGATGTTTGTGTAGTGTCAAAGTAGAACGCAGTGTCCAGATCCAGTGGAAGAGCGTATTCATGTTGTTGCGTACATGTAGTCAAGGAATCCGGCTCCGGAGTAGGTGCTGCTAATCCTGTAGCATCATAGAAATAACTGTCCGAGTCCCATGTAGAAAGGAATTTTTCAAACTCTGCGCCAAAGGAGTCCAGCTCCGACATTGTTGCTACTGCGTGGAAGAGAAGTAAGAAATAGTTGTTGTTGCTGTTGTTGTACATGATCACTGCCGTACGAGTAGTCTATGTATACACAGATGATGAGCTGGGCTTAGACAGATCCGAGTAGACCATGTCTTATGATGAACACCAGGAATAGGATTGTATCTTCTAAAGAGTCCAGACATGTCCGTGGGCCAGACACGACCACCCCGAATCGGCAAGGCTGGGCTCACTCATGGGCAGTCTTGACTTTCAGCATAACTCGAATGCAATCTCGAACTCGACTTACTTGAGTCTACAAAGACCACGTTCGCTCCCCTCCTTCTCTGTGCTTACAACTTCAATCGGTTATCATTGTAACGAAGTTAAGGTAACAAACGCTCGTCTTCCACGTTGGTCTAAGGCCAATAAGAACGCAGGTACAACATGTACCTACGCAAAAGCAAGTGTGTTGTAATCCAAAGAAGAATCTGAAAAGTTTCTGTCCCTTAATAAGCAAGGTGTACACGTACAGAGGCCGAAACCCAGAGGGAAGCTCTTGGCTCCCATAGCAAAGCTGCTTCTACTGCCGTAAACTCTGTGGTGTTGCTTCATGTTCTTCTTTCTACTCCTCTTCGCATTCTCCGTTCATAAGATGTGATGAGAATGCCACCGTTCCCTTCCCTTCCCTTTCCAGTTTGTGACTCCTCCAGCGCCTTACTATGCGATGCTGTACTGATTGGACAAAAGCAACGCTCGGAACACTTTAATCAATGCAGACACTTCAATCATTCCTCGCAATCGCTCGGCTCGGCTCAGATTTTGACATCCTTCATGTCGTCTTCCACAGACTCCACACTGGGTTTGCCCAAGCTTTTCGAAGGTGTCACATTCTCTTTTTCCTCGTCGTCACTATTGCTCATCATACTGCTGCCGAGCCTACTACGTGGGTACGGCTGGCTGGTTCTCCTTTCATCAAAGTCACCATTCGCGACGACAGGAGTGTCGATGCCGGACACTAGCTTTTCTTTCCCTTTGTCAGACTTTGCAAATGTGGGTGTGTCAATGGCAGAAATCAGCTTCTCGTTGCTTCGCGTCTCTATGGCGGCGGTATCGAGCGACAAGGGTTGTGGAGGTACAGCAGTGATCGGCGAGCTCTCTTCCGTCACGCGGGCCAGGGGGCTGCCGACGCCTCCATGACCTCGCGGACTGGAGTTGTGCATGGGTGCTTTACCGTTTGCAAAGCGTTGTGGCGACCGTCCTCGATCTTCTTTCGTGGGTGATCCGTATGGCGAGAAACCGTTGGCGCCTGGCGAGACATTGCTATTGATGCGCAGAGGCCTCTTCTTGGGTGCACGTCGGCCATATTTCTGATCTGATCTCCATCGAAGGATGTCGATGTATGCTGGCTCCACGCCTTGCTTAGGAAACTCTCTCAATTTCAACTCTTTCGTGTCTTCATCAATGAACCACTTGTCGGTGTGCATGTCGTCGGCCAGGGTGGCAAGGAATGCCGACCACGAGCGCGAGATGACATATTTGCAGTCATAGTCGCGTCCCATCAGTATCACTTGACCCCACCTTCCCGTAGGTCCTGGTGCCAGATCGATCGCAATGTTGTTGCCGCCCCAGTCTCTGGCTAGCGGTATCCATGCGGGATGCGCGTACACCTTCTGGATGGCGTTTGGAGGCTGGGAGTCCTGCTTGTCGAGGAGTTCTGCGCGCCACTGGGGATTACTCGTCGGCTGCGCTTGTGCGATGGGAACAGCAGAAGACGACGAGCCAGCAAAGGCCTTCAGTGGTGCCTGAGGAATCTCATATGAGCGCTGTTCGCTGAGATACGCCTCGTTCACGGTGCGCCACTGCTGCCACTCTTGAATGATCTCCTCGACGTCCAGCATCATGCAGCCAAAAATGACGCCGGTCGGCAGACCTCCACGCTCTTGTCCATCGTGAATCTGCAGCGATTCTCTCACTTCTTGCGGCAAGGTGCAATCCAGCTCATGCTCCAACATATTAACGTCGTTTACCGTGGCTCCCATGCCCAAGTTCTCAAACAATTCCTCGTAGTTGTCCTCGAGCCAGCGATCAATGCGCTTCCAGGAATGACTGACTGGCGGCGGCGGAGGCAGACCATCACTGAAGGCCTGCATCTGGATCTCGCCGGTGCTGACGTCTGCCATTTTGCCGCTCATGCCGGTATTTGTTCTCGACAGGCTGCTGCGCTGACTGGGCGAGCCCGGGGCACTCGGAGTGCTGTTGACAAAGCCATTACCGGCTTCTAGGTCGAGGTCGGTTCGGGACTCCAAGGCGCTGTTGTTGTTGTGTGAGGAGTTGAGCGCGCTTTTCGACTGAGAGATGGCGACATGGCCATTACCGCGACCGTAGGGAGAATCGGGCCCGGCATGGCGGTCGTTGGAGGTCATGGTGTGCCAGAAGGAGCGCCATTGCGAAGCCAGTCTATCAGTAGCCATGTCAGTATGTGATCAGATGTCTCTACGGCGCGCAGCACGATAGGTGCGATAGGTGGGCGCAAGCCGGTCTGATGTCGGCGTGCAGCAGCGGTATGGGGTAATACGAGAGGAAGTTTTAGGGACGACTCACGCGCCAGCCATGGTGTGTTGATTGAACGGCGCGTGGGCCTGCGGTAGCGACAGTCGGGGGAGGAGGGCGGAGGGCGGAGGGCGGGTGGGTGGTGCGCAGTAGAGGCGTGGGACGGCAGTGAGGTTGGTGGTGGTGGTGGTGGTGGTAGTCGGTGTGGGTGGTCAGGAATAAGGATGTCGTTGAACAGTCGCAGCGGCTCGAAGCAGCAGTTTCCATCCAACAACCCTGTTGACACTCCTGAAAGTCTAGGTTCCGTTCGCTCTCTCTAGAATAGTCCTAGTCCAGGGTGTTTATTTTGCCGACGCCGGCGCGCCTACCAGACCAGACCAGCAGACTTTGTTTGGAGGAGAAGGTCGGTCGGTGGTGGAGTGTCACACGATTATGAGGTGGAGATGGAGACGGAGCATGTGAAAGCATGAATATTGTTATTGTTATTATTATTCACTGGTGGTGGTGATGGTGGTAGGGGGGGAAGATCTACGATATGTGTTGTTGTTGTTGCTGTTGTTGTTTTGTTGTTGTTGTTAGGCGAAGCGAGGCGAGAGCAAGGGACTAGAGACTACATAGAGACTAGAGAGAGATAGAAGAGATCAGATGTGTCCGATGCCGATGGAAGCGACGGAAAGTGTGGAAAGGCGCGCAAACAAGCCTTTGTGGCTGTCCCGATGCCCACTGCCCAGCAACGCTTCAATTCGCAGCAGCAGCAGCAATCCCGTCCCCGCCAACCGCTGCCAACTTTTGCCTCCTCCCATCCCCCTTTCATGACATGTGGACGGCGGGCGTATACATGATGAGACCCCTTCCCACCTTCACTGCCTCCTTTCATATCAAAGGGGAAGGGGTTATGTATACAGCATGTTCTCAGGTGTATTAGGAGACCTCCTACCAGGAGAAGCACTACCTGACTACATGTACGGAGGATGTGCCGATTGTCCACTGTCCATACCACCGGCTCTCCGCCTGCCATGCCCACCGCCCACGCTCACGCCCACGCCCTGATGCATCTCCACTGCCGAGCCCTTTTCTGAAACACGCACCCACACGATCCACCCTGAAACACAGCTTCCCTCCCTTTAGATTGCGCTCTTTGTCTTCCTCTCTGCCTACCAACACGTACGGTGACCTACATGCATCTACACTGACTACTACCTCTAGTACAGAGCGCATCGATGATATCCATATTGCATCAGTTATGCACATGATCATTTCCCATTCGTCTGTCCCGACTGAGTCCCGCGAACCTGAGCCTGCTTTCAATGCTGCAGTGGAACTGAAGCTGGCGGAGAGACGTCATCTTATCGTCGACCTGCGGATACCTATACATGTACCTTATGCATACATGATGCGGTGTCATGAACGTCGAATGATAAGGTCTGCAAGTTGCTGGTCGTACATACCTAGTACATACCTTACAGTAGGTACACCTCTTAGGTGTGTGACACGCACATTTGACATCATTGATGTGGTTCCACGCGGCGAGAGTAATGTACGTGGGAACTGTCACTATCTTACTAAGGTATTGTCGGGAGCCCACACTCACATCTGCCCCTTCATTCTACACAGACACCACCGTCTCTACATCTCTTGAGTTACGTGGCTTGGCGCAGGACAGGAAAGAATGCCCACTTATTTCTCGTCTTCGCAGCACTGGCAACCGAAAGATACCCTCAGGCCATAATCGGCATTATTTGGCCGCTCGCTGATCATCGCTCATCACGGATCGCGATATGAATTCAAACAGGAGGAGCACAGTGTGAAGTAGAATACAAGTCCATTGTCACTTCCGCTCAACTATATGCACTCCGAGCATCCACGTCTCCACTTCATAGGTACCTGCTTGGAACCTGTCGAACCTTGCGAGTGAGGATGTATTCTTCTGATTTCCGCATACACGGTTGCACGGGCCTTCGATAGGTGAGTGAACTCAATGCCTTGCCTCTTAGGAGGTAGGATGTACCAGAAGGAGCCTGGAAGCGATGAATCCACCACGAAGTTTACCGTTCAAGAACCGCTTGCCGCCTTCGGCGTCAATCACGTCCGTGAGGTAGGAGGTACGAATAAGGTATAAAACTTGCCGGTTCACCTTATAGGCCGAGAGCCGGAACTATATATCCTCTAACGTCTTTGGCGATGCCGCGTTATCATCATCTTCACTACATCTGGCTACAGGTGCTTGCCCTCGCAACGGTCAATGCTTCCGCACGGTCTAATTACACCACAAGTTCGAGAAATACCACCACAGGTGTCATAGCGAATATTCCATCTTCTTGGACCTATTTACTTCCAGATGGCTTCTACGGCAATGTCAATGGGAGTTTCATCAATGATACCACGACCAGCGACTCCCGTATAGACTCCACACTCCATGCTGCCACTCAAGCGCCCTTCATTGCCTACGATGAAGAGTTTTACGACATCTTTGGCAACTCACAAATTACCCTGATACAAGATCGTACGGCTGAGAACGAAATATTCCCCTTCGAAGCTGGAGTCTGGGTCCCAGAGAGGGACGAAGTATGGTTTGCAAGCGATACGTCCCAAGGGGTCAGAAGGAATCAATACAGTTCTGTTGTGGTACTTCAGCTGACTTGAGCCTAGGCAGAAGGATTGGAAGTCTTTGTGCTCAATCTCAACACATCAGTAGTCTCCACGTTGAAAACGTCCGGAACGGAGCGACTCCGCTATAGCAACGGCGGCTACTACTTCCAAGGCAAAGTCTACTTTGCGACATATCCGTCAAACACGACCTACCGTGGAGGCATATACAGCGTAGACGTCCAGACCCTGCGAGTGGAGCCTGTAGTAAACAGCTATTTCGGCTTGCCTTTCGTCGGTTGTGACGACGTCGTATGGGCTACGAAAGGAAACGACACATACTTGTACTTTACCGATTTTCCGTACTCGTCATCTGCATGGGGAGACACTGCGCCCGTTGCTCAGCTTCCATCTGGTGTCTGGAGATGGGACCCACAGAACGAAGTTATACAGCAGGTCATACCACGGAACGATATTAACCCCAATGACATTCGAGTCTCGCCCGATCAGCGAACACTGTACGTCACTGATAGCAGTCCGACCTACTACGCCGCAGAACCCAATGAGAACACCCTTGGTGGAGCTTCGTCCTGGTTGGGACCATACATTTATCAGTACGATCTTGACGAGGACATGTACCCCTCCAAGCGCCGTGTTTTTGGGCTGGTCAGGAAGGGCATCGCTGATGGCATTCACGTAGACGATGCTGGACGTGTGTGGACGGCTGAGGGCGAGGGAATCGTGATTAGAAGCCCTAAGAATGGCAAAGTGCTGGGGTTAGTGAACGGGCAGTATTTCCTGGCAAATAATAGTATGGCTGCTGCTCCTATTGCGAATTTCGCATTGGCGGGCGATCAGTTGATTGTTGCGGCGCAGGCGAGGTTGTATGCTGTACGATTGGCGAAGGAGCTTGTCAGTAGGGATAGTATTATTGTGAATTAGACTCACGGATGGAGACATACATATGTAGCATACCGTATCTATTGGTGGCCCCCTGGACGAGTGTCTCTAGCCGCATATATGGCAGATCAAGATGTTGCAACTCCGATGCGAGAGCGTAGCGTGTCGGTCGTTGGCAGAGAGAGAGACATGCTCCAGAGGAGATGTACCTGGTGCATTCTTGATATGTTGTCGTGAGGTAGCAAGCGAGGTTGGAAAGACATGGTCAGGGTGAGCTTAGTCAGGAGAGGCCACTAGCACGAACTAGCGCCACCACGTTTGGAGCGCGCTTCCATTGCACCAGCCCTGCAACCTAACCGGATCTTGCATCTCTAAAATCACGACAACCATCACAACGACATACCGCCAACCAACGCCATCAGATATTTTGGCCCTCGACACGAACCCGAACGAGCATCCGGCATCTGTTTCCTCCGCATGGAAGTAGCCTGAACAACGACAGCGCCGGCCGCGCGCCGACCATCGACCATCGACCACTTCGATTCACTCCTTCTACAACTTCCTTTGCTTCCACCCTTATGTTGACAACGACACCACTTCACTCGGCCCTTTCCTATTCTCAATTCGTGTCGAATCAGTGTCGCTATTATGGCGCCCCCCAGCGGCAAGCGGAAGCGACCTGAACGCCAGCATTCCGACGACGCTTCACGAGCTTCGCCCTACCGACCTGAGAACTCGCGGATGGCATCGCAACGGGCATCAAAGGCCGGCGCCGTAGCTGAACCCACCACTGATGAAGCAAGATCGTCGGCGAATACACCCCTGAATGGCAACGGAGGCGATGCATCACACCTAGAAACGTTAGTCAAGAGCATGCCCCGATCTCGACCGGCCAAAGTGCGGTGGGCAGAAAAGTGAATACAAGCTGACCAGGACGTGATACCGTAGGCCAGCTGAGAATGGAGATGTACCAGTATCGGGGTCCACGCCAACCAACAATGGAGAGGCGGCCATAGAAGATGTGCCTAGCGACCAGAGGACGCCATACCAATATTCGTACCTGGTGGACGAAGTTGTGGCAGTATGGACGGACACGGGCGGTCAGTCCATACTCGACACGGCCGCAACGCTAGATGAAATGCAACTCAGCGACCTTGTCCAGGAGCTCATACGGTCGGCCCTGGACGGAAGGTTGACCGGACAGCAAGCTGGTCATACTGTCCGCGCGCTGATTGCCGCGAAGCATGAAAGCGATGGCGTTGATGTCGAATTTCTTTTTCTGAACAATCTCTCATTTCTCTTCGAGTCCGGTCACAAAGACCAGGTCCTCAAGGGTCTTGTGGCTGCCACTGGAATTGACCAAGAGACCATGCGACTGGAACTCGATATACCGTTGCTGCAGGAACTTTCTCTCGTGCGCAGCACGTTCGAGAAGATGCGAACTCGGAAGACGACTAATGCTCTGTATCGGCAAGCTAACTTCAATCTATTGCGAGAAGAAAGCGAGGGATATGCCAAACTGATCACGGAGTACTTCAACACAGCGCAGCAAGCCTTCGAGAAGCGCAATGGCGATGACCCCTTCATCGCCGAAGATGCTTTTCAGCGCGTCAAAGCCCTGGTCGGAGCCTTTGATCTCGATGTTGGCCGTGTCCTGGATATTACCCTCGATGTCAGTGCTGATCTCCTGGTCAAAGCATATCCTTTCTTTATGAAGTTCTACCGCGCGAGCTCATGGTGGCCGAGCGACGAATCGCTTGACAATCTGAAATGGGAAGATCAAGGCTTCGGCACACTGCCTGCCTGGTGCCTACCCGGATCTGGAAGGTCTGCATTCACCACCGAAGAGCGCGAGCAGTTGACTGCTCTGAGACGGACTCGTGACGTGCGATTCTGGCAACAAGTGCGAGAGGTCGGTACGAAAGCCTTCTTTGAGCTAGGTGCACGCAAAATTGTGGACTTTGACTCTGCACTGCCGTTGCTGGAGCAAGAAGCGCAGCCAGAGCTCGATTCTCGTGGCAAGGAGACTAACCAGCACAAACGGCAACGTGTGAATGAAGATCGAAAGTACATGCGAGAGACTCGTCACCTCCCACCCCCTGGAAACTACGACGCTGCTCAGCTCTTGGGCTTCAAGCTACGCTTCTATGCTTCCGATGCACGTGATCCGCAAGATACACTGCCCGACAACCTCATCTACCTCACGGCACTACTCATCAAGATTGGTTTTGTGTCTTTGCGAGACTTGTACCCGCACCTCCATCCATCGGACCAGGACATGCCAGCAGAGAGGAAGCGGCTCGAAAAGGAGAAGGCGGAGAAAGATGCCAAGGACCGCCCTGGTGGAGGGATGAACGCACTCCTGATGGCGGGTGCGCTGCCCGATGATACCCCTGTGTCACGGAATACACGTCTTGACAAAAGCAAGAACGGCGGCACTACACCAGCTCCAGACAAGAAAGACGATGCCAAGCCAGAGTTACCACCTCCCACAAATCAGAAGCTCTATCTGCTCAAAGCCCTTCTGCTCATTGGAGCTCTTCCCGAAGCTCTGTACATCCTCGGTCGCTTTCCGTGGTTAGCAGAAGTGGACACTGAACTTCCTGCATTCTTCTTCCGCATTCTCCGACACATGTTGAGCAACATGACGGAGTCTGTGAAGCCTCTTCACGGGCTGTCAGACATGCGCAGAACAAATGATCGTCTCAGCAACACCACCGTACAGCCCAACGGACAGCTACCGGTCAGCTCATGGTCGGCGAAGAAGCCGATTCGTTGGTTGCACAATGATTGTTTCAGCAAATCGGGTGATGAGTACAGACACTATTACAGCGACTGGAGTGACAATATCCCTCTGTGTCAAAGTTCTGACGACGTATATCTTCTATGCGACACTTTCATCGGCTTCCTAGGTCCCAAGATCGGGCAAGACCCCGAGATCTATGGAACCCTTTTGCGTCTTGCTGAGCAGAGTCTCGTTGGTGACGCTTCGCCCGCCAATCGAACGCGCTGGCTCACAATCCTGCGACGTCTGCTTATTCCTGCATTGAGCTGTGGCAAGCATAACCCCCAACTCAGTCAACAAGTCTTCGATTTGCTCAAGCTCTACCCTTTGAGCACTCGCTACAATGTCTATGCAGAGTGGTTCTCGGGCTCTACTTCCCGGCAGGCCGATGTCCGTGATGCATTTGCACGTAACAAAGCAGAAGTGCGAGACGTCCTCCGTCGCGTTTCCAACGACACCGTGCGAAAGCAAGGCCGAGCGCTGGGAAAAGTATCATTGGCAGCGCCAGGCATTGTCATGGTGGAGATGATCAGCCAACTCGAGGTGTACGCCAACATGATTCCCAGTCTCGTGGAGTGCACACGATACTTCTCGCCCATGGCGTATGAGGTGCTCACATGGGCCCTGATCAATTCGCTCAGTGGGAACGATCGCAACCGCATGCAGGGTGATGGCATGCTGACCAGTCCGTGGCTTCAGGCATTGTCACGGTTCGTTGCCAATCTCTTCTCCAAGTATACTTACTTGAACCCCACACCGATCCTGCAATACCTCGCTTCCAAGCTGAGATCCGGAGAGACCACCGATTTGGAGATGCTCGAGCAAATTCTGGTCGAGATGGCTGGGATCCGCTCGGATGTGGAGTTCAACGACACTCAGGTGCTGGCAATGGCCGGTGGTGTCTCGTTGCAGAGTTATATCCTGGAGCAATTGTCCGACAAGAGACACACCAAGGAGAAAGAAAAGCCGGCAAGACGTCTCATGCAGTGCCTCAGCAATTCGGGTCTGGTTGGCCAGCTGCTCATCGCTATCGCGCAAGACCGCAAGCTCTACGCACATGGCGAAGAGCTTCGCTTTGCCCCCTTGAAAGTCGTCGGCAATAATCTGGACAAGATTTCGGCTGTATTTGCGCAGTACCTTGACGCACTGAAGTGGAATCTGAAACCACAAGAACTCGAGGCAGCGGTGCCTGAAGTGGGAGTCCTCGTGCACGACTTCGGTCTTGAGCCCAGCGTTGCACTGCTGATTCATCGTTTGGCTGTTCGCAGTCGTATGAATGATTATGATGCAGCCAAGAAGCAGGAGAACGAGAAAAAGGAAAAGGAAAAGCCGGAAGCTGCCCCAGCAAATAAGAGCAGCGACACTGTCATGGAGGAAGCTCCAGTCAAGCCTGCGGATGATGCTGAAGACATCGACGCGAAAGCGGCAGACTCGAAGCATATGGACATCGACTCCGCGAATCCATTGCAATCGTCAAGTCCATGGCATCCCGTGCTTGAACCCGTGATCCAACAACTCACAGATGCGCTACCGGACTTGGCTGCGCGTCTCAGCATTCCTTTCTATGTCACTTTCTGGACTCTTACTCACCAAGACGTTCTGGTACCTACCGATAGCTACCAAAAGGAGACAAATCGCATCGAGCAGGAAATCAAGCAGATCAATGCGGACCGAAGTGATCTCACTAGCATCGCTACCAAGGAGCGTGATGCTCGAAAGAGGGCGTTGCAGAAGTGGTATGACAGCCTGAAGTCTGAGCCCATGCAACACATGGCTGCATACATGGCAGTGCGCAACCGGATCAGTGGCAGTAAGATTGGCAGCAAGATCATCCCTGGCGAGAATGCTTATTGGTTCCCGAAGCCAACAGCCGTTGATCCGCAGCAGATCAAAGCCGCGATAGAAGCAAAGCACCAAGCTCTCCTACAAGAATGCTTCCTTCCGCGAGCCATGCTGTCCGCTATCGACTCCCATTATTCCTTTGAGATGATGAAACTCATGCACCAGAACGGCACGCCTGGATTCAGCCTGATGCATCTTCTCTTCCAACTTTTCAAGAAGAAGCAGTTGTGCTCGCTCATATTTGGGTGCACACAGAATGAAGCGCAGCATCTCGCGCGATTCTTGCTGGAGACTCTTAAGCTCCTTCATCGGTGGCACGCAGACCAATCAACATACGAGAAAGAGGCATTGGGTCTGAAGAAGAAATTGCCGGGGTTCGTCAAAGTCTTCGAAGCCACCGGCGAGCCCAAGTCTGTCATGGACTGGCAGACCTTCCGCAGGATGCTATTCAACATTCACGTCGCGCTCAATGGGGCGCTGCAAGCTTGTTTCGAATCCGGAGAGTACATGCACATCCGGAATGGCATCATGGTTTTGAAGGGTATCCATCAAGTATTCCCGGCCATCAAGTTTCACGGTAAGAACATGATTGACCAGGTCGAAAGATTGTCGAAAGAAGAACAGCGCAGTGACCTCAAACTTGCTGCGATGTCGCTTCGCGGACCAATTCAGAACCGAGAGAAGCAATGGGTCTTACCGCAAAACTTCAGACTTGGGGAGGGTGCCAAAGAGGGCGCAAAGACTGGCGGTCAAGACTCTTCTGGCAGACCAGAAACTCCTCAACCAGGCGCCGCCAAGCTTAATGCTTCTGCACCCGATTTCAAACCTACGCTTCCCATCGGGCCCCCTAGAAAGGAGTCTGCTGTCGAGGATGGTGAGATACGAGACGAAAAAGTGGCTGCGGCGAAGGCAGAGGTCACTGTGTCCCAGAGCATCAAGGATGTTGCATCTGCAGACAGCGCACCCTCGAGCAGGGACACGCCAAAGCTAGCAGACTCGCGTCCAGCACGTCCACTGCCTGACCGAGATGGTTTGCGGTCTGAGTCGAAGTCATCGACACCAGCACCATTCCCAGCCAAGAGCGCTCCTCATTCGGGTATGCCGCTACGGCCTGATTCACGAGATGCTTCGCACCGAATGGAAAGCTCACGGCCGCCCCGCGATCTTCCGAACCGTCCCCAAGAGTCTGCGTACAACCGACCGCTTCCTGGACAGTCTGCTTCACGAAATAGCGGCCACTATGGTGACCGGCCAGATGATCATTACGGCAGACTCGAGAGAGGCGGTGAGGTCCGACCTGCCTCGCGGGATCAGTCGCCAAGTCACCGTAGCGGACGGGGCAGGACGCCGCCGGGTTCCAACCCTCGGGGAACGTACCGTGATGAGCGACCGTACGATCGTGGACCAGCTGATGGTCGTTACGGTCGCGAGGAATCGCGTGGATCTCGTCATGATGCGCCGACCCATCAGAACCGGCACGCGCCCGAATCGCGAGATCGCCCGCCACTGTCGAGCCGAGCTTCTGATAGTGGACTGCACCCGGATCGAATGGGACACATCTCTTCCGTGGCTGTCTCTTCCGAGACTCACCGAGGCCCGCCAACCGTGGCTAGCTCTGTGGCAACTCCGCAACAAGAGCAAGTGTCGGTAAATCCAGCTCGTCTTGCCTTGATCAACCAGGATACCCCTCCTGACTCTATCCCACGTGCAAGTAGAGATCGAGAGCGAGAGCGACCTCACGTAGAACACGAGCAGCGTCGAGAGCGCAGCCACCTGGACGATCGCAACGGCCCGCCCCCATTCCAAGCACGATCCGACAGTCGCACGAACGGGCGGCTCGCAGATTCTTCTCGAGACGCGCCCAATCGATCGGAGCAACAGCAGGACCTTGCACCGCGAGGTTCTCGATCGCGGGGGCCTAGACTGCAAGAGATGCCTCCTCCATCAGCAGAGTCCACCTATGGTCGACTGAATGCGCCAGCCGAGCCACCTACGGGTCCTAAGAATGGCCCGGGGGGCAATAGGAGCGGTAGAAACTTCACTGCACCACCACCCGGCACTCCGTCTTTGCCATCGCCGACCCTTACGAGACAACCTGAGCACTCTACCCCTGTGGCGCCCCGTGGACCATCTCGACAGGCGAGTGGTCACATGGATCGGGTTTCTGCCCCAAATTCCGCACCTAGCACCCCTGCAACCGAGACCGGGCCATCCGTCCACCCAAGTAGACTCACCAACGTCGGCCAACCACCGCAGCCTGCACAGATCCAGACGAACTTTGCCCCGAATGGTCCACGCAGTGTCAGCGCGGCTTCGCCAATGACAGCAGCGCCGCCATCTGCGCCTCGTGGACCAGGCCGCCACGGTACTTCGTCTAGTACACCAACGGGGCCTCCACCTGTGAGCAACGTGCCACCATCGGGCCCTGCAACAATAGCAGAGAGGCAGCAGAAGAATCGTCAACGTGCCAGTATCAACGCCACTCTGCAAGGCAACGGCAGTCAAGCTAGTCCTCAAGGTGTGCAGTTCAGAGGTGCTTCTTCTAGGCAATCAAGCATATCTAACGCACCACCTATGGCTCCTCCTGCCGTGCCGGCGTCTACGGTTGATCTCTTCCAGAACAGAACCGATTCTGGGAATGAACGCAGTCACCGACATCGTGACGATGGCCGGCAGTCCAGCAGTCGTCACCAAAGCCGAGAGCGATCTCACAACGAATCTTTTGGACATGGACATGCTCCTCCACCGCCACCTGGTCCTGCGGACGATGGTCGGTCTCGAAGAGATCGATCAGCACGCGATGACCGACCTCGTGATAGTGCTCGTGATGGATCTCGCGGTGACCATAGAGCTCCCGACCGCCAGTATTCGCGAACAGACGATGGACATGCTCATCGCTCGCAATCGCACGGATCTGGTCCGTTCAATGGCCCGCCGCAAGGACCATATCAGAATGATCAGAGAGCGAGCGGAGCTAATCGTATGGCCCCATCAGGACCACAAGCTGAATTTCGAGGTGGCCAGCATCCTCGACGAGAGGAGGATCGAAAGGAGTCAAGTGGCAGAGGCATGCCGCGAGAGGAGCATGGTCCACCAGGAGGTCCAGATGGCAGGAAGCGAAGACACGAGGAGGCGCAGCAAGGCTTTGATCCTACCAAGAGACGACGCAGTGGACGACCATAGAATGCTGCTGCGTTCTTGCAACAGGGCGATGCAAAGCATGGCGAAAACCAGTTCGTATCATTGCGCTACTAGAACGAGAGCGCATCTCTTGGAACAGAAGCTTCTGTTCCTGCATCAGCAAGCGATGGAATGGGTGAGCATTCATGGGGTGCTTGTCGCTAGCGCGTGAAAATGATACTCTGTATCAAGGAGCGAACAGACATTCGGCAGCATACTTTCTGCTTCTCTTCATTCCAGCAACGCTGCTCAGCGTGTGCTTGAGACTGAGCTCAAGGCATAATGGCAAGATGTATAAATTAGGCCTCACGTATTAAAGCAAGGCCTCGGCCCCTAGTCGTAGCCTCGTGTGCATGAACTCAACTCGTATATGAAAAAAGGTCCAATCCAACTAACGTCTTTCTAGATAGTCTCTCTTTGGCCATTGCGGCTTTATTATTTCCCCCTGTAGGGCAACCCTTGTGTTTATATGCTATATGATGTACTCATTGTACTGTAGGTACCTATGAGACTTCTTTGAAAAGGTATGGGAAGAGTAGGGATTTTTACTCATATAGGCAGGACATGGGACTACGGGAGACGGGGATCAGTGATGGAGACGGAATGGCTCGTGAGAAGCGAGTCGATGGGTGGTCATAACAATGGCTCAGATATCTATCTGGATAATCTCTTCCTCGCCAATCGCTCAAGCCGCAATCTACATTTTCTTTCCCGTAGGAATCTGGAAAGCCATGACGGCCTCTCCGTGCTTGAAGGACTTGTCGATTCGGAAGAATCCCTTGCGATCGAATTGCACAATGTCGTCTTCTTTGAGATCTGCCACGTTGCAATCGGCGAGCGCCTCCGTCTTGAACTCCGTCTCTGGGTTCAACGACTTTTCGAAATCATCGTCCTCCTCGAGCTTATCCTTCTTGATGAGGTAGTCGAAGTCATACATGACAAGCGGCACGAGCTCTTGATCGGTCGACAGCCATGTGACCTTCTTGCTCGTCTTCTTCACATCGCCTTGCAGGTGCAGCTCTAATTCCAGCTCTCTGACCACCTTATTCTCCTCTGACTTGACCGGGTTGAGGCTGTCGAGGAGTGTGTACGTTTTCTTCCTCACAATCGCGTTACCCCAGTTCATCAGCGTGATCTCTTCGTTCTCGGCGAACGATTGTGCATCTGCCTGGTCCATGATGACATTCTTGCTGAAAATGACCTTCTTGTTTCCCAGCTCGGCATTCTTGGCATGCACCGGTTTCTCTTCCGTGCGGGGAGCCTCTGGTGCGCCAGTCACGATGACCTTGACTTGATCCTTTGATTCGACGGCAGTGTAACGCTTTGCGATGGGGTCAATGTACTTCTTGTTGGTGGCCCAGAACGCGGTCCAATCCATCATGTTAATGTTCTTGCTGGGTCCTTGTCGGATGATGAATTCCTGTAGTGCGGGAATCGTCATGCCACGACGACGAATGCCACGGACAGTAGGCATACGCGGATCATCCCAGCCCCAGACTTTGCCTTCGTCGACGACCTTGGTCAGCTTACGCTTGGACAGGAATGTCTTGACGAAATTCATGCGAGAAAAGTTCCAGTTGTGCACACCACGCAGCTTGAGATTCTTGATGAACCATTGGTATTGCGCATCACGGTCGTTGTACTCGGTGGTCCTCAGAGCGTGGGTAATACCCTCGTCAGAATCCACAATCGGGCACGCGAAGTCGTAGGTGGGGTATATCTTCCAGGTGGTACCCGTGCGGTGATGTGCCTCGGGGTTGCAGCGATAGATGACGGGGTCTCGCATGGCACCGTTGTTGCTGGACATGTCGATCTTGGCACGTACTGACCACTTCACACCCTCCTCCGACCCGGCCTTCATCTCCTCAAAGTGCGCCAGGTTCTCCTCGACCGAGTCGTTCCGGTGTGCACTCTCCACCCTGTCCATACGCTCCTTTTGCATCTGCTCTTGCGGGGTGTTGTCGGTGTATGCCAGACCATCCTTGATCGCCTGCACGCATCGCTCGTAGAGGTTCTGGAAGTAGTCGCTGGTATACGAGACCTTGTCGGGCTTGACACCGAGCAGCTCGCAGTCCTTCATGATCGAATCTTGGTACTCCTCCTTCTCCTTGGAGGGGTTGGTGTCGTCGAAGCGAAGAATCATGGTACCCTTGTACTTTTTGTGGGCGAAGAAGTCGTTGAGCAGGGCTGCCTTGGCGTGTCCAATGTGCAGATATCCAGATGGCTCAGGTGGGAACCTCGTCACCACGCCGTTTTCGGTGTTGGGCAGGCCAATCTCGTAACTGGCGCCGTCGTCGCCCGCCTTCTTCTCGACGGGTCGCGTCGGTAGTTCGATGGTGGGTGCCGCCGTCTCCTCGATGAAGGTGAACCATCTGGTCAGGTTGACCATCAGACCCTGCTTGATGAAGTTGTGTGCCACTCTGTTGCCTCGCAGCGTCTTCCAGACGGTCGTGTCGGCATCACTGGCACTGTAGCCCACAATGTAGCTGCGAAGAGTGAGGTGAGCGTCGAGTTCGCCCAGCGGCTTCTCGATCTGCTTCAGGTTGAGAGGCTCTAGGGCCTTGGCCCTCTCTTGCCACTCTTGGATTTGTGCTGTACGGTTCGCCATGTTGTGTGCTCAGTATGGAGGAGGGTCAGAGATTCAGGATGTCGGTTCAGTTAACTTGAGGTGTTTATTCTAAACAAATGTTAGTCACTGCCAAGATTTGCCCCGCAGCCAACTTCTCCCCGCCTGCATATCAGAATCATGATCAACGAGAGAAAGACATGAAGAATGAAATAATTGAGCAATATTAGGCACTATCTAGTACCTGTATTGAGAATATGAAATTAGCTATGTCAGTTCTGTAAGCCCGGCCTGCCGTCGTAGGTAATAAGTGAGTAATTCGAACATCTCATCACATTCAACCCCCCGGGTCTCTGTGGTCCACCTGGTATCGTTTGAAAACAGTAGCCCTCGCCAAAACACCTGGTCCCCCATCATCACATCGAAACGCCCTATTCCGTCATACATCGTTACGCCCCATAAGGCTTTTGATTCACGAGTCCCATGAGACTCTCACCTTCCATCGGTGCAAACCGTGGACTTCGTTCCTCCTCCTGCTGCACGACCGTGGTGACATGAATGGCATGGTCTCGATCCGTCGGCGTCAGTCTCCCGTAATAACTCTCCGAGTCCTCACTACCCCCTTCTTCCATATCCTTCTCCCCTCGACCCAGACGAGATTTCATCCTCGCCATCTTCGAAGAGGACCTCTCCCCCGTCAAAGGGACACTTCCCACTGCAGAGATCGTACACGAAGCTTGGTTCTTCCTGCCCCTTCCACTGAGCTCTAGCGCTCTAAACTCACCCGTCGGTCGAGATCCGCAAGCGGAGCTGAAGAGAACGGGGAAGTAGCGTGCGACACAGCCTTTCAGTGTGGGAAGACACGAACACAGAATACCGACATTCACTTCACAGCTGGACCAGATTGCTGCGAGTGGATTATCCCAGCTGACATCGGTGCTGATGGAGATGGTGTAGAGTGAGGAGAGCCGCAAGACCGATATGACGCACACGACGCCTCCCATTCCGAAGACAAACATGAGGACGTAGCGTTGTCGTTTCGGAAGATTGAGAGACTTGAGAACAGGTAAAGGTAGGATGGTGGTGGCGATGTCGGTTATGATGTTCATCGCTGCATTGGAAAACCTAGTGTCAAGAGTCGTCAGCCGGTGCGTGTCACCATGTCATTCTCACGCAGGATCATGCTCACCATACTGCCAGGCGGTTCAGACAAGCACCTGGTATGGAAGGATTCCAGAAGTGCTGAATGGGCCAGCATGCAAAGAGAGCAGAGAAGAATGCCCAGCACGTCCAACCGCATACCAGGGCCATGAGGCTGATGCACCAGAAGCGAAATCGTCTGTCCGGGAAGATTCGAAGATATTGGAACAAGATGGATAGTTTGGTGAACATGAGGCCCAGGTAATAGAGCCATACGGAAGCCCAGAACCAGACCAGGCTGTATTTGTTGTCGTTGGTACTCAGCGTGTCGGCATGTCGTCCCATGCCGTACTGGACTTGCATGACCATGGTCGTCGTGATGGCGATGCTGAACATTACGGCAATAGTGATCATCACATCGTCAATTCCCGCTCCTCGAACAATGGCCACTCGAGTGATCAGTCTAGATGCGGTCGCGATGAAGGCGAGGACGGTGAAGGCGACGGTCACGCCGACCACAGCACTTCCCGGTGCGTGGCCTACCGGCATTGTGGTCCAAAGGTCTCTGTAACAGGTCTGATCATCCAAGCTCTCTCCGCCAGCGGGCTGCGTTGGAGTGCATGCGATTGTCCGGGGGAAGACGAAGTGTCGATGAGAATCAAGTGACTAGTCTGGCGGCAAGGGCTTCGAGCAGTCGGTATGACGGGGTGGATGGTGCTGTTAATACAGTGGTGCAACAGGAATTACAGCCGTTTAAAACGGCGTGCCTGCATGTCATGGACAATCTCAGAGATGATGATTCTGCCGTTCCATCGATATGAGCAGGAAAGCTGCTGTCATGCAGGACGAGGTGGAAAGAGGGAGAAAGAGAGGATGCTAAGATCGACCCGTGAACACAACCTTATGTTCATGGAGCATACCACGACCACGTGTATGTATGGCCGTAGGTGCTCTCACGAAAGTGGTACATAGCGTCTGCATGCTTCCTGTTTGCGAGGTACACGGACCCCCGCCGTCTGCAATAAGTAGGAGGTAAGTGGGCTCGCAGTGGGCTTTCACTCGGCAGACTCGGCCGGTTCAGCTACGGCATCATGCTGTGGAACGTGATGCAGAGTAACGATAGGCTTCATGATATACCCATGTCGCGGTCGGTAGGCGCAAAAGTTGTCGGTGGCTGACTCGTGGATTCACGTCAAGAACCTGTTGCACAGCAGAGCGTATGCTTTTTAGTCACGACGTCAGGCGAGTGCATCGATGGCTGCTCACGATGATCCGCTTCTGTATCAAGTGCATCCATCGGCGGTGACGAGATTCTGCCGCATCTCCATCTGTAGGATCGAGAGGCACCAAAGGCGAATTCCTCAAACCAGATTACGACCAATATCAGCTCGAGATAGGAGGTAATGATCCCATGAGTACCACTGTCACGACGTCAGTGCTGCATTCTGAAGCATCTCCAGTTGCTCCACAGCTACCTCCTAGCGCTTGCGGGTGTCTCTGCGGCTCGTTTGCATTAATGTCCGACTACTGCAGGAACACTCCGGCATATCATGCATCTCATCAGGAACATGGTATAGAGGCAGCAGCATCGCATCTTCCTGTCTCGGTGCATGTTGTCATTCATTACCTACCTAGGTATGATCAAGACACCACAGCTGGAGTGAGGCGTGACTTTTATTTTTCCCGGGCTGTCGTGTCTAGTTAGAGGAGGAGGAGGATGGAGAGCTCATGAGTCGAGAGCAATGCTCATTTCCAGACCAGACGAAGTTCAGTGGGAGCGAGTGCAGTCTTCATCGACTCATCGCACAAGAAATAACAGCGCTTAGGAGGTAGACGTGGGTGAGTTTGAGTAGTGAGTCGGGCATGCATCGTGGCTTGTTACAGAAGCCGGCTACTCAGCCGCCATCTTCTCCAGATCATAGGAGGCGGAGGGATAGCATATATCATGATAGTATAATGGTGTAGTGGACCGATGTCCAGACATACTAACAAGGGATTTTGGAGTAGCAGATGAGATGTGAATAGTCGTAGCAGAAGTGAGTGAGTGAGTGAGTGAGTGAGTGAGGGAAGATGGTAAGGTCAGCCAACAGCTAGGTCAGGTAGGTACGGTAAATCTATTCTGGTAACAAGTTCATGAGCGCCAAGCCCTTGAGGACAGCTTCCCCAAGGTCAGTCACTTCCTTTGGTGAAGGCGACTTGTGGATTGTTCAGTGCCAGCTGGAGGTGTACTTGGAATTACACCAACACCGCGTCCATCATGCATTCCACTTTAGTCCGCGTGCAGAACGTCTTTGGCTTCTTCACATCCGTGGCCTTTGCCGTCGCAGCAGCCATCGCCGTCAGTGTCCTGCTGAGTCCGCAGAACCCATCGGCCAGTCTGGAGCTGAAGAATGTCCGAGTGTAAGTCTGCCGCATATCTCTCCTCACCATGATTCCTATGTACTACTTGCTTGCTTGCTTGCTATCACTGCCTATTACATACACTCCACCAACCATCACCATCCGAGCCCTGCTGATATAACCAAAAAACAGAGTCAAAGGCCGACCACACTACTACAGCACCAAACGCGAAGAATACGCTCACGTCACCTTCGACCTCGAAGCCGACCTCTCCTCCCTCTTCAACTGGAACACCAAACAAGTCTTCGCCTACATCACCGCCTCCTACCCCTCCGACAACCCCCAAAACGTACCCGACTCCGAAGTCGTCGTCTGGGACGCCATCATCCCTTCCGACTACGCCCCGCTACACCAAAACACCTACATCCACCCCACCACCACCATCGGAAAGGACGGCAAGAAGAAGAAAAAGACTTTCTCCAAAAAAGAACGCGCTCTGGGTCTCGCAGGAAAGGCCTATCCCGAGGGAACTTCACCCGGAATTTTGCGCCTGCAAGACCAAAAACCCAAATATCAAATCACGGATGTCTCGGGCAAAATGGCCGAGAGGCCCTTTGCGACTTTGACACTACATTGGAATGTGCAACCGTGGGTCGGACTGTTGACATGGACGAATTTCCAGACGTATGGACGATGGCAAGGGCTACAGGGAGGGATTTCGGAGGTGTTTAGTTTTCCTGCTGTCAAGGAGGCGGTCAAGAAGGAGGAGTTGAAGACGGAAACGGGTGGGGAGAGTAATCGGGGGAAACCTGCGTAGTGGTACCTACCTACACAGGGACGAAGAGAGAGAAAAAAAAAGATAAAGGTAGGTATATATTGGTTGGTTGCGGAATGGATAGGTTACCTTACCTTGTCCTCTGTTTCTCTTCATGTGAATGAACAACAGCCTATTACTTCTTCTTCTTCTTCTGCCATGATGACCAAGACATGAAGTCGCAATGGCTGGGAAGAGTGATTGTCGATCATTGCACTGACCTCCAGAATGACTGACCCCCAGAGTGACTGACCCCCAGGATGACTGACCTCGAAACAATATTATACCAAGCTGAGCTGAGCTGAGCTGAGCTCTCCATATTCAGTTATTTGTACCTCCTACCTACATGTACCTTAGTCACAGCAAACCGCCAAGTACATGTACATGACAACAATACCTGTATCGGCTATCATCTCACCTACATCTGACATCTAACATCTAACATCTACCTTGCCTACTTGGCAGCCTCCCGTTCCGCCCACTCCACCCATCGTCGGACACACGCATCGACATTCCTCACCCCCTGCTCGCTAGCCTCCACCTCGAACCACTCCCGATGCTCTTTCCCACACGTCTCACACTGCCTCTTGACCTGCTGATCTGCAAGCTCTAAATGTATCAATCGTTCGACGCGCTTCACAAAGGGAACTTTGCGTACCGCGCCACTATCAGCTCGTGAGCTTGGTGGTCGTGCAGACGACAAGTCTGGACAGCCAGTAGCGGAAGCAGAAAGAGGAGAAGAGGAAGACTTGGCATGGGGCGAATGCGCGGGAGATGTTGCCGGGGTGGAGGATATATAAGGATACCATCGAACCAGATTCAGGGCATATCCACATTGTCGCTGCCACTCATTCATACGGCGAGTGACATTGTTGGCTCGGCCGATCTTGAGCATAATGGTTTTTTTCTTGCCGCGTCCCCTTGCCGCTGCCCCTCGGATGGTCTCTTCTTCTTCTGTGCCATCGAAGGAGAACTCGGTCATGATATCGCTCATACGGCGTCCATTCTGTGGTCGATCCGAGCTGGGTGATAGCAGAGATCGGGAAGTGGATTGTGAAGGCGGAGGTTTCGATTGTGGTGTCAGCCAGAAAATATAGATGTAGCCATCTTCATCTGCCGCGCTGATGGGCTTGATAAGTTCAGCGAGTACGCTGGAAGTCGTCTGTGGCGGCAGTGTTTGAGGTATGAGCGACAGCAGGCGGCCGGTATCGGGGTTGGAAGACGTTCGTTGTTTTGACGTAGTGTTACCTAACCCTGCTGGTCGACGAGGTGGCAATTGCGAGGAGGACCTTCTCGAAGGCTGAGACGTATTGAACACTTCCGCAGGTGGCTTGGTACCATGTTGCACGCGCTGCTTGTGCCGCACAATTTCAACGTAATCGTCATTGTCGCTCGATACACAGCATAACGAGCACAACGAAGTCCAGAATCCAGGTTTCTTCCGCCTCGAGCTGGGCTTCACAGGCTTTTCACTCGCGGGTCCCACTGCTCCAGGTCGTGATTCTGCAAAGTCCGTGGTAGCCGTCCTTCTCGGCGGCCTCACACCATCATTCGGCTTCGATTTCGCCTTCCGTCGAATATTCTCCGGCACAGCCTCGATCCCGAGCTTCTGCACGAGTGTATCGATGCTGCTCTTCTCCTGCAGTGGGTACAGTTCTGTGGTCCGCTTCTTCTTCGATCGCGTACTCGGACTGTCCTGTGGCAAGATCTGCTGCGCCTGATCTTTGTGCTGCCAGCAGTAGAAATCTGCATCCGTCACCCCGCCGCCGTCTTCCTCCACCACTGCCACCACGCCGCCTGCCGAGCTCCTCCTACTGCCATGGGGAGATGTCTTTGCAGCAGCCAATGCACGCCGACACGGCCTCCCGGAGCCCGTGATGCCTTTACATGTTGATGCGGGGTTCTTCGAATCGTTCCTGCCGAGCAGGGCTTCGGGTGTGTTGGTGAAGTGGTTGGTCATGCTACGAATTTATATCAAGAGAGTGAGAAGAGTTACGAGTGCAACACCTACCGGGAAAGAGGTCATATTTCTACAAGACTGTAGACGGAGGGATGCGTCGCCTTCACTACGGCGAAGGGCGACGTGGTGGACTGCGATTGCACTGCATACTCGAGGTTGCTGATCATGAACGAGGCTGGCGAGGAAGGCTGAGCTGCCCAGCCACAAGTGTGGGTATTCACGACAGAGACGCGGAACCATGTGACGTGACTTCCATCGACCAGCTGATTAGTCATCTTCGAAAGTGTTCAGATTCCATTCCATTCCATTCCATTCCAGTGCAATTGTCGTGTGTTCTTCGATGCACAAGAATAACCTCATAATTGCCAGCTATGTAGAAATTGCACCAGGCATACATGTATTAGAAGAAGAGAGACATCCGTGCGATACGTGCTTACGAAGACACCTCGGAACCTCACAACCCTGCATACCGTATTCAATCACGGGAGGCAAAGAAACACGAATTAGGAGGAAATTTGAGAAATTGGCCCAAGTCACAGTCAGTAGAGAGACCAAGAAGTGAATGTAAAGTTTGTAAACGAAGCAAAAAGTAAACAGAAAAAGAAGAACAGAACTGCGGTACACAAACAAACAAGTCTCATCGCTGGTTCAAAAAAGGGGGGTCATCTCAAGACTGCTCAGCTCACAATGCTGCTACAGCTTTTTGTCTCGCTCGTCGCCTTCAGCCGTCATGTGTTGGTATGTGTATGCCATGATAAAACTATGGTGCCGATGCCTTCGGGCTCATCTTACCATCAAAGTGCGTGTCATAAGGGCTAGTTTTTTTTTTCTCTCGTTTGTTTTTTTCTTTCTTTGGAATCTGCATATGTTACAGTTTGCACGCGCAGGACCTGCCTCGCTACAAGTTGACGATGGCTGCCTTCTTCCTGGTGCTCGATTCCCGCATATACCCAACTCGGTTAGAGTGTGGACTTCATCAGACTGTGAAACACTAAAAACACCGTGCCTCCCGAAATGCCGCTCAATGCACTGGACATGTAAACACCGAGGTGTTTGCTATGATTCTGGGTATCAACGCTCAAATCCGGTGGTGGTGAGCGTGCTTGTCGAGATGACGCTTGTGCTCGTATGATGGGGGTGCTCCGTATGTTGGGGGTGCTCCGTATCCAGCTGGGGCAGGTGCGGTAGCAGTCGCGGTGACGGTCAGGTCCACTTCTTGGATAACCATCTCCCACACTTCGCTACCCTTGGTGATCCACGTCGTCGTGATATCCGGCGTATCAGAAGCACTGGAAATTGGTGCAGATGTGATGGTACTGCTGGAGCAGCTGCTGCTGGTGCTCGTGCTGCTGATGCTCGTGCTGCTAATGATGCTGTTCGGAGCGACAACAATGCCTCCCTGTGCAGTGGACGTCACGGACGGGTTGGCGGGCGAGTACGCTGGAGCGGATGGGGTGAAGGTTGATGGGGCCGAGGTGTGAGGAATGGTGCTGGTCTTGACGGTGGATCCTCCGCCGTAAGCACCTGCGACCGGGTACTTGGTAGCAGCCTCGGGGCCGTACTGAATCGGGACGCCAACGGGCAGACCATCGCGTGGACCATGGCAGTCATCTTCTTCGAGATCCTTGGGCATCGCGAAGGTGCACTTGGCTGCGTCACTGTCGCTCTGCAGGGTGAAGAGAGGGCAGTCCTGGACTTGACCCGATGGGCTGGTGCAGGTGTTGATGGCTTCACCAAGGAACTCGGCCGAGTCCCAGCCCATCATGAAGTCGGCGTGGTAGCTGGCTCCGACGGGATCGCCGGTGGAGAGGATGAACTGGCCCGGCATTCCAGCGAACTTCTGGGTGGCAAAAATGGTCTCGAAGAAGAGGAATGGGTAGTGGACGTCATAACCTTCGGGGCAGTTACCTTCCTTGACGAGCGATGGGTAGGCGACGTGCGATCGGTGATCGTGGGAGTCGATCTCACCCGTGCCGCACGATGGAAAGGCCATTTCGAGGCGCAGACCATCGACACAGTTGTTGTCCATCTCCTCCTTGGTTGGAAAGACGTGGCGGTAGAGAGAGGCTTCGGGCTGTTTGCCATAGTTCAAGCAGTTGAAGCCGATGGCGCGCTGCTTGAGGAAGAACTGATCGGTCGGATCGGTGGGCCACAAGCTCAACTCCTCATCCGGGAAGGGACCGGTAAAGTTGCGGTAGGTTGGGTCTCCGGCGATCATCTGGAAGCCTTCGGGGAAGGGCTTGAGGTCATCAAGGTAGAACAGGTAGTACGCGAGCATGCCTCCCACGTTCTCGACCATTTCGACTTGACCGTTGCTGTGCTGAAAGTAGAGTGGCGGGGTCCAGTAGGCGGACTTGTCCTGGATGACACCACACGATGTGCAGTCGTACTCTTCGTCGGGGCACTTGGTCAGGTGCTCGTAGGTCGTGTTCATGCCAAAGTCTGCGTACAACGATTAGTACAGGCGCGACGATGGTGTGCGCACTTCATGGCGCAGAGAGCGCAAACTCACTTCCACCTCCAAAAACAATGTGCGCATGGTCAGCGACATCGTTGGGTGCAACCAGAGGGTCGATACGGGCAATACCCGTAGTCGAGCGACATGGCATGCGCCAGAAGGCGGCGGCATTGCCAGCGAGGGCGAGGGCCGTAACGGTGGTGAAAGTCTTCATGTTGCTGCTGTCGCGCCTGGCGCTGATGGTAGGGGATGCTGTGGTTGAGCGCCTGCGCAGTGGTGATGATGAAGCTGCTGATGATGCTCTGCGTTGCCGGCGCAGTGGTGTGTGGAAGAGAGAGCGGTCGCGGTAGTGGTGGCTGAAGTGTATGCACAAGCTTCGCGCGCTGCACGAAGACGGAAGGAACGAAGATTCGTGATGCTGATGATGCGATGGGTGAGTATGCGGAATCAATCGATATCGATGGGGTCTCGGCGGGGCGGGCGATGCGAAGCTCGTGCAGTGGAAATGCCGCGTGTTGTTGCGTGTTGTGGTTCCGCAGGGGCTGGGTCTGGTATGCACACCTTGCGCGAAATGTCGTTCTGTCGGGTGCGGGTGGTTGTTTTGTTTTGGTTGAAGCTGGAGCGGGCAGTGCTAAATGAATGGAACGACTGGTAGAGTGAAGCACTGGGCCTGCACAATAGGACAGTCTGGTGGAGGTCGAGAGAGTGACAATGGTGGGTGAAGGAGCGTGAGAGTGTGGGAGCGGGTGAGAGTGTGGGTAAGGTAAGGTAGAGAGGGAGAGAGAGCGAGAGAGAGGAGCAAAAACTTGGCGGGCTTCAGGTGAGAGTGACTGAGTGAGAGATATCGCGCTGGAAAAGGGCAAGGACGGGCCCAAGTGCGGCTATGCAAGTTACCCGTCCCACTAGCCAGGGGTACTGCGTTTCATTAAGATTAGACTTTGTCCATCGCATTTCTGATTGAACGACATTGGACGGACAGTGGACAGTGGCCAGTGTGCCTGTTCCCGGGCTACAGCGTGTGCGTTGGATCTCATCGGACAACGCGATGGACTGCCGGGAGAGACACCACCGCTCAGCCCACACAAGACCGCGGTGACCCCGACCGACCGTCCAAGTTGGAGGGGGCTGGGCGCTGTGGCAGACAAGAGGCAACGAGGAACTCCCAAGAGTGGTGGTGGTGCGACCCTTGCTGCGATCGCTAGTAGTTTTGCGCGAATAGGGATCTCCATTCACAATAGACAGCGTAGGAGGGAGCAAGGGGGGCGTGCTGGCCGTGTTTCCCGCAGTACAGAAATTCCCATTTTCAGATTTCAGGATTACTGATTAGTATCATTTACACGCAGAGCGCGGCAGAGGCGTGCGTCATAGCGAACCAGGTCCAGCTGACTCCAGCAGGGCATGCACCCACGAGGCCGGCTTGGGAGACTGTCACCGTTACAGACGTCTGCTGCGCCTCCTGCTGCCCTCGATTATTTCCGATGAAGCCCCATTCATAGTATACAGTAGTATCAACAGTGTCCATGTTCATCACACTCGCAAGTAGCAGACCGTCAGACCGTGTGCAGAGGCCAATATCTCACCCGACGGGCGCTGCCACGGTAAGACTGACTGGCCCAGGACAGTATAGCTCGGTAGTTGATGTAAGGTCCTTGCCAACCTCTAGTATTTTGATATCATGCATTACCTGTATGATAATGATAACGCGTTCGTCAATACCTACATACAGGCTGGCCACGTGGTACTTCAACACGGGTCTTTTTCACTCTCAAGGCTGAAGAAGAAGAAGAAGAAGATGGATTGTCGTATACTATTATTATTAATCACCAACAACCTTAGTTATCGTCAACATGCTGGACAGGTCTGGGGTCCCGGGTATCCCCTGTGCGGCTTCCTTCGACGTCCCTCGTCACCCTCGGTGCTTCAGGTCGAGTTTCACAGAAGATTCTCTCGTCTCTCCTCCCAAACAACCCGACGTTCATCTGCTGTTTGATCCTACTATGTGGCGCATTCATCTACAGCCACCTTGTGTTATGATGATGATGCAAAACACGATGCCTGACACATTCGATGAAAGATGAAATCATATGTAATCAGGAGAAGGAAGATGGAGGTATGGGGCGTTTGTTCATTTCTGTGGGGGTTGGTGGGTCAGAGGGAGGAAGAGACAATAGGTAGTTTATTAGTTTCCACTTTCTCAGCGGGCGGCGTCGCGCGGGCCCTGAGGGGGATCAACAATTTAGATTGCACGAGATTGCCTTTTTTTCCCTCTGATCATATCTGTATCCACCAAGTAACGAAACTCAGATACATGTACGTCTACGATGAGAATGAGGATGACGACAACGACGACGGCGACAACAACCACAATTTAATTAAACAAAAAAAAAAGACTTTCTGTCGAGGGTTGTCGGGAAGTCAGGCCCGATGGTCGCAAAAAGCCAGGTACACCGGGGCAACAACCTGGAACCTCCCGTCCGGCTTCTCCACGTTGCTTGTTCCTGTTTTCATTAAAACTTTCATTAACTCAATCTGCAAAATATTGATTAAACTAATAGATCTACAGATACCCTCACCCCACCAACAAAAACAACACGCCCGCCATCATCAACCACCAGACCAAAATCCTTCTATCCACCTCACACCCAAAAGACGCACCCGATTGAGAAGTCGCAGTCGCAGATCCAGAAGCTGTAATCCCACTACTACTACTACTCGTCGACGTCCAAGGAGCTCTACTTCTCGTCATAGTCGAATTGCGTTGGCCTGCAAGGGGAGCGCCGAGGAGGACGATTCCTTTCGTAGCAGTCGTAGCAGCAGCAGCAGCAGAAGAAGTTGTTGTAGTGGCAAGAGTATGATTCCTTCCTATTCCCACTCTTGTAGAATTTACTCCTGCATATAATCTACCACCACCAGCAGCAGCAGCAGCAGCAGGCATCATAATCACCTTTGAAGTAACTTCTACAGGTACAGTTCTCGTCGACGTCCATATTTTCCTGATTACACTCGTCGCAGTCGCAGTCGCAGTCGCAGTTGTAGTAGTCGGTTCACATTCTCTCCCAGAATAACCCAACATCGCAGTCTTTGTCGTGTCTACAAAGAGACGGCATTCGTCCAGACTATATCTCGTTCCTGAAATGGTTTGTGCTGATCCGCCTGCTGTGAGGGGTAGAGCACTAGCACTTCCATTGTCACTACCGATGAGAAGGACTTTGGAGGCGGGTGTGTTGGTTGTCGAAGAAGAAGAAAAAGAAGATGGCTGGTAGCTTGCCGAATCCCGAGTCAGAGTCGACGTCTGAGTCGGAGTTTGATGATAGTAGTGGTGTGATGATGGTGATACTGCATCATCATCATCATCATCATTATATGTTCCGAGAATAGAAATTCCCGTTGTAGTGGCTAATGTCCCAGGTCCAGATACAGGTACAAGCGCCGTGAGAGGAGGTAATAATGTCGATCCTTCCTCTAATAACAATGTCCATGTCGATGTCGTTGTCGGAGAGACGTGTATTGTTGTCGTGATTTGGATTTCTTGCGTCAGAGTGATTTTGGCGGCGTGGACGATGATTCCTTGTCTTTGTTGTCCTTGTAGTATAGTGGTGATGATGAGGATGGAAGAGATGAACATGTTTTTTCTCTGCAATTTTCTTTCTCTTTCTTTTCTTGAATATTGAAGAGCGGTTCCAAGGAATATTAGAAACAGAAGAAGGGCTCGCGAGGAAGAATACTCAAATACCTCTCTCTCTACCTCTCTACCTCTCTACTCACTTCCCTAGGTACCGACCACAACGAACAAAAAAAAGATCCACTCCTCTACGCGCTGCTGTGCCTCTTCTCTTCCTTCCATCCATCCTTCCTTCCATCCTTCCATTCTTTCTCTCAGCCAGGCGTCAAATCACAACAAACGAAATCTGATGAAAGTTAGGTAGTAAGGGAAGCAGTGGAAGCGCCCGCGCTAGTTTCACAACTTTGGGTACTGCAGCCTCAGCCTTGCCTCTACATCGAGGGCGCTTAATGAAAAGTTGGCCTGAGGTGCTTATGGATTTTGGATCTACTTACCTTTATCTATATTGCTACTTCGAATAATAATGTTTGCTTAGAAAATGTGACGGGAGGATAGGCCTAGGATGTTCAAGTGGGGGGAATTTCTACCTTTATTGTATCTCTCCAGCCTTGGCTGCATTTATTGAGATGTATATATCACATCATACCTCCCTACCTGAACCATTCAGTGTTCTACATCATATAAATCATCATCACATATCCCCATCTCCCCTCCACAAAGAAAAAGAAAAAAAAAATTCATCCCTAAATCTCCCCCACAAACCCCACCTCCACCAACCTCTCCATAGGAACATTTAATTTCTCCATTTTACTCCTCGAATTCTCTCTCACCCAGAGAAAGACGCCCAAAATGATTTTCTTGAAAATATTATACGAAGCCGAGATGCGCATTTGTTGTTTCCCGACGAGATAGAGAGTTTGAGCGGAAGAGGCTGCTTCGAGGGCGCTGAGGCGGTGGGAGGTGGAGATTGTTGTTGTTGTTCTGGGACTTGTTCGGGTTATTCTTTTTCTTGTGGTGGTGGTGGTGGAGTTGTGGCCAGGATGGACCACAGGTGAGATGGTATCGTGAGCATCATCGTCGTCGTCGTCTTCGCCGTCCTTGGCCACCACTGCTACCTCCTCCTCCTCTTCATTTATATCCACCTCTCTCCCTCCAATAAGCCCTTCTCTAATCACCTCTCCCTTCACCACCCTCACCACCTCCCCCGCCAATCCCGGATTCATCACATCATGATCATTATACCCATGCCGAATCACCAACCGATACACATTCGTCAACCCCTTCACCACTTCCACCTCGAAACGATCCTCTTCGGCGACATGAGGTTTATTCAATGCGCGCAAATGCATCAACACCACCACTTGCATTTGACTGCGGAATTTACACAGCCATTGCTCATACACTTTGGGTGTGAAAATGCCCGATTTGTCGAGAAAGATGCCGAGGCCAGGCGTCGAGAGGAGTGGGTGCGAACCGTATTTTTCCGTTAACCGTTGCCCTTCTCCCTCGTATCCAAATCGAGCAGGCTCCGTCGTCGTCGTCGTGGTAGCAGCAGCACCGGTAGGAAAAATGAGAGAAGATAATCTCGTCGTGTTGTCTTTGGCTTCACAGACCCATTGTGTTTCTTTCCCATAACGCCAGAGCAGGAAAAATGCTGCGAGGCTGGTGGCGAGCATGAGAGTGAACCAGGCTCCGTCGGGGACTTTGAGGAGGGAGGATGTGAGGTACACGCCGTCGAACAGGATAAAGGGAAGCCAGACGAGGAAGACCAGGGCCGGGTGCAGACGCCAGACGATGACGGCGACCAGGGCGACCAGGTTGGTGGTGATGAAGGTGACGAGGATGACGCACACCCCGTACGCGTGACCGAGAGAGGTGGTCTATTGGGGTTGTGGGAGTTAGAGAGTGTTGTTTCGGGATGTGATGCATTCTGTGATCGTGTGGGAAGAAGAGTAAGGTAAGTAAACTTACATTATTGAAGACTGCCGTGACGACAACGCATCCGATCATGAGCAGCCAATTTGCAATGGGAATATACACCTGCCCATGGTATTTGTCGCTCGTATAGTGCATTTGAATCTGCGGGAAGTAGCTCGAATTCATGATTTGCGCAATCAGTTGAAAACAAGCCGTAATCGTCGCCTGCGAAGCCACTACCGCAGCCAGAATCGCCAGAACCAGTGACGGCCAGAACATGCCCGGAGGAACAGTGTTGAAGAATGGATTGCTATACCCCGAAGGATCATCGACCAGATGCGCGGCTTGTCCAATGTACGCAAGCATCAAGCAAGGATATGCTAAACAAAGCCACGATAACTGTACCGCTCGTCGACTGAAGGCTCCCATGTCTGCGAATAGACATTCGACGCCTGTGAAGCAGAGAAGGACGCCTCCCAGACTCTTCCAGCCTTCGGTTTTGTTCCGCATGAGCCAGGCGCCGGCAAAGTAGGGCGAGAAGGCTTTGAGGACGGTGTGGTCGTGCTGGATGAGATTATATATGCCGAAGACGGCATTAAAGAGTAGCCAGAGGATGACAATGGGTGCGAAGGCGGAAGAGACGCGGTGTACGCCGAGAGGTTGTACTGCAAACAACAAGACCAGAATCGTGCAGCTGACTCCAATAATGGTTGCAGTGGTGATGCTTTCGTCAGCCACGCGGATACCTTGAATGGCTCCGAGGACTGACTGGGCTGGTGTGAGAACTCCATCAGCTACTACCAAGCTCACGCCGAAAACGGCCAGAAGCATCAGCATCGCATGTGCGAATTTGCTCTTCTCCTATATACAAGTCCCCCAGTCGATGGTCAGCGCGCAGTCTTTCCACAAGCAGGGCTACCTATCTTTTGATCTTCACTTACCAACCAATTGCGAAACCTCTCATTATGCGAGTGAAGATCATTCGTCTTATACCGCTCCATCTTCACCAACTGATAGATCCTCGGGTCGCGCTTCATAATCTCGCTATACCTCGACAGGAGAGTATAAATGGCAAATGTCCCTCCCTCACCCTCATCATCTGCGCGAAGTACAATGAAGACATACTTGATCGTGACCATCAACGTCAACGTCCACAATATGATGGACAGCACTCCCAGGAGATCTTGCCGAGATGGTTCGGATGAAAAGGTGGACGAGTAGACGTAGAGGGGTGACGTTCCAATGTCACCGTAAATCACGCCTGTTGCCTGGTAGGCGAGCCAGAAGACGGTCCAGCCTTTGAATACCTGAGAGGGAGAGTCAGAACGAGGTTCGGAGCGGGCTCAGAAAGGTTGCTTTCTTGGGGGGAGTTGCGCCTTTGGAGCCCGCGCTGAGATGTCTGTATGATCTGGGTTCGTACTTGCCGCTGTCTGATATCGCCATCCCGAATTTTGAGATCGACATCGTCGAGCTCGCGTTCGCTGGTTTCCGTCGACACCGTGAGGTGCTTGACTTCCTTTTCCATTTCGCTGAAGAGGCCTCGAGTCTGTATCACAATAGTGCAGAAGAGAGCAGCAGCAGGAGCCTCTCTTGTGTAGGCAGGCGACGAACAAGAAGAGGAAGAAGGGACCGATCTGAAGGTGAATTTAAACAGAAGGCGATCCAGCCTCCCCGACTACGCTTCACCTAGGTACCTAGCTTGACGCTGAACTACTGAGGTAATATCATCAAGATCGATGCGGGCAAAGCGCCGGCCGCATGTGATAGTCACGTGCTGTCTGGTAACGGTATGATACCACATACCACCGCCGCCCATGGAACGGTATACGGATACTGTATTGAGATGAGGCAACCTATCGCTGGAAGACAGGGATGAGCACGTGTAGCTGATGCGCGATTTGTGCACCAATCTGGACTGCGGAGGCCTGTACGGATAATCTGAGGCATTTTGAGCGTGAGCATGCCAAGCGTGGCTGTGGCAACGCTTATATGATGTTGTGAGAGAAGTAAGCTGTGTTTTCATGACCGCCCGCGCGAAACTAGCTGTGGAGACGGCTCGTTGTGGTGGAAGCCTCGAACGGTTTCGGAAAGCCGATATTGTGGGCGGACAAGTGAATTGCGGATGGAGCAGATCTTCCGCAGTGTTCCCAGGCTTGGCCAGCACGATACGGTGGGAATTCTCCTGCTGACTTGCTCATACATGTACATTGTTGCTAGGTCCATGTGCGGCAACAGTAGTCGGCTCCTCCACCAAAGCTTTCCGGAGATTCCAACTTGGGGGCAAGTCTTTCCGTGATACCGATAGTACTATCGAGGCCACACCGCAGATTTTGAGATTGGTGTCACCACCTTTGCGTTTTGGTGTCCTCGCTGCGATGCCTCCAATCTTGTCGGATGCAAAGGAGACAAGCCTGCGAGCAAAGGAAGCACATGTAGGTAGTCGAGGGTGGAAGCACTCACCGAGCTTTGCCTTTGCAGTTCCTCGTGCATAACTTAATCAAGCTCTGTGGACAGTACGAGCACGTGTCTCAGTCATTGCATCCTGCTTCTGTTGGTATATATCGTGCAACGGAGCCTCTGACCTCCATTCTGTATCTAGCGGTGTAATTAAGTGTGTGGGGGTGTCACCACATACTTCCCGCTGGCAGACTCGACTTCAAACCCCTCCCACTGCCCGGACTCCCACGACCTCTCTCGTACAACCATTTATTGTTCAACCCCACGCTCGCCTTCTTCTCCTTCGTTGGCGTCTCCAATCTCCCAAGCGACTCAAAGCCACTGATGTCCAGCCCCGTGCTGTTATTGCTCAAAGCCGTATAGCTCAATCTCCTCCTCTCGCTCCCATCACTGTAATCACCTCCCAGGAACGAGCTCCCACTCTCCGTCCGCCTCAACTGATTCCCTTGTGCTGGTGAACCCCATGGTGAGAGTGTCGCCGAGTTGGTCATTCGAAAACTCCCATTCGCATCAATTGGTGTCCCTCGTCCTGATAGCGGAGATGAGCCACCTCTCGTCGCATTCAGACTGCTCGTTCGACTCGTCGGTGTTGCTGAGCGTGAGAATCGCGGTGGTGTAACGTATTGTGCTTGCTCTGAAGGCGTTGCAGGACGGGTCATGGGTGGTAGACCGAGGAGTTTGCGTTGCTGGGGTGTGAGAGGAACGTCTTCACAGGAGTCTGGTTTCCGCCAGAGGGGGAGTGTGGCGATGAGGATGTTGAGGAGCATGAGGGTTTGGAAGGTCCAGACGGCGTAGCGCGGGTATGGGTAGGCTGCTGCGAGCCATGGGGTAGGGATTCTGCAATATGGTGCGTGAGTGAGGGAGAAGAGCAGAAGGAGAGACGGGGTTAGACACGCACGTATGGTAGAGCACCGTGGGCGTGAAGAGGGAGAGGACAATCAAGCCGGCACTGAGCAGGATGGTGGTGACATTGCTGCTGTCGAAATTGGTCGCGTTGCGTCGGCGGATGACTTCGTCCATGCGTGGATGCGTCCACTGTCCCGTCTGTCGCTGGGGTGTTCGGGGTGTCTGCGTGGCATCTTTGCGCAGTGGCAGTGGTGAGGATGTCCCTGCTGCGGTGCGCGAGGTCGAGGTAGCAGTAGACGTCGTCGCCAGTGCCGTGGACGACATGTTGTTTTTCGATGTTTGCTGTATGTGTCTTGTGGTTAGTAGAGGAGTCGTCTGTGTCTCGTCAGGCCATTCTGGAGGCAGTGGAGGGACGGATTGGGTTGTTGTAACAGTCGCGAAGATGCCAGCCACAGCGAAGGGATGGTTGGTTCCAATATACCACTCGAACTAGGAGGTAGCGCGTCGTGAGCGGTGATCAGCCACACGTGGCACAGTTAGCTAGCTAGTGCCAAAAGAGGTAGGTGGGTAGAGTTTGAGGCACGGAAGTGAATACCTTAGTACCTCCGTAGCTTCTACTGCCGAACTCAAATGGCTCGGCTAGTTCTATACCTCCAGGTCCCTCGACAACCACCTCCCAAGGAAAAATGGCTAACGCACTCGAGTCGCTCGATGCCGCCATCGCCAACCTTCTCGCCGACTGGTCCATCCTCACCACGCTGCTCGCTCTCGTCATCGCCGCCTTTCTCGCATATCCCATTGTCTTCCCCGATGAGCCCGACACCCATCCTCTCTTGCTGGCTCGACAAGCCACTGCCAGTGCGGTCCGGAACAAGGGCGAGTCGGCCGTCTATCGATCGCCCGAAGTGCCGCATGGCTACCCGCTCAAGACGGGCTTAAATGTCAAAGATGCTGGCGCTCCGAGATGGGCTGCGGGCCGAGACGGAGATGTGCGAGATATCTGGCGAGAAGTGCAACGAGGTGGGAGTGCCGGTCCAGACGGCGGCAAAGAGGTGCCCAAGGGACTCGTCATGACTGTGTTGGGCCAGGAAGAAGTCGTCGAGCATGACATTGATCAGTTGAGTCGGGATATGGCCATTATGGGCAAGCACTTCAAGGACGCGGGCGTCAAGAAGGTTGCCATCTATCTGCCCAATAGTGTGGAGTATCTCCAGACCATCTTTGGTCCGTCTCTACATACCGTACTCTATCTACCACAGGTACATCAGGTTGACTGACAGCTTCTCCTCCAGCTGCCGCCTTCTTCGGCATCACACCCGTCCTGCTCCCGTACAACCTCCCACATGCCAAAGTCTACGAGCTGCTGACGGCCACAGGGGCAGACGCCCTCGTCTCTGCTGCTGGCACTGTACCACTCCAAGACCTGACCAAGTCGTGTACGCAGCTTCGCCTCGTGACTTGGGTCGTGGAGAAGACGAGCAAACACATGGACTGGAATGGCGTGCCCGACCATGCTCAAGATCACCTCCAAATCAGCGTCTGGCACAACGTCATTTCAGAACATCAATCCTCTGCAAGCCCAGACCTCCCAAGCAACGAGG
Organism: Sphaerulina musiva SO2202; assembly: GCF_000320565.1. Taxonomy (NCBI): domain Eukaryota; kingdom Fungi; phylum Ascomycota; class Dothideomycetes; order Mycosphaerellales; family Mycosphaerellaceae; genus Sphaerulina; species Sphaerulina musiva. The sequence goes on along the minus strand of NW_016017388.1, from coordinate 76,112 downwards.
CTGGCGAGAAACTCGCAGACTTCATCTTCGTCTGGCAACCCACCGACCCTAACCTCAAACCCGACATCGTCACCCTCTCCCAATCAAACATCGTAGCAGCAACGGCCGCCCTCATCTCAGCCGTACCCCTCCGCCAACGCCTCACATCTGCCGATCTCGTGCTCCCCGCCGACTCCTTTGGCCACAGCTACGTCCTCTGCCAAACCTTCGCCGCACTCTACACCCACGCCAGCCTTGCCATCAGCAGCGTCGCTGCCCCAGGTGTCGACCTCACCCTTGTCCAAAAAGCGATCGCCCCTACAGTCATCATCGCGAGCGCCGAGAGCCTCGCAAAACTCCACCACCAACACCTCGGTACTGTGAGCTCCGGCCTCCAAAAGTTCGGAAAGTACACCCAAGACCAAACCATCGCCGCAGGTCGCTTACCCACCGATGGATTACTCTTCAAGTTCCTCGCTCCTCCATCCAACGGATCTGCTCAGCCCGGCAAACTCCGTCTCATCTTCACATCCGACCGCTGGAGTGCAGGCTCCCCTCCTCTCACCTCCACCATGCTCTCCGACTTGCGCATCTTCACCCGCAGTAGAATCTGCTACGCCTTGACCGTCCCACACGTCGCCGGCGCAGTGGCCCAGACGAATGTCTTTGATTATCGCCGCGTCGATGGCAGCAGCCACGGACATTTTGGCGTTCCATTGAGTTGTGTTGAAGTCAAATTGTTGAATCGCGAAAATGATCAGATGGTGAGCGGGAATGAACCGATGGGAAAATTGAAAGTCATCGGTCCGGCTGTGGCGAGTGGGAAGAAGTGCCAAGTGGATTTGGAGGTCAAGGCGAAGATTCGAGAGGATGGGACGTTGGTTTATGCGTGAGGTAGGTAGCTCACGTGTCCGGTCAGGTCACGTCAGGTCAGATCAGATCGGGATGGGAGACAGACAGACAGATGCCTAGATAGGCATCATGGGAAGAGCTGGCCAACCAAGTTTGAGGTGCGTGGATCATTCTGCCTGCCTGCTTGCTTGTCGGCCTGCCTGCCTGCTTGTTTACGATGGAAAGGAGAAGATGGGATAGATAGATTTCTCGAGAATGAAATGAATGATGATGACGAGTTTTATCTGACATGAATTGGTACTACCTATTCCCGTCCCCTTTTTTTCTTTTCCCTTTGTTTTCTTTTCCGTTCATTTTCCTTTTCTTGACATTTCCATTTCGGATTGATTTCCTGGTCTGCATCTGTCTATTTTGTTCCATGTATCAAAGGTAGGTTACATTACTCACGACTTTTTTCTTTCACTCACTCACTCACTCCCTGATTCACAGCACTCCATCATCACAACTCCGTCTTCCGTCCCTCCGCATGCCCTTCTTGCCCACCAATTGTAATTTTCCATCCGCTTCCAATCTTCACCCCCGGGTCCCTCACCACAGCCCACGCAGCCTTGCCATCCTCTTTCTCATGGAATTCCAGCTCGGATACCATTGTAGTCTTCTTCTTCTTCTGATTCTTCTCGCCATCAACAACAACTTCCACACTGGCCTTTCCCTTCCACGTTTCGGGGGCACCAACAAAGATAATCTTCTCCACTCTCACTTTCTCCATGGATTGGAGATACGCCTGAATGGTCTTACTGTTGCTGGTACTGCCACCCGCACTCGTGTTGAGGTCCTCACTCGACAGACAGTCGGTGGTGCCGTTGAATGCAAACTTGCGATGAATGTATGCTCCCACTTGATAATCAAACGACTCTCCGTCGTCGAGATAGAGTGTCCCTTCCGCATCACCCGACTCGCCAATGACGACCACCAGAGTGAACGGGTCGAATTTCATGAGGCCGGAACTTCTCCGGGGACGATCTCTTCGGGGGAAAATCTTCCCGCCTTGCATGAGGAGGGGAATGGTCTCCAGCGGAGACGAGACGACGACTTCTCCCGGGCCCTGGTAGGTCCAGTAGTCGAAGTAGTCGTAGTACTTCTCTTTGTCCGCGAGGTAGATGGGTGTACCGGGTTGGTCGGCCTTGGTGACGGGTTTGGCGAGAAGGCCGGTGGAGCCGAGGTAGAGTTGGTCGTCGATGGCGAAGCCCTTTTCGTCACCCGGGAAGACGTAGTAGTTGGGTCGGACAATGGGCGCGCCGGAGACGTGGGCCTCGTGGAAAGCGGTGTACCAGGCAGGAAGGAGACTGTAGCGGAGACGGAGAGCTTGGGTGATGAGCTCTTTGTACGGCTCACCGACGAGGTAGGGTTCTCTTCGGCGTGTATCAATGTGTGCGTGGCCACGGAAGAAGGGGTACCAGATACCTGCTTGGTACCAGCGAGTGAGGAGATCTTTTTCGGGGTTTCCAAAGAAGCCGCCGACGTCTGCACCCGCAAAGGGAAACCCGCTAATGCCCATGCTGAGGACCATGGGGATGGAAGCTGCGAGGTGAGACCATTCGGCTTGGTTGTCACCGGTCCACATGGCGCCGAGACGCTGACTTCCTGAGAAGAAGGATCGTGTCAGGACAAATGGCCTCACGTTGTGCTTTGCTTCTTCCTTGTCGCGAGCCAAGAGACCCTCATACGTAGCATTGATCAAGGTCATGCCGTAGAGGTTGTGTACGTCTCGGTGCTCCCAGCCGCCGTGATGGATGTTATCCTTGGGCATGGTCGTCTCTGGTCCATTAAACACAGATGGTTCATTCATATCGTTCCACAGGAACAGGTTCTTGGCTGATCCGGGGAATTTGCTGTACTGGTAGAGGCTGGCCCACCACTTGCGAGCAGCAAGGCTGAAGGTGTCCACCCAATGACTGCTACCTGGCCAGCACCAGCCTTCATATGTCTTGTCGTCCTTGTTGTGCACGGCGAGATCTTTCGACTTGAGCTCATCGACGACGGGATAGTTGCCCTCGTTCTTGATGTGAGGATCAATGATGGCCACCAACTTGCGCTCATGCTCATCGAGCTGCTTCTGCATTCCCAGTGGATCCTTGAAGGTCAGAGCATCCCATGTGAAGTACTTCTTGCCATCGGTGTACTCGATATCGAGCCAAATCACGTCATAAGGAATGTTGTTCTTATCAAACTTCTTGTCCACATCTTTGACATCCTCGTCCGTGACATAATTCCAGCGACATTGGTGGTAGGCGATGGAGAAGTGCTGTGGGAGCTGCGTCGTGCCGGTCAGCTCGGCGTATTTACCAATGACATCCTGTGGCGTAGGACCAAGGAACACAAAGACGTCGAGCAGGCCAGATTCACTGATGAAGTGGCTGTCAGTGACAATGTTGGATCCAAGGCCCACTCGCTTGGCCAGGCTGGATCGTTTCGTGACATCCACCCAAGTCTCAGCAGCGTTCAGCCAAAACACACCCACAGTCGAGTGCTTTTTGTGGGCTTGCAGGAGGGGGATCGAGCCGTAGAGAGTCATAGGACTGTCCATCTCATACTCAAAGACATCGCTGTTATACAGCCTGTATGGTTCCGAGTACTTGCCATCACCGCCTCGAGTTTCCTTGAGGTTGAGAGGAGAAGCATGCTCAGCCAGACCATAGACATGGTCGTAGCCTGGGAAGGAGATGTCCAGAGCCACTGCTTCAGGACCGCGTGGTTTCGTATCTGTGTTTCCACCAAACGACTCCTCCCACCAGGTGCTCTCCTCCTCTCCGCTCTTGTCCTCTTTCTGCTCAGCGGTCCCCTCCGCCTCCCCTTCGCCCTCCTTCTGTTCCGGCTCCTTCTTTTCCACCTTCTTACGCCAGTGCTCCAGGTTCATCAAGCCTCGGTCGTTGAAGGAGATTTGTGTCTCGCCATCGCGCAGCCACTCAATGCTGAATGGTGAATGGTGGATAACGGCCTCGAATGTGCTGGCAGGGCCATAGACCACCTTTGTGGTGCCCTTTTCCGCGTCCTTTGACAATGCAGCACCTGCACTGAGAGTCGTTCCACCCACAATGGACCATTGCTCGGCCTCGTTGTATCTCTCCTTGCGAATCTTGCTGTCATGTCGAAGCTCGATTTGACCCTTTTGTCGCCTCTCCTCGTCGATTGTCACACGAGCTACCCCAGATTCGTAGAAGGAGATCTTGACAGGTAAGCGGACAGACTCGGCGCTGTTGGCTAGCTTTTTGTACACCGTCCCCGTCAAGATACCATTGTTGAAGTTGATGGACGATCGGTCTAGCGAATATGGGGCTTCCCAATTCGCGGTGGAAAGAGCAGTATCGGCGTAAAGACGATTTCTTTTACAAAAGCCCGACTGATCACAGGTTTTGAAGTTTTCGTGCTTTACACTCACTGGATATGTCACGTCAGTTTCCCATCATCCATCATAATCATCACGCATTCTAGTAGAGTTATGCGCTGCAGCTCATGGAATGCAAACGACTTACCGGCCGGCGTGATGAAAGCGAAGGTGGCTAGCAGAAACAGCAGCACCGAGGAGTGCCATGAACCATGGAAGCGCTTCATGGTGTGTCTATGGAATATGCCGTCGTTCGCCTGGAACATAAGCAGGGAAGTGTTTCTATCGTAGGAGGTATAGGTACTGGTATAGCTGTCTTGACCACCCGTCGGACTGGAAGATCATATATCCGACATTGGCCACACGACAGTTCGACCCCTCAGCAAATATTGAACAGACGCTGAATCAATATGGCCTCCCACGACTTTTCTCACTCTGCCGCCTCCGTCCCGCGGTCCCGTCCCGTCCCGTCCCTTCCCCTGCATATCGGAGCCCCTCCAGCCCACCATGCCATGGATTGAGTTGCAGCGGCGGTGAAAGATTTCGAAGCGAAGCGAAGCTCCATGTCTGACTTTGGCCCGCCTCCCATTTTCAACCATCTCAACCACAAAGATCGTTCCCACCTCACCACCGTCCTCCGACACCACCAGCAACAAGACGCCAACATGTCTGCCAACGAGCAAACGTATGTCTCTTCCTCCTCCACCACCACCACCACCACCACCACCTCCTCCTCCTCCTCCAATGCTGACCATTGCCATGTTCCTCCAGCTTCATCGCCATCAAGCCTGACGGAGTTCAGCGCGGACTGGTCGGCGACATCATCTCCCGATTCGAGAAGCGTGGCTTCAAGCTCGCTGCCATCAAGCTCGTTTCCCCATCAAAGGAGCACCTCGAGAAGCACTACGAGGACCTGAGCTCCAAGCCTTTCTTCAAGGGTTTGGTGACCTGTAAGATGATCCCCTCTAGACAGCAGCAACAGGAACAACAACAACCACACCGAGATAATAGAGTGCTGACGAAGTTGGGAATTAGACATGGGTTCCGGCCCAATCTGCGCCATGGTCTGGGAGGGTCGTGACGCTGTCAAGACTGGCCGTGTCCTTCTCGGTGCCACCAACCCAGCCGCCTCGAGCCCAGGTACCATTCGTGGTGACTATGCTATTGTATGTCTCTCCCCATCACAATCTTGGCCCTTCTAACATTGAATGCACAGGACGTCGGCCGAAACGTCTGCCACGGCTCTGATGCCGTCGAGTCCGCCCAGAAGGAGATTGCTTTGTGGTTCAAGCCAGAGGAGATCCAGACCTGGAAGCAGGCCCAGCACGAGTGGATCTACGAGAAATAGATGTTTCATGTATCTGAGATGCATTTGGACGCAGTCATGAAAGAGCACGAAAAAGCTGGCATGTTATAGGAAATGAAACGTCATGGAACAGACAAGGCCATTGCATCCAGAGCGAAAAGAGATAGCTGCCAAGCACCCCATTTGATGGGTGATATGAAAGAGCTGAAAATACGCAACATCACACGACTTTTTTCCAGCTATAACATTCGCGGACCTGACATATCCGATGAAACGAAGTTTACGCTGACCGAGGCTGAGGAGCCATTGGAGAGGTCGAACGCAGTCATCCCGTTGCATTTGCTTTAATACTGAACACTGATATACTGACGTCGTAGGAAATTCCAAAGACAGCACCAGACCGCACGTGCGACAGACAGACATCTCGAGACATCTTACTCATATATGCAGCCCATTGTCCATCTCTGGCCTAGTCACCGGCCAGCACGCGGATCGAACAATACACTCGGCTAGACCGAGACCAAGCCCAACGACAAATAGATCCTTGAAGCACTGACAATATGGAGTCATATTTTTGACACTTGTATCGGCACTCGCTTACACGTAACTTCCCTGGGACTGAGCAAATGTCTTGGCCGGATAAGTGCATGCATGTTGGGGAGGATGTGTCTTAGACTGCAGCAAACAGCATGTCTTTGCCAGATCTTTTTCATTGTCAACCTGATATTGAGATCGATCAGGGAAGGGGCTAGAGACATGATCAAGCATGCGCATCGCATGCTCCCTGCTTGACCAATCTCTCTTTTTCCTTAACATTTTGCAAACTGCAATATTCGTTTTGACCCGAAGCTCCGACTTCACCAACAACATTTATCAGATTCACCAAATATCAATGTCGAAGCAGCACTAAAGGCACGAGAAGCTCGAGCTCAAGCTAAAGCTGAGTGATCTGCTCCATCTTCTTTCTCTCCCTGGCCGCCTACCTACCTTACCTACCTACCGACCTAGGTGCCCACTCCGTCCAGCGTGCGTAGTCCATCAGTCTCACAACCAACTACATGACGACAACAGTAAAAGCCAAAATAACCACCACCAGCGCCACCTCACCTCCCTCTCCAACTTGGCCAACATCTCTCTCTTCTTGGCCCTTTTCCTTTGGATATCCGAATCCTACTTCGACTTTTCTCTCGATATAATGATGATGACTTTGGTTCTGGAGAGATTTCGTGATGCTGTTGCTTTTCTGGTCAGGAGGACTGAGGAGGTTTGGGGGTTGATGATGATGATGGTGGGAATGATGGTTCTTGTCGTAGTAGCAGTAGGGGTAGGGGTGTGGGTTGTGAGTGCTAGTGCTGAAAGGGGTGAGTGGCAGTGGTGGTCGTGGTGGTGGATGAAGAGGGCAGGGGAACGTGGTGAAGATATTGGTCAGCGAAATTATGGTGGAGATTTTGATGATAAGGAGGCGGATGGAGACGAGGAGAAGGAGGAGGAAGAAAAAGAAAAAGAAGGCGAGAGCGAGGAAAATGGGAATCAACATGATCTGGGCAAGACAAGGAGTAGTAATAGTAGTACTGATGATGATGATGGAGAGGAGGAGATTTGGACGACGGCGATTCGATTTTTCGCTGCTGCTTCCTCTTCATCTTCTTCCTCATCTTCTTCTCTATCTTCGTGGAAACGCTGAAACTTTGGGGATTCTACCTTTTCGAGATGATCAAGTATCTTCTATCTCACTACCTAAGTAAGGCAGTATATACTTAGAGAGGCGAGTATAAACAAACTTCCACCCCATCTTGTCATCTCATTTTTTTGAGTGATGACAATGATAATGACAATCCTGCCCAAATCCCCTCTCGCCCAACGCCGCCCTCCCCCTCAATCTTCTTCTTCTTCTTCTTCTTCTTCTTCTTCTTCTCCTCCTCTCATATTTCTCCTTCCCTCTTATCACCCCACAGGAACAATCCGCCCATTCAAACAAATCGTACCAAACGCTACATCCCGAGAAATTGCACATTGATCAACATCGCAAATCCCAAAATGTCCCGCGTCGATACAAATTACCTCTCCAGGGCGTGGGCAGGATACTTGTTGTTCATTTGGGCATTTCAACGAACTTGTACTCGCGGGATCGGATGGTGGCACTATAGTGGTAGCCAGGGTGGAAGAGAGAACCGTTGAATTTGAGGGGAGGAAGGAGTGGCTGGGGATGTGCACAGTGATTGTCGTTGTACTTAGTGTTGTCATGACGGCAGGAGTAGCAGACGACGACGATGAAGAAGAAGAAGCGCTCGTCGTGAGGATACTAACAAATGATGACTCACATGGCGGCGACTTGGTATTTGTCTGAGAGGACGTGGAGATGGACGAGCTAGCAGCAGTAGCAGCAAAAGGACTACAGCCCCTTCCCGTCGGTACTGCAAGCGGATAAGGATTCCCTTCAGTCTTTGTCGTAACGTATTCACCAGGCTTGGGAAATTTGACATTGAACCGTTCTGTAGTCGGGCAATAATTCCCCAGATGCCCCTGATTTGCCACGAAGAGTTCTGGGAAGTCGGGGACTTCTGATCCGTCTCCGCCAGTCAATTCCACATTCATGCAATTCATGTACATCTCCCGGTTGCCGATCGTGTTAAACCAAGTCCACGCCATAATGGCATGGCCATTTTTCACACCTGGTGGGATCGTAAAGGGGAACTCGTTCACGCAAGCGGTAGTAGTACTCCCATTGGTAGAACAATCGACTACGTGGCCCTGCTGGAGGTTGCCTGGGGCGTCAGTGGGACATCCTCCTTCGATCGAGTAGATGACTCTCCAGCTCGAGGGATCCTTCTGTTTGCGCGGGTCTGTCTCGTAGGTGATAGAGAGCTGACAGCTACCGCCTCCATGTACGGCTGTGTTATCGCCGGCACCAAGATTGAAAGCCAGCAGGTGTGTCGAACCGGCAGCCATGATTTGCCCGCCTCTTGTGGGAAGTGTAGCGCCCTGGCAAGGGAATTGGGAGCCACTGGGGTCCAGAGGCGACTTTGAATCAGTACCTTCGATAGGGTTTGGGGATGATATGAACATATGCGCTTGCGTTGTGGCAAGGGCTACAGCTGTTGCTGCGACTATACACTTGAGATGCATCGTTATGTATCTGTTTGGACTGGAGTTATCGTAGAGGCTGCGACTGACCGTTGAGTAGGGTTCTTACAGGCAAGACGACAAGAAAAACCTAGCTTCGAGTAGAGCGTTGGAGCAATTTATGGAATATTGCCAGCGTGCTAGACGTGCCGTGAATGGGTGTGATTCAGGAGGTGCGAACTGAATCACGAGACCACGCACCATTGTATACGGCTATTCTGCTCAACTGTCAATGAGCGGCGAGTGAGATTTAACTTGCCTTAGGTAGAATTCCGGGGTCTATGCTACATACACCCTATGACGGAGATAGAGCCAAGCGAAGTTCTTTCCGAGCCGGCGTAGCGTCTATCGGCGAATAGGAATACTGGCTCAGCGAGACTTTGATCCTTCTACCATGCGCGCCAAAATGTTCGCTAGTTCAGATGACAGATATCGATATCGTTCACAACTTGCTCATCATTGAGCTTAGCAGATTGTTCATGCCGTCCGGCATCGCATCAAGCAATTGCAACTCTGCCTTGGTGTTCAGCATGAGCATGGTCTGCAGCTCTCTTCTCTCCATAAGAGCATCACCGTCGTCTATATCAATTTCTCGATCAATCATCATTGTTGCTTTTGATCTGTCACGCTTCGACAAGGTGAGTCGTCCTTGCGCGGCATGCGTGTCGAATTCATCGGCATGGAGATGCTCACTACGAAGACCTAGCCATTTCAGCTGCGGTACGACGTGCTCTTTACTCTCGTGTGCAAGTTTCTTCGACCCGCGTTTGTAGGTTGATAGAATGGCGATGCCGTCAGGATCGAAGTCTGCGAGTCCATAGACAGGAGGTGATGCGAACCCATTCTGTGCAGATGGATGACTGCAATAGCGAAGGAGAGCCCTTGTTGCAAGGTCAGGGTAGCCTTTCCCCGTGATGATGACGCCCTCCCGAATGATTGTGTCCCAGAAAGCGGAGCCAGCGATAGATCGAAATGTGGCTTCCTTTTCGATGACCAGAACCCATTTCACAGCCTTCAAGTCGGCTGAAAGCACCTCCTTTAGATTGGGCACCAAGATTCCCTCTGGATCAATCGAGGCGTCAGTCGTGCTACCGTCGTTCCGGAGAAAGGTTATGGCCCCAGCGATGAGGCCTTTGGCTGCAGCGCAAACATTGAGCATGGATCTGGTAACGCCGAGAGTGTACGCAATGTCGTCAACATATCGATCAACAGTAGTCTGGCTGCCAAATAAAGCCGGATCGCGATAGTATATGTCCCTAAGATCGTGAGTGGTCAATGTTGTCAGGAAAGCATACTGGCGAGATACCTCTTCGATATCACCACATCATTGCGCAACGCCTCATGAATAAGCTCCAGGAGGCGTAGTACGACCGCTAGACCGCCATCAGAGCCTGCTAGAGATTGGTGCAAGATGTGTGTCGGTGCAATCGATACTCACAGAATCGCCATGCTTCATCGGCAGTCTTGCCAGGAAAGCAGAGTCGTCTTGTCGGTGCATCAGAATGGTCCGTGCTTCCAGGCCGCTGTCGAGTCTTCAATACGATGCTGATTTCGAGTTTGTCATGCAGAAGGACATCTATCATTTCTTCCAAAATCGCTTCGATCTTGTCGATGACTGCAGCACTAAGGTATCGATATGTCAGACTCCTCTCCAACACAATGTCAAGATGAAAGGACGATACTTGGGATAAGATCGTGGCAGCATACGCTGAGCGGGACGAAAGTCATTGTGAAGTACATCCTGAGCAAATGAAGTTGTGTTCACGGGAAGCGAATCGTGTTCACTCTCGCTCTGCTCGTCCTTGCTTGATGGCGGCTGGTATGGCTCCTCGTCGTCATGTTGGTATTGAATGGCAAGGTTAGCAGCTGCACCAGTTAGTGACCCTTGCGACGAGGGCGGGAGCAAATGAGGTTCCTCGATGAAGAGGTCCTCGAAGTCTTCGTCGTCCATTGTGATGGTGCGACTTGTGAGAGTGTGAGTGGTTATGTGTGTGGGAGAAAGAGGAATCGAGACCTGGGAGAGTTGAAGTAGTCCTTCCTTGGCACGCTATTCTCTATTCGGGGGGCATGCCCATATTTGTGATTGGCTAGCGAAGCGAAGAAGGGTATGATGACGCGCTAGCCACTGCCGCCTTGGCGCTCTCCTGCTCGACGCGCCTTCCTTCGACGCGACTGAAACACCATCATCCGTTGTCCATCTCTCTACCTCGCTGAAGTCCTCTGCTGCCCGAAAATCCGTCAATTCCAGGCCTCATGGAAGATACCGTCTCTTCGCCTTCAGCATCTCCTAATATCCGCAAGCGTTTTCGCGATACCGATGAGGAGGAACGCGCCCAAAAGCCATTGAACCTCAAGGGAAACCAATTCGTGATGCCCACACCACCTGACACCGAGAATGAGCGTTCAAGCAATGCTAGTCCTGGCGGCAGTGTAGAGAGCGATAGGCGAGAACGAGCTGCATCCCCGGTCCTCCGCACCAGTACGAGTCTCAACAGCGTGATCCAGGTCCCGTCCAGCAATGCTGTGCCGACATCCTCTGTTATGACCGCGCAGTCTATCGCCCCGGAATCGGCTTCTATGTCTGACACTGGACCCTCAGCAAAGAGGAGAAAACTTACTCCTGCCGAAAAGTCGGAGCAGGCACAATTAAAGGAAACCAAGGCACGCGAAAAAGCCAAGAGAAAGGCGGCTGCTGAAGAGAAGAAGGCGCAGGCGGAGGCTGAAAAGGAAGAAAGAAGAGCCCAAATTGAGGAAGAAAAGGCACGCAAAGCCGAGGAGAAGCGGCTCAAGGACGAAGAGAAGCGAGCCAAAGCAGAAGAGAAGGAGGCGAAAAAACGCGAAAAGGAGCTGGAGGAGACCAAGAAGCAGGAAGAGAAACTTGCCAAAGAGCGGAAACAAATGCGCTTAGGAGCTTTCTTTGGTGGCAAGCCGAGCACGCCCGCGAAGCGGAGCATCGACGGCGAGGAGATCGCACTCCTTTCTAGGCAGAAGTCGTTGTCTCTCGAGCCCTTTGATGCTGCATCAGCACAACTCAAATCTACCACATCGCCTGTAAAACACAGTCCCGCGCCGGCATCTAGCAAGAAGTCTAATGTCTCCGACTATCACAAGACATTTCTGCCATTCGAGGCGCCTACACATAGCCAAGTTGCTCCAGTTGTACGAGATGAGCAGGCTGATCAGGCACGTTTTGATCACGACCTGAACGATCCTTTGGTCCAGGAGAAATTTGATCTAGGCCTTGTCTCGTCGTATGCCAGTCTAGACAGCTACTTTGGTGAGCTCCGCAATGCACGACGTGGGAAGCGAGGTCATCCCAACATCCGAAAGGTGGTGGAGAGAGCTCAGGGAACCTCCAAGGAACCGATAGATCTGACCGAGGAAGGTTCGAGAGAGTCGCCCGATTCCATCCTGCGTAAGGTTGACACTAAGTATATTCACTTCCATGAAGACGTACGGCCAGCATATTGTGGTACATACACAAAACTCACATCGCCTCGGACGACTCGGCGCACGATGCGAAACCCTTTCACACGCTCGCGACCTGATACTGATTACGACTACGACTCGGAAGCAGAATGGGAAGAACCAGAGGAGGGTGAGGACATCGGCTCGGACGACGACGAGGAGGCTGATAGCAATGCCGATGGCGACGAGATGGACGATTTCCTGGATGATGAAGATGATAAGGCGAAAAGTAGGCGCAAAGCGGTCACAGTAGAGCTCATTCCACAAAGCACCGGGCTCTGCTTTGCAAACGATAGGGGCCGAGTGCTACACGTGGACGGTGCACAAGTGGCGGTTCAACCGCCTGTGATGGATGGCATGCGAATGGGCTTCTTGCTTCCGGGTTTGTCTGGAATGACAATCGACCCCTTCTCTACGTCGTATTGGGAGACGCCTGCACCGGCACACACTGCAGCCAACGCCATCTCATCCGGAAAATCTCTAGGGACCCGACCTTCTCCCACTGCCGTCATGGCACCTCCACGAAAGCCTCTGGAGCCCAGACTCAACTTCAACAGCTCAGCGGAGTCTGCTGTTTTCGCACTCATTGGAGCCGCCGATGGTCAGAAGGGTCCCGTATCAAGTACAACCGCCATGACGCCGGCCGTTAAGCGTGGTCGCAAACCCCAACCGAAGGCTTTGAGTAAAGAAGATCTGGATGAACTCAAGGCAGCCGTTGTTGGCAACCAACTGGGCAAGCTGGATCTACACAAAGCACTAAAGGCGAGGTATGTGTTTCCCAGTGCTCGAGCTCAGTTTGGACGATGACTAACGTTCACTTAGATTCCCGAAATTAACGAACGATGCCATCAAGGACAACCTCAACAACCTCTTTGCACAGAAGGGCTCTGGCAAAGAGAAGAAGTGGGTCTTTGTCGGCGATGTCTGAGAAGTCGCATGTGCGCAACATCATATCATCACTTTGTCATATGGCTGATCTACGAAGCATGACACTGGGTTGGCTATCACTCGTGTTAACGACTTGTGGACGAGAAAGCAGACGCATGCAGTACGATTTCGCGGCATACAGTGTATAGGTCGAAGAGCAGGGCATGTTCAGCTGCAGATGTTAGCACATATGTACTGAGGTCAGGCCTTCGTCGCCATGATATGTTATTCCGGCTATCGGGATATACTGCCTGTACGGCCAAGAGTTAGATGCTTCTGGTTGCCGTTTGTGGTGCGCACATAGATGTAGCGACACATAGACTCGTTGAGAATGAACAACAGTCACGTGCACGAGCCATAGCCTCGTTGCCTCACCTACACATCTCACTTTAAACTGTTTCCAAAACACAACTACCTGTATCTTTTACCACAACAACCATGACCGACGTCGCTGAAGCACCCGCTGCTGCTGCACTCTTCGAAGATACCACCGCACCCATCACTGAAACCTCCACCGCCCTTGCGACAACTAACAGCGATGGAACAATCACGCAAAAAGTGAAAAAGACCAAAATCATTAAGCGCAAACGACGACCAGCCCGTCCGCAGCAGGACCCGAGCACGTTCAAAACCGAGCCTCCTCCACAGACGGGTACGATTTTTAACATCTGGTACAACAAATGGTCGGGCGGGGATCGTGAAGATGCTCTTTCCTCCAAACACCAAGCCAAAGGACGCTGCAATGTCGCTCTGGATTCTGGCTACACGAAAGCGGACAAAGTGGCAGGATCCTACTTTTGCCTGTTCTTTGCGCGAGGTCTGTGTCCGAAAGGTCAGGATTGCGAGTATCTGCACCGACTGCCCAATTCGAGGATAGGAAAAGATGGACCTGGTGGAGGACTCGGGGATATCTTTCCCAGTAATGTGGACTGTTTTGGAAGAGACAAGTTTAGTGATTACCGGGATGATATGGGTGGTGTCGGATCTTTCTTGCGCATCAACAGGACACTCTACATTGGACGGATACATGTCTCGGACGACATTGAAGAGATTGTCGCAAGGCATTTTCAAGAGTGGGGACAGGTGGAGAGGATACGAGTACTGCCGAGTAGAGGCGTCGCATTCGTGACATATGTGCATTTGGCCAACTCGGAGTTTGCGAAAGAGGCTATGGCGCATCAGAGTCTGGATCATAACGAGACATTGAACGTGAGATGGGCAACAGTCGATCCCAATCCTGTCGCGCAGAAGAGGGAGGCGGCCAGGATTGATGAACAAGCCGCTGAGGCCATTCGACGGGCACTGCCAGCAAGCTATGTCGCCGAACTAGAGGGGAGGAAGTACGAAGGGGCGGATGGCGAGGAAGAGCGTAAAAGACGGAAGATTGAAGGCAGCTTCGGACTGCAAGGCTACCAGGCGCCCGATCACGTATGGTATGCGAGTGAGAAGGCGCGGATAGAAGGTGCAGAGCAACAGAAGCAGATCGAAGGAGTGCCAGAGGGGGAAGGGGAGCAGGAGGATGAATACGATGCGCCTCTGCAAATCACAGCTGGCAACACGCAATCAGACTCCAATGGAGGACTGCTTGGCGGAAGCACACTCGCGGCCCTGCAAGGACTGAAGGCCGATACAGGCCATGGTTCGAACAAGCCGCCGGACAAGCCTGCGGGACCTCTGGTGGATTATGGTAGCGACAGTGACGATGAGTGAAGGCATCTTTTTGGGAGACTACACTCTTTTACACGGTTCATGGCATTGAATGTCAATCAATGTCAATGAATGGATGCAAACTCAGTTCTCTCTCCCGCTTGTGAAAGCACCTCTTCTCGCCCTCTCGAGTCCTTTGGCAGGTGTTGATGCGAGATTTGGACAGTATCGCAGAGAACTGGCCTCGAAAGATGTCTGTCTGCCCGTGGAGGGGTGTTACCTACATGAGGTACCTACCTAGGTAGTAATGAAGCTGTCGAGAGGAGTGATTTTTTGCAATGGCGATTTCGACAATTACCTTACCTACCTAAGGTACAGTTTTTCGTCGTAGCAGACCGACAGATACTTGACTTTCTACAACGACATTCCTAGTGCCTTTTACTCCTTGCCTCTGGCTACATGTACGTGCTGTGTACCTTACTTGGAATACCTTACCGTTACCATAACT
Source organism: Sphaerulina musiva SO2202 (assembly GCF_000320565.1). Taxonomy (NCBI): domain Eukaryota; kingdom Fungi; phylum Ascomycota; class Dothideomycetes; order Mycosphaerellales; family Mycosphaerellaceae; genus Sphaerulina; species Sphaerulina musiva. The sequence goes on along the minus strand of NW_016017388.1, from coordinate 60,917 downwards.
TATGTTACACGCAGTTGATCACATGTGAGTGGGAGGTCCCAGGGATCCACAATTGAACACCCTTGCTTCACGTCTTCTCTCACGCGTCCTCGAGACTCTCGTCTGTTTGCCAACGTCGTCGGTCTTCTTGCCCAAACAACCAACGGGAAAACCAATCGAATTTCCCAAAATGCACCAACGAATCACGTATCTACTACCACCAGGCACGGGAGTCAACCCGTCTGATATTGACGCTGGCAAAGACCATCTGACCTTCGCCAAGGCCCACGATGCCGCAGTCGAACGCCGCATGACGCTCGGTCTCTCTGAGCTGCCGCATTATGTATGTGTCCGGACATATGTGTCAACGTATTTTCTCTCAAGAACAGCAGAATGACTGACTGACCAGCGTGTCAGGTCCAAGCCTTATTGAAAGACTTCCACGAACTGCACATCAGAGTCGTCTCGTCACGGAATCACCGCCTCCTCGCCCCTGTCCTCTCCAGACTGTCGCCGGGCATACATACCTTCTTCACGCCTCCCTCCAGGGAAGGAACGCTCGAGAACAACTTCTGCTTCGAACTCTCCTTGTTGCTGCGCTTGGATGAGAAGGAGCTAAAATGCAGTGCCGAGCCTGGAACTTATCCGAGGCCGCCTGTGCTATCCGAACGATTCTCAACCTCCTCCACCTACCAATTCTACCACGGTGTCGATGACCTCTCCCTCATCTCGCAGCGTATTGCGGAACAGTGGTGTCCCGGACTTCATGCTGCCTCAACTGCTGGTCAACTATGCAAGCTACTCGCAGACGCTTCCGACGCAGCATATGTGGACTACGATTACGATGTGATCAATCATGCTGTCACCATCGCCATTGTCTCAGCATCAACAGACATGGAGAAGACCGGCAAGGCACCCGCTCGTGTTCATAAGCTTCATCCTGACGACAGGCTCGAAGTCGGCATTCTGGCACCCGAAACGGCCGACGAACCAGAAGAGCTGAAGCTTGGTGGCTACCTGACTGTCGTGGGCGAAAGTGAAAAGCCAAGCGCAACATTGTTCTCTTTCCCAGCACGTCATCATCCTCTGCCTTCCCACGACCACACCTCCTTCACTGTTGGCTTTCAGAAGCCGAGTGGACTTCACCCAAAGCTCGATATCACCTTTCCAGCAAAAGACTTGAAGCCACCGAAACCAGAAACTTGTTCACTGCATGCCTACTGGACCACGCCTGCCGCGCTCTTTCTTGATCGCTACCAGTTAGGAGATGATCTATATCTTGCCTCGCAGAATCTTGTAGCGCTTCACGCTCTGAGTGGCGAAGAGGATCTCGAGCGACCAGCATGGGCCATCAACCAATGGGGATCTGCTGCGCTGATTGAACTGGCTTCTCCGAAAGCCGTTGATCAGATGAAAGGCACGTGGACTGTAACAATACCGACACACTTGCGCTACCTCAACGCTACATCGTCTCCAACTGGGCACGCGCCTGTAGATGTGCCTTGGCCGGTAGTCTTCTGGGCTTGCGAGGCAGAGGAAGGATTGAAGATGAGCACGAATCCTTTTGATCGAGTCAATATTGGATATGATGGACTTTTCGGGCCCAAGACCATGTTCTACCACATTCCCCCATCTCCTGACCGCGAAAGACTTGTCGAGCAGCTGAGTGTGCCTGTTCTTGATCCAGCTCAGGCTGCCTGGGTTCCTCTCGGCACCTTGCTTGCTGTGTTGGCTGGCTTTGGCTGGGTATGCTGGAAGTTGTTTGGCAGTGGACCGGCCGCGTCCTCCAGATCTCCCCAGACAAAGCTAGTAACGGAACCAGTGGCAAAAGCAGTCGTGGAAGAGAAGTCAGCCGCAACGAGATAGCTGGTCCTGGAAGGAGATGACAGGCCATATGTAAGTTTGAAGGCCGTCAATATCACCTTCCATCACAAGGGAACGCATATCTACCTACCAGCCTTGGCTAATATTTCTTGAAGTGTAGTCTCAACGAAAGCTCTCTAAGGCACTACTCGACGCCCTTGATTCTGCCATGATGCAATATGGAAGCACCTCCGAACCCGCCAGTGAGCCTTAGGCATCAAAAAATACACGCAACGGATGATGATACGCACCATCGCCAATACACTGTAGAGGTTTATGAACAATCAGAAATCCTATTTCTCTCTCGCAGGAGGAGACCTACGGAGTACCAGATTACCTGCTCGACTTTCTGGATATGAAGAACAACATCAACAGTACGCTGCATCAAGCGGAACTCTTTGCAAGAGTTGAGCTTAATAGTAACTGTCTGGAGTTTTGAAGGAGGGCATGTTTGCTGTTGAGTATAGATGGGTCGAAGCGTGTTGAAAAAGCATTAAATAGACTGGTCCTGCTACGGAGACATGGTAGAGTGGGACTAGTGAGTATTCCGGAACGGTGGCAGAATGATCAGATCTGCTCCTACAGGACCACAGAGTAGGATAATAAGAGAACGGAAAGACCGTCCGTCGACTCAACATAGGCAATATCACATGCCAGATCCTGATGCATCCATGGATGTTCAACTGCTCGTGCTGTTCATGACAGTGCCAGCAGATCCTGAGGCACATCCCTTGAAGCTATTCGAAGTCTGATGCCTCGGACGTCTATTCAGAGCAGAAACACGCGAATTGCTAGAATATGGCCATTGGTTTGTGTTATTGTGTTGTTCAGGTTGTGGTAATCCATGGATGTGCTTGCCCGTGGATGTTGTGTCCGCGGCTTTTGGCAGCAACCATCACGTGACAAAAGTCTTGACTTACACTTTTGTACACAGCGACTTCACCTTTCAGGCAATTCCTACAAACATCCTCGCAGCTCATACGCAAAGTGCTTGCTCGTAGACGCCAGCGTAAGTGCCATCTTCCTTTGCGCTTTCTGCTTCCTGTCCTCCCGCCACCAACATACAGTCTTCGTCATGGACGACCAAGAGCCAGAAGTTGAGCAGGACGATGAGCTTCAAAAGTTCCTAGGCACTTCGTCTTTTGGAAAGCAATCACGAGCTGCGAATGTTCAGAAGCAGGTCGACCTTAGCAAGCGGCAGACACACGGAGCTTCACAGCATCGAGTCCAGGACTCGAAAGACCCTGGTCAAGAAGAGAAGGATGATGATGCCTCTGATAACGACGACGACGAGGACGACGAGGACGACGACGACGACGATGATGATAGCGACGATGAGGACGACGAGTACCCTGTATCGCACGAGATGATCATCAAGACACACGATCGCGCGGTGACAGCGACGACGATAGACCCATCAGGCGCAAGATTGATTACAGGCTCAATGGACTGTACCATCAAATTTCACGATTTTGCTTCCATGACACCTACAACGATCCGCGCGTTCAAATCCGTTGATCCCAATGCCTCGAAAAGCTCCGCGACTGTGGAGAATCATCCTGTCAGCCAAGTCATTTTCAATCCTCTATATGCAGGCCATATCTTGGTCGCGACAGCTCTTCCCCAAGCAAAGATTTTGACCAGAGATGGAGAGGCTGTTTGCGAGTTTGTCAAGGGCGATATGTATCTGCGAGATATGCATAATACGAAAGGACACATCAGTGAGGTCACGACGGGATGCTGGCATCCTACAGACAGAAACTTGTGTGTCACAGCAGGAACGGACAGCACGCTTCGCATATGGGATATCAATAACCCTCGTCAACAGAAGGAAGTCATTGTGCACAAGTCGCGCGCAGCGGGATCAGCAGGGCGGACCAGAATGACAGCAGTGGCCTGGGGCTCGCCTATGCAAGGTGGTAACAACCTGCTGGTAGGTGCTGCTCTCGATGGCAGTTTGGTCATGTGGAGTGGCGAGGGACCTTATGCACGGCCAGCGGCAGAGATTCGAGACGCACACACTACCAACACGTGGACGAGCGGCCTCGATATTGATTCTGCAGGCCGCATGGTCGTGACAAGAGGAGGCGACGATACGGTCAAGCTGTGGGATACACGAAAATTCAAGCAGCCTGTCGCCACCATCTCACATACTTCGACATCAGCACAATATCCGACGAGCAACATCCGCTTCTCTCCCACCTCGACCAGTATTCTCACGGGCTCGCAAGAAGGCAATCTTCACATCTTCAACCCAGGCACCCTCAAATCCGAATTAGTCACGCCTGTCACGCCCAACTCACCCCTCATTTCCGTCCTCTGGCACCCCAAGCTCAACCAAATAGTCACGGGTTCCGCCAACGCGGAAACGCATATCCTGTACAACCCCAACACATCCTCCTCCGGCGCCAAAACCGTCATGTCCCGCGCCCCCAAGCGCCGCCACATCGACGACGACCCCAACTTCACCACCGACCTTTCCAACGGCATCTCCGGCGACGCCATCATCACACCCGGCGGTGCCGTTCCCAGCACATCATCCTACTCTTCCCGCCACCCGACCGTCGGCCTCACCGCGAGTGGACGCTCTCGCGATCCCCGCCGACCGCATATTCCCCAGACAACGCCATTTGCCAAGGGAAACCCCGACGAAGACTATGTCAAATCGCAAATTCCGTTGAGTTCGTTGCGAGATGAGGATCCTCGAGAGGCGTTGTTGAAGTATGCGGACAAGGCGAAGAATGATACCATGTTTACGAATGCGTGGAAGACGACGCAGCCCGAGACGATTTATCGAGAGTTGAGTGATGATGAGGATGGGGAAGAGGGGCCAGAGAAGAAGAGGGTGAAGCAGTAACATAGATGTGAATAAAATGAAATGATCGTGATATCATCGCTGCATGCATGCATGAGACAGAGAGAAACGCCATCGCTGTGTCACATTTTATCTTTTTTCTTTCCCATTCGACCTGCCACCCTTCCTCACTCCATCACTCACTCGGTCGCTCGGTCAGTCGGTCACTCATTGCACATCCGGTAACCGTACGGCGATATCTCCAGACTGTGTGATATATCGTACCCATGGCAGGGAAGGGTATTGCAACTACATCACCACCAGAGTCAGTCAGTCAACAACTGGGCTGCCAATATAGAACAAACGACAACAAAATGACAAAAACAGACACAGACGTACCTTGGGCTCAATAATCTTCAAATACCGCACTTGAATCCCCGAAGTGGTAAAGTAGGGAATTTCGAATTTGACTCCAATCGGTCGTTTGCCTTTGCCACTTCCCCCGACTCCTCCCATGCTTCCTCCAAACCCACCCATCATGCCTCCACCACGCTCTTCGTCGCCCTTGACCGACGGAAGACCGAGTTCGGCGCGCATGAGGAATTCTTTACCGCCGCCGAATTGTTTGATCTTCCACACAATGGACGAGGTTTCGGGGGCGTAGTGGACGGATCCGATGTTTGTGCGAAAGCGGGGAGTGTCGGCGTCGTCGGGGACGGGGATGGAGATTTCCACGTTGTTGGCGGTGGAGCGTCGTTTGAATTGTGCTTTGGCCTGAAAAAAGGAGAAAAGGGAAAAGGGAGAAAAGTCAGTATCGATCGCAGCAGCATCTCAGGAAAAAAAAAGTTTGGGGGAGGAGCTTGCTCTTACCTTTAACATATACTCGATTCTGCTTCCCGAGTGGCTTTCCACGATACACTCGACCCAGATCAGCGGCTTGACCTGCGTGTTGAGTCGATATGACATGAGTTCAAACTCTCCATCGGGCGGGATGAACGATATCGTCCGGTCGTTTTCAAATCTCGATAACCTCACACATTGGTGAAATTTGACGTCTTCCATCTCCACAGCTTTACCCCTCGTCGCTCTCCCGGTCGTCTCAAACATAACTTTGTCGTTCAATCCTAACCTCAACTCGGGCATTCCCGAAAGATAGCACTTCATCTTGACCGCTCCCAGAATCTCCGATCGCAGCACATTGCCCTGACTGCTCACGAGAAGATTGAGAGATTCCACCACATCCAAAAACACTTCGTTCTTTCGGTAACGGATACCCTCACTTCTCCATGACACGGCATTGGTCACCGCGATAGGTGGTCGCGGTTGGACTTCCAATTTATGTGACTCCTGCGTGATGTACTCTTGAAGGATCTTGGTCTCGGTGGTCTGCGGATAACCGAAATCCAGCATTTCATCGAGGAGCTCATAAATGACGACAAAGTTATCCCTGATACTCTCTTCTTCCAGCTCTTTAAAGTATTCTGTGAAGACTTCCACAATGCGGTGGAGGAAGAGGAGGATTTCGGCCGCATTGGTATTCTTTTTCGTCAGGGCCAGCAGATAGAGGTTGTTATGTCGGATGTAGAGGTAGTTGATGCCTTCATCAGAGAAGCAAGGTGGTACGGAGGAGGACTCTTCTTCGGCTTCAGACAGGAGAATGGGGAACTTCTCGACGGCGCTCATGGGAATATCTCCGCGGTAGTTGCGCGCCAGGAGGGTCTTGCCCTTGAGGTCGAGGAAGAAGATCGCCGAGGCCATGTTGGCGGCGGCGGCGGCGGCGGCGGTGGTGGTAGTGGTGTGTGGGCTCGAGGCCCGGTATGATGACTGGAGGTGGAGGTGGAGGTGTAGCGGGTGGTGCTTGTTTGCTTGCCGTGGAGAGTGGGAGTGGGAATGGCAGTCGTGTGAGTGTGCGTGTGGATGGTATCAAGTACTGTAAGGTATGGTCAAGTGTTGGCCTCTGGCAGCTCCCGCGTTGTTGTTAGCTTCCCATTGACGCTCCTCTAGAGGTAAGGTTGTAGAGGCGCGACGTGAGTGGGAGTCGATGTCTTGGCCCTTGTTCTGCTGCCATCTCTCCATCCATCACCGCCGAACAAAGAACTCCTCCGACACACCACACCAGAGCAAACACACACACACCCACACACTCCTCAGCGCACGCATAATGGCGTCGCTACTCAAATCGCGCCTCTCCCACGCGTCGTCCAATTGCAGTCTCACCTCGCTCGAATCTGCTCTCGCCAGCTTCCGCATCTCTCCCGCCGTATGTACCAATAGCCGCATACCGACAGGACGAAGAAACGCATCGCATCAAGCCCAAGGACGAGCCAACGGCGCCAAAGATGGCCCAGGAAAGCGACTGGGAGCAAAGAAGAGTGGAGGTCAATACGTCGTGCCCGGCAACATTCTCTTCAGACAACGAGGGACGCTATGGTTCCCAGGCGACAACTGCTACATGGTATAGCTGATACTTCTACACGATAGATGGGAGCATGATACTGACGGGAACAGGGACGAGATCATACCATCCACGCCGGTCAACCAGGCTACGTGATCTACTACCGCGATCCTCTAAAACACCCGCACCGGAAATACATTGGCATCGTATTTGACCGTAGCCAGACCCTCCCGCAAGCACCAAATACCCCTCGAAGACGGAAACTGGGCATGCTCGCCTACCAAAACCCCAAGACAGCAGTATCATCACCAGGAACTACAGGCGGACTGACCTTCGCCGCGCCACCGGACACACCTGGTGCCGCATCCTCACCTGCGACCATCATCAAAGATGTACCAAACGCCTCACGAGACGTCACAGTCATGCGGGGCCCCAAAGGAGAGCAACAGGAAATCAATTATCGTTTCATCCCGGGGAGGTACATGTATAAAGAAGCCAATTGGGAGATTGGAAGAGCTGCGGAAAGGAGTAAAGTTGCCATGGCTGTAAAGCCTTTCGTACCAGGCGATAGATTTGCGGCGTGGAGGAAGAGAAATGCAAGAAAGGCGAGGTCTGCGGAGAGGAGGGCCCTGAGTAGAGGCGGAAAGAAGGCGAAGAAGTAAAACGTACCGATCACGAGGGAAAAAAAGACTTGTACAGATACTTTGTCATGTGTATGATGGACGGCATCCAGATGCGCTGTCGATGATATTACAGGTGGTATGAGATGACCACACTCTACAATCATGCTTCACCCGTTGTTGATTTGGTCGTGGGCATGGCTGCTGACTTATAACACAGTCCTGTCTGCTGCACAGCACACCTGATGCGTGCAATCATCTCATCTCACAGGCAAGGCATAAAATCTCTGATCTAATCGTGTAGAAAACACTAAACCAAACCAAACCACATCTTCATCCCACATCTTCGTCGGCATCATCAGCCCACCATTCATATTCCAACAAGCGTTTCCCACCCCTTTGCCAAAAAGTTCAGCTATGCTTCCTCTCCTCTCTTTCATCACTCTTACTTTGGCTACGGCGTCTTGCATCCGAGCAAATCCTCATCCCCTACTACTCCATCACGAACGAAGCGAAAGTTCTCCCGAACAGATATGTGAAAAGACGGGCCAGGGTAATATATGCTTCGATAACAAAGTGGTGGGTTTTCTTTCTTTCCTTCTTTTGCCCCCTCCCAAACACGACTATTAGGGTTCCCTTGGTCACTTAGTGGAAATGGTGTTGACTGACCGACTGACTGTCTGATGACATCTATTGTTTCTCACAGTACGATTGCGAAGAGCAGAAAACCACGAGTATCTGCACATACTGTGTTCCGAATCCTATTACAGGGAAGACACACTGCGTGGGTAAACAGCCAGTCCCACTGGGAGCGGAAGCGCAAGCTGGTGTCCAGTCAGATGAGCTGGATCATGGAGAGGCGGGGGGTGATATTTCACCTCCTGTACGACGTGATGCTGCTGTTGTTGCTGCTTATGATACCGACGATAGTACTGAAGAACACGCTACCCCTGATGCCTTTGTGGTAAGGAAACGAGAGGTTGAGAACAATGATGATGCTGTTTCTACACGAATTCTGTGTGATCGAAGAACAAATTCAACGGATCAGATTTGTCTGGGGAGTACCATTGTGAGTTGGCTTCTTTCTCTTTCACTCTTCCTTTCGCCCTCCTTACACTTTTTATCTCCTCTTCCCTGCTTTCTGCTGTGTGCCCAATGTGAAAGCTGACGAGATGACCGCCAGCATGACTGTCTCACAAACTCTACCATCCACGATTGTGGCGGAAAGAGTCTTTGCCGTGAATTGAAAACAGAGGATTTGGAATTCGTCCATGAAAACAAGAATCCTTGGTGTATCACTGAAGAGGAACGGGACTTTGGGCTACTTCCGAGACGTGGGCAGAATGAGTTCACAACAGCGCAGAAGATGGGGTTTCGGGAGGAATGTGCGGGTTCAAATCAAGGGAAGGAGAATGGGGCGGCGCGGGAAAATCATGCTATGGAGTCGATTTGTGTGAAAGTTGATCGTCCTGATGGTGGTGGGAGGAAAAGGGGTGGAGATGGAGATGATGATGGGGTTGGAACAGGGACTAACGCTACCACCTCGATGGTTGGCGCAGTAGTACGTCCCATCTTTTTTTTCTATTTCCACTCCTCATCACCTTTCCCATGAATGATACTTCCTCTTCCTCTTCATCACCACCACCCAACTAACGATAACTCGCAGTACGACTGTCCCACCCAAAGCACAACATCCACCTGTGCCCCCGTCCGAAACACCACTCTAGTCACACAAATGCGCACCAAGGGACTTTGCCAACAATTATACATTCCCAAGAGAATGGCGAAGTGTGTGGATGAGAAGGAATTGGAGAGTCAGTATGAGGCGTTGAGACAGTTTGTGAGAGTTGCTGAGGATGGGGGAGCTTTGATGGGGACGAGGAAGAAGGTCGGGTTGACGATGCCGACTGGTGGAGTGGGTGCGTGAGGAGGTATCATTATAGGGGATGGATGGGGGGTGGAGGCGGTCGAGAATTAGAATATCTACTTAGGAGGTACCTCCTAAGGTTATAAGTGAATTGAGCAGATGGACACGGAGAATGGCGGCGATAAGATCCGCCAAGACACTAAGCTCACTCCGTCATCATCGCATGCTTTGGCATGTGAAGCTCTCTCTCTCTCTCTCTCTCTGTCTGCTCTCTAGAACTATCCTACTTCTACCACCTACACCTTCACTACTTCAACCTCACCACCGCCATCTCGCCACTGTCAAAATCGACGCCGAAATACACCTACACACCTCTACCTCTCTCTACCTCCGCCTCCGCCTCCACCTCCACCCTCCACCTCCGCCCCCAATAATCATGTCGTACTATTACGATGAGACCGACCCTTTGGCCATGTATCGCGCCGGCATGATGCGCGCGGGCGGACGTCCACGCAAATTTGACGAGTACTACCGTTGCTATCCCATCGCCATGATGCCCGGACCAGAGCGCGAGTCTGCAAACCACGGCGGCAAGATCTTCCTCCCTGCTTCCGCCCTCGACAAGCTCACCCAACTGCACATCGAATATCCCATGCTGTTCGAGCTCATTAACGGCACAAAAAGCACGAGCTCACACGCCGGTGTGCTCGAGTTTACCGCGGAAGAAGGCAGATGCTATCTACCCTTCTGGATGATGCAGACGCTAGCGCTGGAACCGGGTGATTTGATCCAGACGAAGAGTACCAGTCTGCCGCCTGGGAGATTCATCAAGCTACAGCCACAAACTACGAACTTTCTTGACATCTCAGATCCAAAGGCCGTGTTGGAACAGGCGTTCAGAGGGTTTGCGTGCATGAGCAAGGGTGACATCTTCACATTCAGCTACAATGACACCGTATACGAGATCGCGGTATTGGAGGTCAAGCCAGAAGGCGAAAAGAGCGCAATCAGTGTGCAAGAGACAGATCTGGAGGTTGACTTCGCGCCACCGATCGGGTACGAAGAGCCAAAGAGAAGTGGGACAAGCACGCCCCGCAGCGGCAACTCGAAGTTGGGCGGCATGGGCGGCGGAATGCACATCGAAGGCAGCATGGCACAGGCCATCAACTACAGCGCGATCAAGCCCGACTCGGATCAGGCTGCTAAGGGACACGACAACGCCTCCTCGCACTTTTCTGGAGCTGGACAGAGACTTGTTGCGAAGAAGGGTAAGACAGCAGCGAATGCGACACCGCGATCCACGTCGGGATCGAGCACGCCCATATCGAATGCTGGCGGATCATCTGTGACTATCCCGGGAATGGTTGCCAAGAGTACGAAGAGACGTAATGGACCCCAACCGCTCAGACTTCCGCCGGGTAAACTTTTCTTTGGGTATGATATCAAGCCACTCAAGAACAAGGAAGAACAGTCGAAAGAGGAACAAAGCAAGAAGGTCAACTTCGAGGGGCAGGGCAATACACTTCGTAAGAAGAAGTAGTAGTAGTGGTAGTAGGATCCCTCTGCCTTTTTCGAAGGATGACTTTCATGTCAACTCAGAGCACCATCTGCTGCTGCTGCTGCTTCTGGGTAGCTACCAGCATTCAGGCGCCTAGCAGCGCATGAATTTTCACGATTTTTGGCAACTTGCGAGTGCATCCATCTAGCGAGGCGTTTTGGGGAAGACGGTCGACCCAGGCATGGGGAGAAAAATAATGCAATTTGTGTGATGGATGTGTGGTAGGAGGTATGTAGGTAGGTACATGAGCTCCAGATAGCTAATCTACCTGACCTTACCTACTCACACCTACTACCTACCACTCTGAAAGCATGTGTACATTTTCCCACCCTTTGTTTTTCTCGGCTCATGTCGATTCCCCATTCCCGCTTCTGTGTGGTCAAATGGTACATTTTAATAGCTACATGCATGTATGAGAGGATTTTTTGACGTATACATATGTACCCGGTACCTATGGATATCTACCTTGTGCCTGTCTATATGGATGGCGATTCTCCTCTCCAGAGATACAACACCAGGAGAAGTGAGTTACTATAAGTAGAATGGCTAAAATTTCCCAAAAAAGAGATGTATAAGAGGTATCGATTCAACACTACAACTTATAATTACTTTGACCTACTTACTCTACCCTAGGTATGTAGGTACCTACCTACGGTTTCCAATCAATCGCTTACCACTCACTCCCGGTCCCTTTGATGATGATGATGATGATGATGATGATGATACCATTCGACATCTGACATCTGACATCTGACATATTGATATCCTGCTCTGACTGACACACTTTGCGTGTTACTGACGACTGCTTGCTTCCTTGCTCATCAGTGAGTGCTTCTCTCTCTCTTTCTTTCTGATCCTAGTGCAGCAATTTCGGCAATGCCTACTACGCTTTCCCCCCCCCCCCCGAAAAACGCACATGGAAATCAACACCAAAATTGACAGAACCAAGCTCACTCAACCAACACCACTCCTATACCCGACATGATTGCTGATCAACAATCACCGTCGCTCAAACGCCCCTATAGTAGTCTCGTGCTTTCTCTTCCTCCTCCTGCTCCTCCTCCTCTCCCTCCTTGATCGTCATGGGCATGATGTTCTTCTTCTGCCAAATATGACAAGCCGCTTTCTCGACCGATCCAATCATCATCGTCGGACAAAAGGACAGGAACACCAAGTCGATGAACGGGACTGCTGCTGCTGCTGCTTACGACGACATGCCCAGGATTGTCACGCATCTGCGGAGTGTCGACAGCGCCATCCAGTCCAGAATCACTCGCAACACTACCATCATGGCTTAGCATGGCAGCTCCCTAATACTGCGAATGCTTGCCATTCACCTCTTGCTTGGCATCCGGATCATCCTTCCCGCCATCACCGCCACCAAGATATCTCTCCATGAACTGCACATAATCATACTTGGGCAAATCTCGATCCTCTTTCAGGTCGGGCCCCTTGTGTATAGGCATACTCTCCAACAACTCCTTGACGACCTCGTCCGGAATGAGACTGTGGGTCAGATCCAATTCCGTGACATAAGGCTTGCCATCAGCGACTTCTCGGAACGATTCGAAAACCTGCTCGGCCGTATTTTGGTCTTCGGTGACATCGACCATGAATCGGATAAATTGCTCAAACGACACGGATCCGCCTCGACCAGCGACTTCGAGAAAGCGTTCGTGCATTTCCGTTTCATCGTACACGAGACCGAGAGAGGCCAGGGCGGCGGAGAACTCGAGCTCCTGGAGACTGTTGGATAAGTCGCGATCAAAGTGACGAAAGACTGATTCGAATTCCTCCAGCTGAATAGGCGTCAGGTTCGTCATTTCTCTCGCCACCATTTGGTTATCCAGAAAGGCGAGTTTTTTCTGCACCGAACTTCGCACCAGACTGAGCTCGTAAGCCAGTTCGTCATATGTATATGTCGTGTAGTCGTTTTCTTCAATATTGGCTTCCTGACATTGTGTGTCCAAACTTGCGATGATATCGAGGTATTGATCCAAGGGCGGAAGGTTTCTCGAGATTTGTGACGTGTGCTCGAGTTGGTCTTCCACCTCGCCTTCCAGGCCGGAAATGCTGACGCTGATAGTTTTGAGCGCCAGGGCAAAGTCGTTAGCTTTGTCGGCAAACGACTTTCGGAGGTTGTTCTTGATGTCGCGAATCGTGTTGTTGATGACTTGGGATCGCGTACGTTCGGCTTCCATGAGGACACTCCACGCATCGTCCAATGCTTCCAGGCTGAGCTCAGCAGGGGGCTGGTACGGCCGTAGTCGGTATGTATTGAGCTTCGTCTTGATGTTGCCCAGCATGCCCGCCAGTTCACTCTTCTCGGCCACCCACTCTCGCTTGCTCTTTTGCTTGTATAGCGTGAACTGCCGACTCTGCTCTTTCGCATCCGCGTACGTCCCATCACACTGCGCCTTCTCCCACTCCTCTCTCCTCGCCACGATCGAGGCCAGGAGTGCCTTCATCCTTCTCTCGTAGTTGTTCTGCATCTCCCAGGCGCCCTGCATATTGCTCACAAACTTCTCCACTCTCCTCCCAGCATTCTCCACCTTCTCCATTTGCGAGAAAGCATGGAACCAGTATGCGATATAAGTCATCAGCGACCTCTCATCCGGCTTGGCAACATCGGCCACATCCTCCACATCCAACAGCTCGGGAATCCCAATCTCTTTACTCGCGATATCGAATGCCAGCTTCATATTCCCCTTGTGATCACTCTTATCCAACTGATCGTAGTCAATCAGATCTGGACGATGTATATCCAGCAGCGCACAAAACGCCAACCCATCGTTCCAACTACTCGAGAAATCCCGCACTTCTACCTCATCATAACACGCCGTCTTCCTCTGACACCACAGCAACAGCCCCTCCCTTGCGCTCAAGCCCTGATCATTGATATCGCTGATGGTGAAGCGGAGAATCAAGGTCCAGATCAGACCGAGGATAATCTTCCGATTCCCATCCACGACATCTTCCGCTCCAATGTTGGTCAGCTGAATCTTTCTCGACTTGATAAAGTCCAAGGCGATGTTGACGTTTTCGAAGCGCTGCACGCGCAGTTTCGGTCGCGCTGCATATCGGCCAAGGGATTCTTGGGAGAGGATTTCGAGGAGGTGGATGAGGATGACGCCGTCGCTGAGGTCACTGACGAGGTTGTCAAGATGGAGGTCGCGCGTTTTGAGTTTGTTGTTCAGCCTGGTCACGACGACAGATGTCAGTTCCGTATCGCCTGAGGTGGGTCCCTGTCATCGGGCTCTATCTACATGGGGGGATATGGTGTATTTGGGTAGACAGATGCTGGGTATGTGGTGATGGTAGGGAAGAGCAGGCCTTACCATTTCCCAAACGTCTTTTCTTGGACTTTGACCCTATGCACGTCGAGTCATCAGCATCCGTTCTCCTTCTCCTCCTCCGAGAAAGCTGTGTCTGCCAGTCTGCCAGTCTGTCTCACCAAGATTGCTCAAGCACAGCCATCTCGTGCGGCCACACTGCGCATATTCCAAGACGCTCGAGTTTCCCTTGGCGATGCAGGCGGGAATGTGTCCAGTACGAGATGAGGTGGTGGCACTGCGAGAATATGGATACTGTGGGTGTGTGTATGTGGTACAATCGTCGTTAACGGTGTTGTGGTGGTGGTAGTGGTGGGCGGCAGAGGAGGATCATCATCAACAGTGGAAGGGTCTCGAAGTAGGAGGGGGCGAACACCAAAAGTCGGCCCAGTGACACCCGCGCAGCTGATCCTGGCCCCCGAGCGAGTTACCTCCTGGAACTACCTCCTAGGTGGTAATCAAAACTAACTCCTTCACCACGACGCCAACACCTCATACACTACTGCTCCGATCTGCCTGCACCGAGAGAGCAATCAATCATTTGGCTGCGCGCCGTTTGTTGACGACTGCTGTAGCAATACTAAATACTAGTACAAGCATCTCATACAAAGCCTTTGCGGGTATCTTTTTGCCTCCAACAAGAACAACAACAAGAAGGAAAACGTGTGTGTATAGGCGCTCTTGCGCTGGTGTTGGAGCACAGTGCAGCGCGCACGAGGAAATCATGCCCCAAAAAGACTGTCCGGGCTTCCTCATGTTTTGCACCATGTCTCTGTGCTCATCATCCATCTCTCCCCAATTTCGTGGCCATCCATTTTTCAATTTCATATTTGCATCTCGCTTCTGTCCCTCCTCAGTTTGACATTGCGGTCATAATTCACATAACACATTCCTCTCGCCATCACATTCAACATTAAATCCATGTGTGTTCCTGCTCCTCTTCTTGCGGGAGCGGTGGAGCCGCCATCCGACTCGCACTTCGCGTACTCGATCTTCCTCTCTGCACCACTCTTCCACTCTGGAAGAGCAATGCTCGGTCGCCAGAAGTGGCCGGCCTTCTCATCAGAATCGTGTCACTGACGGAGCGATCAGAAATGCTCGGCCTAGCCTGCACTTCCACACTTGACTTGGGCTCTTCCCTCCCATCAGGACTGTGGGGTACACTCTCCAGCGTTCGAAAGATGCCAGAAGTGGCGCTCTTTCGGACACTCGCTCGCTTCCTGCTGTACGTGGAGCAGTGGAGCAGGTCAGGGATCGATGAAGTCGAAGCAGAAGACCATCTCGTAGACATTGATGACACCGACGCCGAAGTGTTTTGGAGAGATCGTCCAGAAGAATCGAAAGAGCTGTACGAAGAGCTCTTTCGATGTCTGTTGCCACCTGTTCTGGTCGATTCGGGATCGCTCAGATACTCGGGAATACAGCTATCAAATGCAGGAAAGTAGGACTGCATACCATACGGAGACTTTTTCCCTTCATCCGCTGCTGCAAACCCCACCGAATCTGTAGTGAGACTGATAGCCGGAGGGGTGCTCACTTCAGCATGCTTACTGATCTCCACTGGCAATGGCGGAGTCTTGGCCGACAATTTGTCTGTAGAAGAGTTTCTTGCGGCCAAGAAGCCACGATGGCCGACGGAAGACCCACGCTTGTGATGGAGCGGTTGGCCGTCTTCATCGAATAGTGGTGGTAAGCCCGATGTGTTCATTGGAGCCTCGCCTCCTGCCAATGCAGAAGGTTCGTCTATCCAGCCCGAAAGACGCACACCCCCACCTCCACTGCTGTCGGGCGAGGACCCATCTGGACTCGGATCTGGCAGTTCTTCCTTCGTGGGGGGCATGAATGGCGCGTACTTTTCCCAGTCAAAGTCGCAAGTCGCCTCTGCTTCCTGCTCAAAAGCAAAGTCGATGTCATCCTCCCAATCCAGACCGACAGGAATGTCCGAGAAGGCCCGTGTAGAGGTACTACTGTGCGCCGTTGGCGCAGCAGATTTGCTCGATCGCTTGCTCTTCTGTGAGGCTATGCTGGCTGGATAACCTCCTGCGTTCACACCAGATGCTGGATGAAACCGCTGCCCCATACTGAGGCGACTTGATGCGAGTGAAGTCTTGGAAGGCTTCTGCCCAACCATAGCAGCAGGCTGTTCTTGTGGGGGAACAGGTGGTAGGGGCTGCTTTTCGCGGAAACTTTGTCCCAAAGGTCTTCCGCGCACCGGCATGGTGGGTCGATCCTCGCATGATGGCGATGGGTCACGTGAATGTGTCAGCTGAGAAGAAGAATCAAAAGAGGCTTTTGTATGGAGATGTGGAATCGTGTGCGAGGCACTGCTCGACGAAGGCGAGTTCAATGCGGGTGACGAAGAAGAGGGTCGTGGCACGCGTTCTGGTGACCTGAGGGCCGGTCGCTCATTGAAGTGTTCCTCTACGTTGAATTTCGTCTCCAGGGCTTCATTGAACGTGGTCTCGTCGACACTCGGGCTGCCACGATGTCGCGAGGGGATCACTTGCTCATGTGGCGACGATGTGGACTGCAAGAGAAGACGCGAATGCCGGATCTTGTCGGCCGGAACGCCTTGTAACGCATGACCTTGGGCATCAAAGTCTAGCAGTCTGTTGCTCAGTGCTTTCTCGTCCACAGTTTCCAGTCGTGTAGGCAGGTTCTTTCGATCAGTATGCCCGACGTGGTGAAAGTTGAATGGCGACGATATGGAGGTCTTCTTCCGGTGATGGTAGACTAAATCCCATGTTAGCGTGCTGTAGAGAATGCAACTAAGGCGTGCATATGCGATGATGACTGACAATCGCTCTCGTCCCTGAAGTCTTTGGCACCGACGTTGCCCTTGGCTTCAGGTGGTGGTGTGACTTCTTCTTGCAGAGGAGATGTGAATGGGATCAAGCCGACATTGGGGGCCTGGTGGCTTTGTCGCGATCGTTTCGTCGTCGGCCGCGAACCTTTCCTGCCACCAAAGATGGAATGTCGAATGCTCTCTATCTGATCCGACGTCTTTCTCCTGGCATGATCGCTCCCCGAAGTCATGGGCCGTCGGGGTTGCGCTTGTGGGACGGAGTCGAACGCAGGCAGTTCATCTTTGTGCGTAGACATGGTGGCCTGTAAGGGCTGCATCGGCGGTTTGCGCGTTGCAGCATCTGAACTGGAGCGTCCAAAGAATGAGAGACGTTTTCGCCGCGTCAACTCTCCCGCTGGAGAGGCGTGTGGTTCGGAGTCCTTCTCGATCCATGGTCGCGTCGGCGTGGGTCCTTTGGGGTCGCCAGCTGCCATGTTGATGTTGTCGAAAGATCGATAGTGATTCGGATCCGTCAGACTGCTGGCCGCCGCTTCTCGAGGCATTGATGTCATGGTGTTACCGCTCCTCCACTGTGAGCATCCCGTCGCCGTCCTTTTTTCTTGGGCGTTCGATCAGCAGAGTCGCGGGTGCTAGAACTACCTCCGATGGGACGGTCAAAGCTACGTCGCCGAAGGTTTGGCGGCGCAGGATGCTTATTGTGCAGCCGAGCCCGATTGCGTCGGTGGTGCAAAGGGTCGTAGAGATCGAGGGACCAAGGCGTGCACTAGGGGCGCCGGAGATTGGTGACGAGGTATTTGGAAGTGCGTGTAGTAGGTGAAGGTACAGGTAGTGAGTGCCGTGAGTGGGAAGGTGGGTGAGGATGGAGTGGTGATGAGTACGGTAGGTACGAGACATCGGGGGGCGGCAGCTCTGCGACTACATGTACCTACCTCCCTCCTTCCTGGGTATACGTTCCTGCCTACTCTGGGTGTGCAGGACTGCAGGTGCGACAGTGCGACTACCTGATCCACCATCCTGGGCCGGGCTGGTGTGTGCGACCAGGATCCCGGCGTTGGTTGCAACTCGGACAACCCTGTCTAGGCGCAGGAACGCAACGCTTGCGGAGCACTGCAGGAGGAAGCAGCGAGCCTGAAGCGTGTGACTGCCCTGTGCACAGTGTGCCGGCGGCGGGCCCATGTCAGGGAACGAACCTACAGTAGACATACGACGAGGGAGGGGACCGTCTACAGTTAGGCCTTGAATACTTCGCGCTGAATTATCGATAATTCAACCTGTCTTATCCATAAGACAGTTTCAATTATATAATTAAGATCGAATACCTCGGAGTAAGCTATAATTGAGCCTAATTATCGAATTATCGGAATTATGCTCAAATTATAAAAAGTGAGCTATAATTGAGCTCAATTTTGAAAAGCGAGTTCAATTTTCTTCTGCTTACTTTTCAATCTCGCTTTTCTCCTCTATAAAGGCCTACGTACGCTCTACGACGCCAATCTCCTCCTAATTGTAGCCTAGCGTATACGTTACCTAATATCGCGATAGCAGACCGTCTAGAAAGTCGTAATCTAGAGGATATTACGATGCTACTATATGTCTAGACAGTATTGCAGGCTATCCGAGTTCTTACCCTTAAAGGCTAGGCCCTACGGTATCGCCTAGCTAGCGTAATAACTACTCTTGTCGCGCTAGAACTAGGCTTATAGTAGACGAATATTATACTAAGTAGTCCGCCGGAATATTCGTATACTACAACAAGGCTCCGTTAGCTAGTCCTTAAGGCCTTGGTTTCTATACTAATAAACGATTATAGTCTTACCTACGGTCGTAAAGTAAGCGCTACAGAGCAGGTCGTTATCTTCCTTAACTCGGCTGTATACAAGACTACGAACAATCGGGTACGGCAGATCTACTAGTACTCGCCTCTTACTATACGACGAGCTATCCTTAAGGTTAGTAGGCTATGTTGTTAGCTCTATACCGATATTGTTATACAGCTAGACTGCGACGCTATTATACCTTCCGCTATTATGTCTAACCCGAAGCTATAGCTATATCTCTCTAGCTATATAGGAGCTCTTAATAGATCTTACGTCCCTTTTAAACCAAAGCTAGTTAAAAACGCTAGTGCCTATCGTAACCGTAAGGGCGGCCTATCTCAGAATGTACTAGTATACTATAACTTTAATAGCTATTATACCTTCGTTCTACTAGGTTAGGAGGGCTCTGCAAATAATAGTACGGTACTTAGGGACGCACTAAGGAAGGGGATGTATATTCTAAGTAGTCGCTATTATCTAGCGGATAGCGGCTATTCGAAAAACCTAGCCTATATCCTCGTACTATATTAGAAGACAAGATACTACCTCCGAGAGTAGCTCGTATCAGAGCAGAAGCTAGAGACTAAGGAGGAGCTCTTCAACCTACGCTATAGTTAGCTACGCAATATAATTGAGCGTAATTTCGGGATTAATAAGGAGCGCTAGCCTATTCTCCGTAATAGTCTAAATAAGGGGTATAGTGCTCTATAGCAGTCTCGCTTTGTGTGTACTCTTCTAGCTCTTTATAACTTTATTCTACGTAATAGCTAGCTAGTCGAGAGCGAAGAGTTTATATAGCAGCTACCTAATATAGACGTTGGCTTTGACGAGGCTAGTATAGTCGAGGATACTATAGCAGAGACTGATCGTAAGTTAATAGCGATAAGAAGCAAGATATCGGTATACCGTAACAAGGTAGCAACCTCGATATAGCGGGATTATCGTAAAAGATTAGAGGCGAACAAACTATATAAGAATGATTGAGTTGGTTAGGTTAGTTTTTCGATTCTTTATATTATTACAATAAACTTATGTCTTCTACTAATAGTAACCTAGGTATCTCCCTATAGAACAACTGCTACTTGTGTCCTCCCTCGCATTAGGCTATTATACTCAAGTATCTCGCTGCCTATAAGTCTATAGACTACCGTAGCGTCGAAAATATCTACTACTGCCCCTAGCGACTCCCTAATACACTGCCTAAATATACTATCTCTTATATATACCGTTGCTCTTTGCCTAGAGGTATAGCTCCCTAGGAGATACTATACTATAGCTATACCCTAAAGCCGGTGAATCCGTATAGCCCCTCGCGCTATATCCTCCTCGCTCACTCTACTAGTAGTATAGATATGCTAGTATTGTTCTAGCTTTATTACTAGTATATAGTACTATTGATCCGCTGTATTCGCTATACTAGTTGTTCGATACTAACTAGTATAGAGAAAGAGCCGTAGAATATTAGCTATCCTATACTATAGGGCAGGTTTTATAACTGTCTACATAGAAGTCGCTAGTAGATCGCCTTAGCTTCGGGTATATTGTCTGCGATCGTTAGCGTTCTTAAAGCAGAGTATACTCCTAGTTACAATATAGAGAGGGGTATCTAGTAGATTGTCTAGGTAATCTTTTAATAGTTAGATAGCTGCTAGCTATACTGGATAGTCGTCGTTTAGTTAGACTAATGCTACTGCTATACGTACTGTATTAATAAGTGCAGTTATTATAGTAGTGTGTAGTATATAGTATATAGTGTGTAGTATATAGTATATAGTGTATAGTATGTAGTATATAGTGTATAATATATAATGTATAGTATATAGTATATAGTAGGAAGAGTAAGGAAGATATAGTAGAGGAGGCAACAGCTATTATAACTTATAAACAAAGGGAAGGCATTGACGAGACAAAGTAAAGGCTTTCAAAGAAAAGGAATTCATTAATAAAGTATAAAGTAAGGCTATTATTAAAATGAAGCTATTGATATAAGTCGAGTTCTTAGTAGGAGAGTAGTAGGATAGAGGAACATTGTCATTATTATTTTCCTATCTTCTTCGTCTAACTTATACAATGAAAATAAGCTACTGTCGACCTGATTCGGGTAGGGGCATGTAATAATATATATATAAACGTATCTTAGGTAGAAGTAAAGTTGTTAATAAAAGTAACAAATCTAGGACGGAGAGTAGTAGAATAGAGGAACTTTATTATTATTATTTTCCTATCTTGTTCGTCTAACTTATACAGTAAAAATAAGCTACTATCGACCTGATTCGGGTAGGGGCATATAATAATATATATATAAACGTATCTTAGTTAAAGCTGAAGTTCTTGGTCTTAGCAGTATGTTTTTCCCGCTATATACCAAATAACAACTATAGTCTCTCTACCTCCCAGCTACGTATCTACTCGATAGTTAAGTGTCGTCGTCGCTAACTACTCGTACAAGAATAGTCAGATTTGGTAGTATATTAACTATATAAATAGGGTGCGTATATGTTAATACACAGTTGTAGGTAAATAGACCCTAGACTTCCTATCGTTCTAGGCGATATTACGTATTCTAGCGTATTACGGGATAGCCTAGATACAATGATTAGCTTGTATTCCGCTCCGTACCTATAGTCGTAGAAACCTAGCGAACAGTCGTAATAAAAATGTAGGAGGAAAGTACAGATATAATAAACTATACAGGTACTCTTATTAATTAATACACTTCTTCACTATCTTATTAAATATATACCTTCTATATGCCCGGTACGAAATATGTACCCTATAGTCAGCTGCTATAGCTGTACCCTTCTTACGGCATAGCTTATACGCACCCCTAGGACGAGTAGTACCTAGCTCTTATGTACGACCTGTCCTAGTCTATCGATAGGCATTGTCGACGAGCTTCGCCCTAGTAATAGTACGACGGCTAGTCTCGTTTGTATTCTATCGCTCCTTAGAGATTGACCACTATCTATCCTATAAAGTAGGGCGACGAAAGTCGAATCTTGAACCTATAGGACGACCAACACGCCTCTTCTCTAAGGCAATAACGAAGACATCGTTATTATTACTCTCGTTGTCTAGTAGAGGGGGCGACGGGGTAGAATAGCCTAGCGGAGTAGTATAGCTAGACTCGCAATCGGAAGGACCAGTATTCTCGTCGTTCTTAGTTGTATAATGTACAATAAGAGAGAGCCGAATCGTATACTGTATATCGCGATAGAATTAAGCTTCGATACTATTATCAATTAGTATATCGTATTTATACCTAGTATACTTACTATCTAGGGTAAGTATAAATTAGAGAACCTACATATCGCGCTTATAGCTACTTCTTATCTCGCTACGTTAGATACCTGCTGCTGCTACAAGTATAGTATCTTGTAATATAGGGTACATTAGTGAGTTTCTAGAGCGACGATCTTTACGGCCTAAAGACATTTTGGAGCTACTTTAACGGTTGTTTTGTTGATACCTAGAGATAGACAGGCGTAGTTAAAGCAATAGCGGTAGTAGATAGAAGAGAAGAATTGAATCGGTACCTAGGTTAGCTATTATATATATAATAGACACTACACTCTTATACTAGAATACTCCTACTCTATCGATATACTTAGGTCTTAAGCACCTCGAATAACAGGAGATCGTGAAAGCTAAGGAGAATTACTACTATTCATTCACAGATACTTTATAATAGATTGTAAAGCCTATAGTACATACTACTATCTTACGAATAAATAATCCTAGGAAGAGGTAAGGGATAGGCAAGGGGTCTGTATATAATAACGCTGCATACTACCTATCGTCGGTGTCCTGTATAGGTAAAAACTATATATATACTTTACCTCCGCTTATACCTATACCTATAGCTCTGCTAGTCCCAATACTACGAACCTCCCTGTCTATAGTAACCATCGAGATCTTATAGCGGTAGTAGCGATAGTAGGGTCTACGAATATTGGAATACTCGATGCTTAAGTAGAGTACTGTATAGTATATTCGATCTATAGATAGCCGGGGTAGGCATCTGTTGACGCTGTTGAATAGCGGTCGGTATAGGCGATAAGAGTAGTACTTTAACGTCGTCTGGTTTATCCGCCTCTTCCTCAATATCTACTATACCCCTTTTCTTTAGTAGGTACTTCAATATTGCCTCGAGGTCGTTATCGGGATAGCTAAGAACCCTTGTAGCAATAGCATCGCTATTAGAGATAAGGTCCTATAGCTATATACGCTTTGTAAAGCTAAGGCGTTTGATTCCTTCGAGATTTATTACCCTCCGAATAGCTAACTCGATTAGTGTAGCTATAGGCTGTTTCTCCGCTATACGGCTAGCATTAATTGTCGTAACTATCCGCTTAATTGGCCTTCTAAGCGCTTCGATAGTAGCTATAGTATAGTCTTTCGTATAAGAACGTACTGTATCTGCTAGCCTCTGCCTCTTAGAGGGTACGGATAACCTAGCCTCCGATAGACGTTTACTACTACTACGTATACTACGACCTTAACTAGGACTACGACTCGAGCCTAGTAAACTTAGCGCTATTAGAGACGAGAATTTAGAGCTCTGAACTATCTCTGTATCAGACGCTAGCTACTTATCCTTACTAAGCTCTTAATCTTTGTCTCTAGAAACGATATTATCCTCGATAGATACTCTTAATCTAGCCTCTACCCTAGTATCCTCGATAGTCTCTTTACCGAGCTGTTGACTTGTCCTAGCTTTATTACTAGAAGCTAGCCGGTCGCCGAATAATACCTCTAGGCTATTAAGGAATAGCGGAGGGTTGTCGCGAAAACGTACGCTGTCCGGATGCTCTTTAAAGTATATATCTGCAACATCTTTCTCGTTCTAAGGCGGCTAGCCCTACTAACTACTCGTACGTCCGAGGTAGGCCTTCTATTCCTTCTATATAGGCCGGAACGAGTCGTATTTGTTCCTAACCTACTTTGCAGTAACCTGAACTTAATACTCGGCGTATAGTAATAGTGCGCAGTCCAAGATATAGGACTCTAAGAAGCCCTAGTTATTATTCTATACCTCGAGAAGGTCCTTAAAGAACATAAATATACTCTCTATCTATTCGTCTGTCTATAGATAGACTAGCCTACGCGGCTTCCGCGCTTTCTTTTCTAATTCGCTATCCTCCTTATCGTAGCTCGATGCCTTTCTCGCCTTTGTCCTAACTCTCTTTAGGCGAGGTTTTAGCGGTAGCGACGGTAGTAACGACGGCGTAGATTGAGTATAGGGTTTATCGACTGTTTATGTAGGCATTAGGGTACTCTTTCCTTACGACATATTAAGGATTGAAGGGTATACGATAGATACGAATAGTATAGTAGTATTATTTCAGACGGATAGAATAGACAGGCAACGGAGGATAAGGTTAAGATAAATACTAAGAGCTATAATTGAGATTGAATACTTCGGAGGCCTATAATTGAGCCTCGATAATTGAGATTTTCCAAAATTGCTCGAATTATGGCCAACTTTGTCTTATCCATAATTTAGCGCGAAGTATTCAAGGCCTTACAGGTTGTTGTTGTTGACCTTGTTGTTGACTTGTTGCTGCTACTGGTGTTGCTGCAGCGTCCCAGCATCATTTGGCCCGTGTCACACCTCGACCTCTGCCGCCCGTCCCCGAGTCCCCCCCCAAGCCCCCAATGCAAAGGGACAGTGGGCGCCACCCGTGCGGCGTCGGCCTCGGCCCAGATTTCCCTTTTCCGCCAAGCCAGTGTCAGGCACAGTGGAGCGGAGGTTCCGCTTCGTCGGCGGACTTGTCGCGCACATCGCATCGCATCGTCAGCATAGCCACGCGACGACGTAGTGGCTGACTGGATGTGATGAGTAGAGGCGTGGAAATGTAGGAAGCAGTGAGACAGCGAGGGCAGGTTCCACCAGCTGGCGGTGCGTGCGTTCGTGTGTGTCTGTGCTCCGTGCTGTCTCCAAAGTCCGAACTCTCACAAGAGACGAGACGCAGACGAGAGTCACGAGACGCAGACGAGACGAGACGGAGACGAGACAAGAGGGTCAGTCAAGAGCAGAGGTGAGCAGAGGTGAGGACAGGCTGGATAGGAGTGCCTGGAGAGGAA
Source organism: Sphaerulina musiva SO2202 (assembly GCF_000320565.1). NCBI lineage: Eukaryota > Fungi > Ascomycota > Dothideomycetes > Mycosphaerellales > Mycosphaerellaceae > Sphaerulina > Sphaerulina musiva. The sequence continues at coordinate 35,799 of NW_016017388.1, read as the reverse complement.
AGGGGAGCAGGACAGAGGCTCGAGGAGTGGAGAGACACTAGAGAGACTGGAGGCCAGTGGAGGGAGCAACGAGAGAGAAAATCACCAGGCCTATCCTTGTTGGAATTGTGCTGGACGCGGCACAAATTCACGCGTCTTCTGGAACATTGTCCACCCAGCCTGCATCCGACATGTGCAAGCGAGAGCGCTATTCTCTTCTAGCTAAGAGCGCAAACTTGGGCCGCGGGTCGACGGTGGACATGCTACATACCTATTACCGATACCCCCATTTCCTCCTGCCCCAATGCCCATGGACGCCTTTTATTATTATGTATTCCATTACGTAGACACACCCCGTCATCTACATGGGACTACATATGTAAATGACATGTCGCATGCCCTCTCGCAGTATTGCACGCTTGCAGTACCTGTCCCAACAAACACGTCGGCTAGATGCGCCAGAACCAGACGGATGGAAAAGACGGGCAGGCAGACAGAAAGATAGACAGACCTCTTAACCCCCCCCCTCTCCTTCTTCCCTGCGACGCAGCTTGGAGCGCAATGGCGATCGTGCGTAGTAGGTACAGGTATTAGTCAATGGCTAGTGTTACGCGGCAGCTGGGCCTGGGACTCGACTGGGATATCATCGAGAGGAGAACGACCACTAACAAGGCCACCCTCACCTCTCCGAGAGCCCGATAGCCGTGGCATCTGTCCTGACAGCCACAGCCACACGAATAGAGAGAAATCAAATCAAAAATGCCTCCTCACACTCGATGTCGGGATCACTTCGGAAGCCCTTTCGGTGATGAGACTTGTTGCTCCAGCTGGCAGCAGTAGCTAGTAGGTAGGTATACGTAGCCCCGGTTGTCCCCGCGAGTCTCGTTTCAGTAGTGTCAAGTACCTCCTACGTATGTACTGGAGTACTCCACGCAACTGGGCCTCGTGTCTGCAATTTAATACTGTCCGAGACAAGGAAAGGGCGGGCGTGGAACGCGCTCGAATATCAAGCCCGTGGTGTCCATTGCTGGCGACGCACTCTTCCACTTGGCAGCATTCGCATTCGTCTAGAGCGGAATCCATCGCCTCGATCCGTGGTTCCATCTCCAATTGTCATCTGTGCAATGCCCGCGCGCTTGGATACGCCGCACAGTCGCCGCCAGACGGCGACCAAGTATTGAGCAGCAGCGCTTCTCGGGGCTGAGACTGCAGTACGACGTATGTCGACCCAAAGAGAGGATGCGTTGAGGTTGCACGAACAATGTGCTGCCCACGAGACTCGACTTGTCACTTCGGGTCGCGGAATGCGGATGCACGATATATTGGTTCAGCTCATGGGCTGGCGGTTTGATCGTCACTTGTTCGTCTCATGTCACTCCGGGTACTGAAGCCTGACCGCACTACTAATGTATTATACAGTGCCTATAATGCGGTTGGGGCGCAGAGCCTTTCTCGACCTCATCTCTTCATTCTGGGAACTGGTTCCTCATAGTGACGAAGTACCAGTTGGCATTCGTCACGCACTCACCCACTTCTCCGGTTAGCATGTCGTGCATAAAGAACATCTCCATCACCACATGTACCTACCTACCTGACCTACCTGACCTACCTGACCTACCACCCTAGCAGTGTGATCTATACGAGCACACCTCTGGTGGTCTGCACGTCAGGTGCCGAGACCTGAGTATTCTACTACTCCTCACACTACCTAGGTACAGTACTGCATCAGTCTGTCGCATCCGGCACCAGAGTGGTTTCACATACACATACAGTACAGTAGCATTCAGTGCCCATGCAAAAGCTTATTGGAGATGCAGCTCTCATCAAGATTTTTCTCTATCGAGCGCCCCTCTCCTGCTACACGTCTCGACTCTCATCGCCACATGCCTGCGGTACGGCGTCTTTCTACATGTAGTTTCTACCGTGGCATCTTGTATGTACCGCAGAAGGTGTGCCCACTTAGAGATACTCCACTTCTGCAGGAGCTCCTTGGTTGCAGTGGATAAGTACTAAATTGCTGTTCGCCGTGGACGGTATACCTGTCGGGGGACGCGCCTAGCAAGCAAATACTAGCAACGTACAGCATTTCCCTTTTTCAGACATGCCTTGCAGGCGGGCTTGCAGCGATGACTGCGACCTGCCTATCATGGTATCTACCGCTGCGCACTTGAGAGAAGACGAAGCAAAAGAAGGAGCAGAACAAGTGTACTGAGGTGCCGTTCGATTCTTTTGCGGCGTCGTGGACTTTCTGCACATTTTCTATCATGATCAATGGCCTACGGCGAGATCGCAGGTTCCAAAGTCAAATGGGATATATATGTCCGAGGCAATCTGGGAAGATGCAGCAGAGATGAGGAGGCAAGCCTACCTGGGCGCTGCTCGCTTAGTCCTTCTCATTACGCGAGAATACAATAGACCATCTCACTCCTACACCTAGACATGCCAACACCAACGACAGACAATGAATTGCAAAAATCTACTACTAGAGGATATTGACGACGAAGAACTCTTGTGCTATAGCAGACTGCACGTTGCAACCGACCGCCCCCTCCTCTCTACCTCATTATGTCAACGAGCCCGTCGCACAGCAAATGCCGACCGCCAAGCACGATCGGGATAAGGCTGGACGTGGGCCTGGCACATCTGAAAGTTAAGCAGATGATCGTTTCCATGCACCTCCCACAGCCCTCAAATTGACTCGGCTCCGTCCTCCACCATGGAAGTTCCAACAGTGCTGTGAAACCGCTCACGCACGCAATACATCTGTGATGAACCACGTTCCATCCTTGATCCAGGTCTCCAAGAGAACTACATACCTACATACCTGGCCTACTTCCAGATTCATCATGTTGGCACGACACACTTCCTGCGGGCAGAACGGTCCCCGGGGAACCCAATAATCATCTCGCAAGGCAACCTGACCCATCCATCTCCAGCCTTCACAGCTCACGGTCTTATGCCGGTCACCATGACTGAGGTGCTTATTCATCAGCAGACACTTCCGTCCCGAAATCATCGGCCTCCCGTCGCGACAGCGGCGACACCCGCCGGACCGACGGCACACTTCTGGCTCGAAGGTCAAAAGTCCGCGACAAACTTTTCGGCCCAAGGTACCCCCGTCCCGTACGATTCATGATACTTGCCCGAAAGCACCCTTCAATCGCAGTGATATCCACTCATCACACGCGAAAAGCGCCCGTGGTTGGATCTCCATCTGCAAGACACTGACGCAGGAAATGCCGGACAATACGGGACAGCCACACTCCCCCGACTCATGGGAATGACGACGGGAGGGAAATCTGCAGGTTCTGGGCACTCAATGCAAAACGGCCTAATAATGATGATGATAATGACGATGATGATGCCTTGGTGCCCTTCACATCATCGACAGTAGGAGGTATTCGACTCATGGCATCAAATTTTGACGTCAATTCGATGGCTGGATTGTCTGGCATGGATGTGCACATCGAAGTCCCAAGTGGTGTCCCACCACGACGACCATACTGGGCTTGTTGAGTGTCGTGGTGTTGACTGTCGTATAATGTATTGGCTAGTCATATGCTGATACTGTACCAATTGGTACACCGTACAGGTCAGAGCGTTAGCGACCTGTCGCCGTTCACGAACGATATAGGGTAGGGTTGTATAGGTACGTGTTCTTCTACTATTGCAGTTCGTTGTATATGTCCGGCACTCCTGCTTACCTGCCTCTGCAGACGCGGGAGTAAAGGTATAAGGTATAGTATAACTATAATCTGGTTTGTTATCTATTCTACAAACGTGTTATATTCTATAGCAGAGTAGCAACCATGTATAGTGAGGCTATACTAGAACGCTAACAGCTTAGGTATCATAGGAAGTACTATTCTCGTATTGTCCTTCGACTAGCGAGGAGAGGCTACAAACCTGAGGTGGGTAGCTGCTAGGGAGGGGAGGTAGAGCTGAGAGTCTTCGGCCCCAAAGACCCAAAAGACTGGGAATCAATTGATACGATAGGATTATGAACACAGACCCTCAAACCAAATTGTAAACAAAGCCAATAGAACCAAGCAGAGTACACCAAGCAGAGTACACCAAGCAGAGTACACCAAGCAGAGTACACCAAGCAGAGTACACCAAGCAGAGTACACCAAGCACGTCAAACAAGAACGGCAAGAGCAGGAACATAGAGGAAGCGAGCAGGATGAAAGGTCCGGTAGAAGGTGTACAATCCAGCTTGAGGGTCGGATGGCCAACAAAGACTACATCCAAATCTGCAACCGGAACAGCCAGCAACGGAGCCTACATTGCATCACAATCATACTGAACTGCACTCCAGGTTGCCTTCCAACTCCGGAGAACTATGACTATGGGAATATGGGTCATGTGACCTGGTGTGCCATGTTTTCTTTGTGCACTTACCTTACTTTACACTGTAGACTTTCTTCTTCAAAGCATCAAAGCCAGCTCACCGGATCCGGACGACAGCAAAGAGAACCTATAACATCATGTCGTTGTGTTCCCACCGTCCATCTCACATAGCGATTGCTCCATTATCATCATTCATCGGAAAGCAACTCACACAGCCAGCTCGATTATGCCTTTCGACAATAATACCCTACAGGGTCTCTCAGCGATATTGGGCTGCGACCCTATAGTGATATTGAGGATCTTTCAAAAGAGTGACAATCTCCTTCAAGCCGCGCGTAAGGCCGTCTTGCGCGTTATTGCAGACACGCCACCTGCTCCTCGCTCTGCTGCGCAGAGCCAGACCATGCGAGGTCTGGTGACGAGATACTTGCGATATTTTGGCGACAAAGACTGCGTTGCCCGAGATCTCAAATTATTTGAAAGACAAGGAATCCTCGAACCGTCGCCATGGTACAGCCGCAACTCGCAAGAGCGGTTCGACAGCCACTGTGGCGAGCCCACCATCATTATCGAGGGAGAACCGTGGCCAGCGTGGTTCACGCAAGAGCATTTCGATTGGCTTCAGCTCATGACAGGTATCCATGAAGGGGATTTCTACATCGAACTTAAAAACGACGAGAATATATGCAGAGCTGCCATCAAAGCCATCATGAGAGAACTTCCACCGGATGTCAGAGCCGAATTTGAGAGTGATGTTACTTCCCAAATTGGTCTCGCTGTGAACGTGCCTATGGAACGTATCAGCGTACCGACATCAAAGCCACTACCACCACTCCCGCAAGCGCCTCGGTTGTCGAGCAACGCTGCCATCCCCGTTCCAGCTGTCATTCAATCTGCTTCACCTGGCCTCCGTGATGAGTGGACCTCTGCCTCAGAGTGTATCCAGTTTGGCAACCAGTGGGAGCAGAATATCCTCGATGAAGCAGAGGACGAAGCCCAGGAGCCGTACAGACCTCTCCGAGTCGAATACTTGCCGGAAATGCGCGATGACAACTTCACCGTCCGCAACCCGAACGCTCCTCAGATCAAGCCCTTTGATTTTGAACGCCGGCACCTGGCCCAGAACCGATCTTTCATGGCGGATGATGATGATGACGAGACGCTGCAGGAACCTCCGAAAACGTCGAGTAGTAGAAAGACTGGAGGACTTTCCCGACAGAATGCCGTTAGGAAAGTGGGTTACCAGCCTCGTGGCAACAATAATTCTTCATCAACCCGATCTCGCATCAACAACGGTCCGCGGAGAGGAAAGTACCGCGTGGTCAAGGCAGTTTCGCCTCGGCAGAAGCTTCCAGCGTGGGCCTGGGGTCCACCACAGACTCTGCGGAGTACGAGATTCTAGAGATTTCTTTTCGCGGTTTGGGGTGTATAGGTATGTTGTTGTTGGCTGTTTCGGGTGTACGTACGTACGGTATAATTTAGACATGTCTTTATACTGCTCTCGCTCTTTGTGTTAGTGGCCTTCCCTTCCCATGCCTTCCCCTGTTATCTTCGGTAGCAGAGACGGAAAGATTCTGTTCGGCATAATCTTCGACAAGTATCAACAATTGCCAGGATGCTGAGTATGACAGTTAGATGATCGATGCAGTGCAGTAGCCTCGGAGCTACGTATGGCTCTGATCGAGGCTGTAGGTCGGTATAGTCCGTCTGAGCCCCTTTGTTTGCATTCTTCCGGACATCAAGTGAGAGGCGGCGAGGGCGACGGCGAGTATGACCTGGGAGGAAGTTGAGCGTTTCATTGCCATCTCGCAGCAGAAATGCCTGTGCTTGTAGGTATCAGCCCGTTGCAATACGAGACCACGCTGCGACCATGTCCACCTATAAAATAATAAGGCTGTTCAGGTCCATGTGCATAATTGAATCCATGTCGTATGATGGGATGGTATGGCGAGGTTTGGGTAAGGGAGGTGGTAGGTAAGGTATGTGGGATGTTTGAGCCTCGGCTCGGTAGGGAAAGGTCCGGTCCTGGCTTAGCGTCGCTGCCGGGTCCATGCTATGTCTACGTTATGCACTTGCACTGGCTGACAGTATGGAGTCCAAAGGTCGTGTTGTACAGCATCCACGCTCTGGTATACAATCATACATCACGGGGGACGAAGGGAAGAGAACATGCCTAGTTTCACCAACTCCGACGTGTCCTACGCCAAACACACGCTCGACTATCCCATCTATGCCGCCGAATTCGACCCCTACACCCGCGGATTCCTGATTGTTGCTGGCGGCGGCGGAGAGGGACGCAGCGGAGTGCCCAATCGCATCTCCCTCCTCGACGTCAACAACCGCGCTGTCGTCGAACCCGTCGCCGAGCTCGATCTGTCGCGCGATGAGGATTCGATCCAGTCGCTAGCCAACCTGGCTACCAAAGATGGCCTGATCACGCTGGCCGGCATCAACTCGTCCCAGGCGGCGCAGAACGACAACAAGAATGAGCACTTCCGCGCCTTTGACATTCGTTATCCGCCGCGTAAGAAGCAGAAGACAGCCGAGAGCAGCGGCGAGAAGGGCGAAATCAAGCTGTTGGGCAAGAGATCGCTATTCAAGCCCTCGTCAGCACCGAAGAAGGAGACATACCAACGACTGCTACGCCTGTCTCCCGTGGGCAAGAGGGACACTCCGAGCAAGCGAATCGGTGCCATTGCCTCGGGCTTTGCACAGCAGTCTGAGGTCATTGTATTTGATGCCACTGCAGCCATACCGGACGACCAGCACATCATCACGCGGATAGAGCTACCGGAGAAGCAGGAAGCGGCAGATCTGGACATTGCACGAATCGGCGACGATGATCTCTTCAGTCTGGCATACTGCGACGAGCATAACATCTACGAGCAGACGTACAAGTACGACTTTGCCAGCAAGAAGGTAGACAAGAGGCCGAATGGACCCCGGCGAACGTTTCAGATGGCTGGAGGCGACAACTACCAAGCCAAAGGAAGCCGCCCCAAATTCAAGGCTCTACGCTTCCTCAATTCGGAAAACCTCATTGCTCTCGTCAATAAGCCAAATAAGAGTGGAGCTGAGCTGCGGCTGTATCACCTCTATCCGACGGGTCCTGCTCTAGTCATGCAGACGGAGACCTTGCCAAGCCACATCAAGCAGGCCACCAGTCTCGATGTTGGCCCTCTAGACACTGATACGAACGGCAACCAGCAGTTCATGCTTGCTGTTTCTGGCCAGGACAGGAGTATTGAAGTACTGACTGTGAACTACCAGGCAGTCACCGACACCTTCTCGTCCATTCGTTGCTTCATGACGCTCCGAAATGTTCATGCACAGGGCATTACAAAGATTTGCTGGCAGCCATTCCACTCTCCCGTGCGGACAGCCGATCCGGGACCACAGTACGCCCGACTCGCTTCGGTCAGCTTCGGCAACACACTCGTGATCGAGACATTTCCATTACAACTGCTCGAGAAAAGCAACAAAAACTCCAGATACGTGCTCAGTCATCCTACTGATGAACTCTTCTGGACCTGGCTCAAATACGGTCTATTCATCTTTATCGGCCTCGTCGTAGCTATTCTCCTCCAATCCTTTCTGTCCGCCGAATCTTCCTTGAACATTGTACCCAACAGGGTCTCCACCGGCGGTACACATCCATCGGCCGACATCACCACTCCCAGTATTGCTGTCCCTTCACCAGTGACCAATCTGAAAGATGCACTTCTAGCACAAGCCGCTTCACCGGAAGACGCCAGCCCGGGTGTGGTTATTGTTCATTCTCCTTCTGACGACCACGAAGATGTCGGCTTTGCCGTGCATCCCGACAAGGAGGCTTACTTGGCTCACGAGAGTACTGATGCAAAGCATTGGGATGACCTCGCTACGGAGCAGAAAGAGTTATGGAAGCGGAAGTTAAAGAAGGCTGGGCAGTGGGTCGAAGGTCAAGGAGAAGCTGTGTTTAAGGGTGTCCTCTGGAGTACAGTACCGCAGTTTCTGATGGGACAAGCAGGGGAAGTTTTGAGGGAATTGTAGGAACATTGAACCTGAAAATTTGACCTGGGTCTTATTGTTAGCAACGAGAGGGCGCCGTTTTCTTACAGACCTAGAGTCCTGATAGAAGCCATCGCAGTGTTTACAGCTTCACCTGTATGTACCTGATCAGAAGCATGTTGAGTGTTTGAACTTCGAGACAGAGAGAGAGAGAAGAGAGAGAGAGAGAGAGAGAGAGCCAATGTATCAATTTTGGTGCTCGTCCTGATTAATGGCTCTTGCTCCACGCCTTGTACATGGAATCGAAAATGGCAATATCCTGCATGGCATCCTCCACCGTAGTCTTGATGGGCTTGCCTTCGGCAAAAGCAGCGTAGACCTCCTGTAGCTCGGTAGTGTATGCATCCTGATACGAGCCCAATATTTCTCGCGTCTGAAACTCTCCTGCCTCATTGACCTCTTCCACGACAACTTTGATGGGCAGTCCCTTGATATATGGCGAATCATACTGGATGTGCACCCGCTTCTTCTCTCCATACACGGCCAAGTGGGCGTCAAAGCGCGGAACCGCATCGATGCCCGATTCATAGGTGACGGAAAAGGGCTCGCCGGCGGAGTCGGAGGAAGAAGAGGAGGAGGAGGAGGAGGAGGAGGAAGACTTGTTTTTGTAATTAAAAATCGCCGAGTAAAACGGTTCGTTCACAGAAACACCCTCCACAGACTCGGGACTCCCCAACGTCTCACGCAGCAGAGAAATATCATGTGATCCCAAACTGCCCAGAAAACGACAATATTGCTCATGCTGTCGAGTCAGATGAAGAGGTCCTTCCACGTCTGGAAAAGCTTCTTGAAACAGTCTTTCTAATCGCATCTGACGTTCTCGACCCGCTGTGCTGGGAATATCTGGGCTATCTTTGACTTGAAAAGTGCCCGACTCATTGACGAATTTGGAATTTGGTCCGCTGAAATCTCTCACGCGGGCATAACAAATTCGAGGAATGGAGGCGATTTCACGTTTGAACGTTTGCGTGTATGATGGTGCATATCTTCGCATATATCCCACGAATACCCTCGCGCCGTTGGGGGCGTGTTGTTCGGCGGTGAGGATGCGTTGAGCGGATGGAAGGGAGAGAGTTAGAGGTTTTTCTACCATGACATTTTTGCCGGCTTGGAGAGATAGGATGGTGTATTCTTCGTGGAATTCGTCCGAGGTGAGGATGAAGATTATGTCGACGTTGGGGTTGGTGAAGACATCGTGGGCATTTGTGGTGAATTTTGCGATGTGGAATTTTTCGGAGCAGTGTTTTGCATTCTGTTGATTGTTGTGGTTAGCCCTTTCTTTGCTTAAACGGGTTGGAGAGGAGGAGGAGGAGGAGGAGGTGTGCAAGATGTACTTGTTCCGATATGTCACAAATGATGGTAGTGGTGAAGAGGTAGCTGAGTAAGGCCAACACAGGCAAGTGAATCACCTGGGCTACTTCTCCTGCACCGATGATGCCCACTCGAAGCCTTTTGTCTGGTATGCTCATACTGTACTTGCTAGATCGGACTTTGGTTCATCAGTCGCTCTCGATATCGGAATCAATTGGTTGAATATGAGGTTGTTGTAGTGGAGTTCATAGGTAGGTATAGATGTTGAGACTGACGCGGGGCTAGCTTTCGGCAGTATTATTCTCCGGTGCTTTATTTTGAATATTATTTATGCTACCTCCTAGAAAATACATCTTCGTCCTTCTCTCTTAGCAACCTGACGGGCTCCTTTGGTACAGTCACGTCGTGTCCGTGTATAACGACAATTACTACTCGTCAGTCATTGTCCATCTCTCGCCGACCGCTTGTGCTACCACAACCGCAGGCTGCCCAACCAATTTGGATATCAAGTCTGATGTCCCAGGAGGCACAATCTCCTCTGCCTCTAGCGAAATAACGGCACTCAATATCCAGTCCTGACATTTCTGTACACCATCCCTTGGTGCTGGCTCTCTGCTGATGATCTCGACGGCTTGCCTCATATGCTCTCGTGTCAAGTAGCCGACCTCGAATGAGCCTTCAGACCCTGGACTTCGAAATTCAACATCCTTTCGGCTATCAAATTGATAGATCAACCTCTCCAAGTCCAGCAGAGCGACATGCATGACATCTCCTCTCCCTACACCGCGCTTGTGAATTGCGAAAGCCCAGTGTGATCGGTGGTTGGGATCCGTCCCGGGTCCGTCGACAGCGATAGAGAGGACATAGGCCATTTCGACTACAAGCGATCAGCTTCAGATCGGGTTTGTCGACGAAAGATAGTTACCTTGTAGTCGTGCTACTTTCTGTCGTGGTTGGATAGATTTCGTGTTGTATACTGGAAGAACGAGCGCTTCACAAGAGGGGCTCGCGTTCTAACCCTCAATAATATATTCCACGCAGAAGGCTGAGACGAGTGCATGTCTCCGGAGTGCACATTATCCAATTATTCTTTGCCAAGAAGCCTACATGTACCTATAGTACCTTACTGTGCCGCAACGGCGCAACTCGCATTCTACCCTGTTCACTGATACACGACAAATGAATCTGTGGACATCGACCCCATCTCAATCTCTTGGAAGCAGTTCCAAGCGCCCGAACACAATGAACATCTTCCTGTTGCAGATCCGCGGGAATGGCAATTCAGTTGCATCCTAGATACAGTGAATTTTCACTTCGACCAACTTCGAGATGCTGTTGTTGATATCGCCTTGGAAGGTGATTACGGCGTCTAGGTCGCGATGCGCTTTGCGCGCCCTGCGGCCAACAATTCGTATATCCAAGACGCCCAGTCGCGCATACTGCTCGCAGGCACCGTTGGCCGAACAAGACTGCGCCAAAGATGAAGAATATTTTCGCTTCACATCCGGCCGATGGCTGTGGGATGAGGCGCCGCGAATGCAAGAGCGCTATAGGAAATTCGACGTGTTGGCGCTGAAGACGCTCGCTGCGGACAGCGTGGGTGCGCAGCGATGCGTGTCGATGCGCAAGATGGCGGAGGGCGGCTCTAACAGGATCTTTCGTCTGACTATGGACAACCAGAAGACAGTCATCGCGCGGATCCCGTACCCGAATCACGGTTCGCTGCTCCACGAGGTTGCGTCTGAGGTTGCTACGATGGACTTTGTAAGTTCGTCCCCGACTCACGATATGACGGCTGAAGCTGAGTTACAGACAGGCAGCGAATGTTCTGAAAATTCCCGTGCCTCGAGTGCTGGCATGGGATGCACAGTCGGACAACGCTGTCGGCACAGAATATATCTTGATGGAAGAAGCTTCTGGTACTCCGCTCCGCAAGACGTGGGAATCATTGGATCTGAGACCCAAGTCTAACATCGTAGATGAGCTGGTGTCGATTTCGAAGAAATTGCTATCAGTATCGTTTACACGGCAAGTGTTCTTCATCCACTGCACGAAAGTCGCCATCTCATCTGCTAACGGTCCGGGCAGGTATGGAAGTCTCTACTTCTCAGACTCATCTATCCCAGGCTGTGAAGCTGCTGGTATTAGTGGCGATCTGACCTGTCAAGAGTTGCAAGATGCGAATGATCGATACGTGATTGGACCCGTTACTGAGAGCAGCTTTTGGCACGCGGAGCGAAGAGAGATCGATGCCGTTCGGGGTCCTTGTCAGCCTACCTAATCACAATCCGGAGATGGAACATATACTGATATCAGGATAGGGTCCACTCCTGCAGACTATGTCAAAGCCATCGCGACCAGAGAGATTCGGTGGCTGAGCGACTTCGCAGACCCCAAGACACGACGTCAGGTCTATGGATTCGGGCCAAACCCTGCACCAAGCGACCTCATCGCGCTACAGCAGAAGCTTGTAGCAATCGCGGATGGTCTTCTGCCAACCGACGACCGACCGCTCGTGAGACCTACGATATGGCATTGGGATCTGCACGCCCCAAACATCTTCGTCGAGGGAAACAAGATTACGGCCATTATCGACTGGCAAGACTGCTGGGTAGGACCACTCCTCCTGCACAACTTGCGGCCGCGCATTCTGGCCTTCCAAGGCGAATCCATGCTCAGGCTTCCTCCTGATTATCCAAGTATGACCGACAAAGAAGAGAAAGACAGGCTATGTGCGCAGGTAGAGAAGTCTCTCCTCCTCTGGAGTTTCGAGACACCGCTGAAAAGTCATAACCCAGCACTCAAACAAATCTGGACCCTCCCGCAGCGACAGATGATCCGAGATGCTATTGCCTTCGCCGTCAACACTTGGGAAAGTGGACCGGTGGCCTTCCGCGAAGTTCTCATCCGAATTCAACGGTATGTGTAACAGCTGCGCAGATACCTATCGAGGGCATTTCCATGCTGACAAGACACAATCTTAGCAACTGGCATCTATTCCGTCAAGACGAGGAATGCCCATTCAAATTCAGCCAGGACGAGCTCGCCGCCCACCGAGAGGAAGGAGAAGGGTTCAACGAGACAGCAGATTTTTGGGAATCCATCTCGGACCTAGTGACGCGTGAGGGCTATGTCGCGAACGAAGACTACGAGCAAGCGCTCGAGATGTTTCGCCAGCTCCGCGAACAAGGCCTCGAGGTCTTGAGCGACGATGAGAAAGATCGATTCGAGCGTGCGACGAGGTGGGCTACAAGATGAGACTTCTGTCGTATCAAAGTACACCTCTTCGGTCGCGAGTTTTTCGTACCTAGCTACTACAATTTGGACCGGAGAAGTCTAGTTTAAAAGTCCGGAGCCTAGCGAGAACTATTTCTATCTAGACGAACGATCTCTAGCGACCTTCTAGCAATATAGATAGAGTAGGCTATAGTAAGAATCGAGGTCTAGCGATCCTCTAGCGATTTATTATAAGGAATATATCTAATTTAATTTAAATAAACGTTAGACGCTCTATTCCGGAACTATTCTAGTAGACCTACTCTATCTAGAAACTAATATATCCTATAGGACTACCTGTTAGTAGTATAGTATCGGCTAATATATATATACGTATATATATACGTAGGTCTTTCGTCTCTTCTCTCTATCTCTTCTAAGTTATAAGGACTATACTATACTTATTTAGAGAATATACTATAAAGAGACGTTTCGTAAGTAGATAGAGGTAAGCCGCGCCGCCGGTCGCTTATAGAATAGCCGGATCTATAATATTATAGATAAGGAGCTTAGATCTAAACTAAGAAAGAAGATAGGTCTAGATTAGTAGCTAACTCCGGTCTAGCAATATAGTATCTATATTACTAACCCCTATATTCCTTATAGTATACTACCTTCGTAGGGCGTACGATATACGATCCTCTATTAGTTTATAGCCGTTACTAATATAGAAACCGGAGAAATAGAGAATCCGAAAATAGAGACCCTTTAGTAGATTATAGAGGTTATAGGTATACCGGATACTAACTACTCTACTATCTAGTCTATTAGGCTACTCTAATATATATAGCCTAATCCTATATCGCTTTCCTACTATAGTCTAGTTAGATAGTCTTAGCCTAATCTTAGATACTCTTATTAGTTATAAATCTTAGGCCGATATAGAAGTTATCTATAAGTTAAACTATATTGCTTATATAGATCTTCCTAAGTAGAAGGTATATAAGCTCGAATAGTAGTATCGTACCCTTAATAGATATAAGGTAACTTTCGACTATATTCGCTACTCTAAAATAATACTCTTTAGGAACGCGAGTTACTTCTACTATAAGGGCGACTTTAAGTCTCGACTATAGCCTAATTTTTCTACTCTCGACTCTAAGACACAATAGATAAGACTATCTATTACTACTAGCTATATTGTCTGTTCCTTTATAAGAGAGTTCTCTTTCTTATATATCTTGTACGCTATCTTCGCGAGATGCTTATTCTCCTTTATTGTCTTTAAAGGCAAAAAGCTATTAGCTATATAGTCGTAGGTAGGGGGAATAAGCTAAGAAGGGCCTAGCAATCGCTCTCTATAGTAGGCTTAAGCTTTAGTATCCTACAATAGGATATTCCGGCAAAGGGCTCGCTTAATAGGCGAGAAGATCTTATATAGTAATAGCATTCGGACTTCTTTAATACAAATCTAAAATTATAATTAGTTTCTATAGTCGGCAAATATAGTCGGCAGATATTTACCTTTATTATCTCGCTACTAACGATTTTCAAGACCTCTTTTATACCCTTCTTATTTAGTATATCTAGGTTCTTAAGGATAACAATCTTGTCCTAGAAGTAGTAAATAGAAGAGCGCTATTAATTATAGGCTATCGAAAAAGTAGAAGAGGATGCCTAGATAGCAAAGGTACTAATAGACTTAGCCCTCGCTTCCTCTATCTATAGAGTCGAGAATAGATTAAGAACTAATTTAGAGGGAAGATAATAATTGCTAAGGCCGCTAACCCCTTTGTCGTACTCCTCGCTAACAGATAGATACTCCTATTCCTACTTAATCTAGTCTTCTTTCTAGAATATCAATCGTTCCTTAGAGTCGATATCGCTAAGTTCGAGAAACTAGTCGGCTTTATTAATCTTTACTTACTCGTCGGGAGGAAGTATTGTACTCTTTCTAGTCTACTTCTTTATACTAAATTAGAAGTTAGTACTCAAATCTGCCGACTATATCCGCCGACTATATCCGCCTACTATACTTACGCTTTTTGATTATACTCCTTTATATATATCTTTCTCTAGCCCTCGATAAGTTCCTATTGCTTATCTTTAGCGAGGCTTTTAAAGCTTGTATAGTCCTTAATTTGTACCTTTTTGAATTGCGTAAAGGATTCGTTACGCACTTTGCGGTATCGATCCTATACCCTCTTTTCTTCGTCTATAGCGGCGGTACGCTCTTAGTTACGTAGAGTATTTAGCTTAAGAGAGTACTCCTCGAGTAACTTCGAGGCTACGCCGAGCTTTGCGCGCTTATTTGCTAGTGCCTCTAGAGTATTACTCTTGCGTTTCGGTATAGTAATAGTTTCTAATATTAGTATAGTAGTTAAAGAAGAACTCGGTCTAATTACGAAGGTAGGTATCGATAGCGCTAGTAAAGGTACGGAGGTATAGGTATTATAGAGGTATTATAGTAAGGTAGTAAAGTAAAAGAGAGAAAGTAAATTTACCCTACTAGGGCAATTTAAGGTTTAGGTAGCAGCCGAATCCCGGTATTAGTTACGCTAGGCAACGATACTACCTATCCTTCCGGACTAATAATACTCTACCGTACTACTATACTGCCGACGTTATTCTAGATAACAAGTATAAGAACTATACGTAAACGGTAAGTCGCCCTCTCTAGACGTTATTAATTTCGAATATAAGTTATTGTCCGTTCGTTTGCTACTACTAGGACAACTGCTAGTAGGGGCTATATATTGTATAGATATCTATATTAAAACGATATTTATATTAAGTATATATATCTAGGACCTATATATAAGAACGCGTCTAAATTATATATACGACCTAGAGAAAACAATAGGTCCTATAGCTATAGAAGAACGTATTCGGCAGACGTAGTCGGCGTATAAGGCGTATATCCTACTAGTAGCCTTAGGATATATATAGAATCCCTATATAGATTACTAATTACCTTCCTACGAGATCCGATATACTCTAGAGATAAGCGCCTTAGCAAATTCCGGGTTTTCCTTATACCCTCTATATTTTCCTTCCCTCTTTTCTTCTCTATCGTTAACTTTGTTAATCTACCGAGATATACTCAAAGCTCTCAAAATACCTAATATAGATACTGTTTCCCTCTCTACCCTATCTCCGTTTAGACGCTCTCTCTTTAATATAACGTTAAACTTTCGGAGCGGATTGATATAATATCAAACTTTCGGAGCGGAGATACCTCGGACCGCTACGCTTTTCAAAGAGCATCTAAGGACAACCTATATATAGACAGCTAGTATTACCGTAAAGCCCTCTGTCCTACTACCGTCCTCGAGTAGACGATCGGATAGGCCCGGCTTACGGTAGGTCGCGGCGTAGCTCTACGGTAAAAGGGGTAGGATAGGTAGAGGTCCGGAAGGACGCGGAGATGCCTGTAGGTAGTAGGAACGGTAATATTAGAAGACAAAGCGTACTATAGGGTAACGACATCAATTATAGTAGAGTAGGTATCCGTATGTCTACGTCCTAATTATATCCGTCCTCTCCTCCGTCCTAAAAAGAAGAAAACTACCCTATATAGCTACCCGCCGGGAGTAGTACGGCCCTCCTAGGCCGTCCGGCTCTCGGCTCTACCCTAACGCCCTACGTAAAAGAAACACGCCTAGCCGCTTAATACTAGTTACTTCGTTATCTTTTTTTCTATTATTCTAAGACGTTTATCAACTACATCCTATATATAGAAACCCGCGAAAGTAATCCTAGAAAATACTCTTAGTAATACGATACTACTATCCTCGGAACCTTAATCTGAAAACTACGTTCTAGATTTGTAAATAATACTGATTTTAAGTATAAGTAACTATCGATAACCTATATTAAACTCGACAACGACTATAGATATAGCTATCTAGCCTTTACAAAAGTCGCTTAGAATTAGCCTAGCGAACTCCTCTAAGTGTCGCTATAACTATACGACTAAGTACTAAATTAGTGTCGTTATCGGGCGAGCCGATAAGCTATATTAAACTCGATAACGACTATAGATATAGCTCTCTAGCTATTACAAAAGTCGCTTAGAATTGCCCTAGCGAGCTCCTCTAAGTATCGCTATAACCGTACGACTAAGTACTAAATTAGTATCGTTATCGGGCGAGTAGTCGGTTAAGCTATTATTCTAAGATATAATAACGACTACCGATACAGCTCTCTAGCCTTTACAAAAGTCGCTTAGAATTATCCTAGTAAGCTCCTCTAAGTATCGCTATAACCGTACGACGAAGTACTAAATTAGTATTGTTATTAGGCGAGCAGTCGGTCGAGCTATTGTTTTAAGATATAATAGCTAGACGAGCAGTTACTCCGAGATTGTTTTAAGACGCGATAGCTAGACGAGTAGTTATTCCGAGGATTATTCTAAGATACGAGCAGTTATTCCGATAATTGTTCTAAGACGCGACCGTTATTCCGAAGATTGTTCTAAGACGCGACCGTTATTGCGAGATTCTTCTAAGACGCGATAGCTAGGCAAGTAGGCATTCTAAGGATTGTTCTAAGACGCGACAGCTAGGCGAGTAGTTATTTAGAGGATTGTTCTAAGACGCGATAGGCGTATAGGCCTATAGTCGTTCCGAGGAATTCTTCTAAGACGCAATAGCTAGGCGTATAGTCATTCCGATAATTATTCTAAGACGCGACAAACAGGCGAGTAGTTATTCTAAGGAATTCTTCTAAAACGCGATAGTTATTCTAAGGAATTGTTCTAAGACGCGATACGCCTATAGTCGTTCCGAGGAATATTATAAGGCGCGATAGCTAGGCGATTAGTTATTCCGAGGAATTCTTCTAAGACGTAACAGTTATCTCGAGGAATTGTTCTAAGACGCGATACGCCTATAGTCGTTCCGAGGAATATTGTAAGACGCGATAGCTAGGCGAGTAGTTATTCCGATAATTGTTCTAAGACGCGATAGCTAGATAAGTAGGTAGTAGTTATTCCGAGGATTGTTCTAAGACGCGATAGCTAGACGAGCAGTTATTCCGAGATTCTTCTAAGATACGACAAACGGACGAGTAGTTATTCCGAGGAATTGTTCTAAGACGCGATAGGCCTATAGTTATTCCGATAATTGTTCTAAGATACAAGAGCTAGGTAAGTAGCTATTCCGAGATTCTTCTAAGACGCGATAGCTAGGCGTCTTACTCGGAATTCTTCTAAGACGTAACAGCTAGGCGAGTAGTTATTTAGAGGATTGTTTTAAGACGTAGCAGCTAGGCGAGTAGGTAGTTATTCCGAGGAATTCTTCTAAGACGCGACAAACGGGCGAGTAGGTAGTTATTCTAAGGAATTCTTCTAAGACGCGACAAACGGGCGAGTAGGTAGTTATTCCGAGATTCTTCTAAGACGCGATAGTTATTCCGATAATTGTTGTAAGACGCGATAGCTAGGCGAGCAGTTATTCCGAGGAATTCTTCTAAGACGCGAAAGCTAGACGTCTTAGAAGAATTGGATAATCGATTATTCTTATAGAGTACCTAGTCAATTGTCTTACAACGTATAATTCGTACGTCTTAAAACAATTCTAGTAGAGTATTGTATACTAATACGCCTATATGCCGTACGTCGTAGGTTGCGTTGCTGCCGTCGTTCGATATATAGAAGTTACGAGGCGGCGAACCTTCGTAAGGTACGTATATATTAAGCTAGGTAGCAATACCGACTATATAGAAGACGAGTATATATAAGAGCGACAAAGTTCTATATAGTCGTATTTAAATATACTTTGCCTTTACAATCGAGTTATTACGGTAGTAGCTATATTGTTAGCTAGGCTCTAATATCCGACAATCGTTTAGCCTACGCCGGGCGTACTTACTATAAGGGCCTCTAGGGTAGGCTATACCTATCTCCTAGATCTAGGCGACCCTAGAGTATCGATAGATACTATCAAATTTGCTAGCGTCGGCCTAAGTAACGGCTAAATTCTACCGATAGTCGGAGATCGACTACTACTTATTAACCGCTCTAGGGCGGTAAACCTTATTGAGTACTAGGCGCGTACCTAGTAGACGGCTAGGCGAAGGCGCAGCCCTCTTAGGAGGAGTAACTATAGTAGGCAAGAGAGGTAGCGGTAGTAGTAGCGGTAGTAGTAGCGGCGAAGCCGGGGCGAGAGTAGCGATAGGAGCGATAGGAGCGATAGAAGCGATAGTAGCAAGAGTAGCGACAGTAGTAGTCGTTTCGTCGTCGTCGTCGTCGTTATATATTATTACTGTAAAGCCCTCTCTTCTACTACCGTCCTCGAGTAGACGATCGGATAGGCCCGGCTTACGGTAGGTCGCGGCGTAGCTCCGTAGTAAAAGGGGTAGGATAGGTAGAGGTCTAGAAGGACGCGGAGATACCCGTAGGTAGTAGGAACGGTAATATTAGAAGACAAAGCGTACTATAGGGTAACGATATCAATTATAGTAGAGTAGGTATCCGTACGTCTACGTCCTAATTATATCCGTCCTCTCCTCCGTCCTAAAAAGAAGAAAACTACCCTATATAGCTACCCGCTAGGAGTAGTATAGCCCTCCCGGGCCGTCCGGCTCTCGGCTCTACCCTAACGCCCTATATAAAAGAAACACGCCTAGCCGCTTAATATACCCTCCCCTACCTATATATCTGTCCTATAGACATAGGTATAACTAAACCCCTCCCTCTATCTAACGATTACGTACAGAAAAGCAGACCTAAACGACCTGTCGAAAACAAGGTACCTAATCGTAAAAACCTAAACCCTCCCTATACTTAGAAGCTCCCGGTTAGGCCCTAGGGGCCTAACTAACGTACTACCTATTCTATCTAGGATATATCGCCCTTAAGTATAGTACCGGAGCCTTCCTCTATATACTTAGAGTCGAGAGTAGAAAAATCAGGCTACGGTCGAAACTCAAAGTTACTCTTATAGCGGAAGTAACTAGCGTTCCCGAAGAGTAGTATTTCAGAATTGTAAATACGGTCGAAAACCTTCTTATACCTCTTAATAGCGTTCGCCTACTATTTGAGCTTATACGCCTCCTACTAAGCAAGAGATTCTATATAAGCAATATAGTTCAACTCGTTAATAACTTCTATATCGGCCTAAGATTTACGACTAACTAGAGCGTCTAAGATTAGGCTAAGGCTATCTAACTAGGCTGCGGTAGGAAATCGGTACGGAATTAGACTATATATATTAGGGTAGCCCGACGGGCTAGATAGTAGGGTAGTTATTGTTCGGTATACCTCCGCGATCTACTAAAGGGTCCCTATTTTTAGGTTCTCTATCTCTCTAGTTTCTACGTTAGTAATAGCTACAAACTAAGGGAGGATCGTACGTCGTACGCCCTATAAAGGTAGCGCGCTATAAGGAATATAGGGGTCGGTAATACGGACGCTATATTACTAGACCGGAGTTAGCTACTAATCTAGACCTATCTTCTTTCTTAGTTTAGGCCCGAGCTCCTTATCCGTAATATTATAGATCCGGCTATTCTATAAACGACCGGTAGCGCGGTTTACCTCTACCTACTTACGAAACGTCTCGTTATAGTATATTCTCTAAACAAGTATAGTGCAGTCCTTATAAGTCTCGTTATCGAACGATACCGAGCCTTAGATCTAACTAGTACCTTTGCCTACCGCAAGATCTATAACGTTGTAGTCTATATGCTTGAAGCTATTACGACTTATATTCTCGTTACCCTTGTTATCGCCGTACTAGTACTTCGCGTAATAAGGATAAGATACTAAACGGTAATTACCGTCCGCGCGCAAAGAAGTATATAAAGCCTAGTATAAGATATCCTAGCGGACGAGCTACTAAATTACGCTATATATCTACGACCTGTTCTACCCTAGGTTAGAGCGACTATTTATACGACGGAGGTACTATAAGTATATATTGAACTTATATTCGATATCTCCGAAGATCGTCTCGGTATACCTAAAAACCCCCTCCTTCGTAACTAAGCCGATAAGATCGAACGTAGCCTAATCGCCGGCGTTGATTATAAATAATCGGAGCTTAGTAACTAAGGTTTCTATATTAGGCGTAGCGGAGGGAGTAACTAGCATTCCTATATATATTCGAGACAGGAACGTATATAGACTAAGTATGTTACCTATATACTTTAGATAGTAGGCTAGGGAGAAGAATTCCGGGTACTAATACTAGTATTCTAGAAACTAGCTATTAATATAAGCTCTACAGACTTCGGCAATACGAGTAGTTAGTAGGGCTATAGCGATATTCGACTTAAGTCCGAACCTACGGCTCGCAAATACCCTAGTATAGTACCGGTATAACGGAACCGGGTTCTCCTCTACTATATATAGCTAGACGCCTCGGTCGACGATATCCTCTAGCTATTAATAGAGGGGTATAGCTATATATAGGCTAATAAGATATAGATTAGTCGTATCCGGGCAAAGAGTATAACAGTATATAGACAACGGCGTATATATACGAGACGTAACTTATCCCCCCTCGGCGAGTACGTCCTCGGTTAGCTCTTCGTTAAAGGTAAATTCCCCGGTCTAGTTATCTACCTCCTCGCTAGCCGTATCCTCGGTCGGCTCTATCTCTATAGTCGGGATCGTAGCCTCCGGGCCCGGCTCTATACGGCCTATCCTAGTAAGGCCCTAGAGGCCTAACGGATTACGCGTATTAATAGGGCTCTAACTAGAAGTACTATCCGGTACCTATAGCATCTCCGGCGTTAATAGTCGTAATATACGTTAGCGTTTGCTCGGAGGTTCTTTATAGTCTAGTAATAGGTCCGGCTCCCTACGGCGTCTCTAGTATAGATAGAGTTAGGCTTGCTCGGACAATAGCGGTAGAGGTAGTAGTATAGATAGCCCCGAAGGTATTGGCGTAGGTTTAATAAAGCCCTTACTTACGATCTTGTAAAAGTCGCCTTTATAGACAAACCTAAATCGTATCTATAGGATGTATTGTTCTACCTCCCCCCTAGGTTCCGCTAATTGCTTGTTAGTAGGTAGTATATATATACGAATACAATCGCCTCCCGTAACCTCCGGTATCTTCGATCGACTAGTAATAGGAGTAAGCAATCGCTACGCTACTACTTCCGCGAGAGCGCGTAGTATTTGCCTATAGTAAGAACTAAGAGCCGCTAGGCTGCCTAGATCGTAGGCCTACGAATAAGTACGTAGAACCTCCTATATCGTTAGACTAGTAAGGAAGCTCTAGGCGGTAGCGACATCCCTACCGAACTATCGGTTAATAACATTCTAGCAAGCCGTCCTTCGTCGATTTCGGGCCTTCTTTTTTCGATCTACTACCTTCGCAAAACTAGGGAATACGTCTGCGATTAGTTTACCTTCTAGGATCTTCTAGTCCGGAGCTATAGCTACGAACTTCTTATAAACCGATATATATATAGTATCGTAACTAGTTAAGGTCGCGTTATAGAGTTAGTATACCGTACGTACTACTTCCGTTCTTACTAGCGTATCGAGAGTTAGTAATAGGGCTACAACCGCGTCTAGGTCGGTTACCCTACGAAGGATACTCCTTACCTCCGCCGAGTATAATAACGTATCTATCCTTACTACTATAATTAAGAACGACATCGAGCTTTGTCTCCTCTCCCGAACAGTTACCTAGTATTCTAACCTATCGCCGTCGTCCGTCTCGGATTAGGTAGGTATATTGCGGTTAGCTATAGTAGGACCGATAGTTACGTACGCGAGCGCGACTCCGTTGTTAACGTAGGCGTAGGTCGTAGTGCAGGCGAGGCTCCTTTCGAGGTAGTAGAGATAGTAGTTATATAGAATATAGGCTAGAGGGTACGGCGGATAAGGAGGTAGGTTAAAGAAGAAGAGTAAGTTTAAAAGGAAGAAAAGGGCACTCTTATTCCCTAAATAACGCGAAAGTAACTCGCGCTCGCGGAATAACGCGAAAAGTAACTCGTACTCGTAGAATAACGCGAAAGTAACTCGCGCTCGTAGGAGTGCCGGCGCGCTTACGGCAGTACTATAGCAAACAAATAACGCGAAAAGTAACGCGCCTAGGGAAGTACTACCCGTATAGGCGAGATAAGTAAGGATAGTACGAGAATGCCGATATAAAGATAAGTAAGATAAGTAAGAGTAGGACGAGAATACCGACGTAAAGTAGTAGTTAGGTATCGCGGGGACCCTTAGATATAAGGACCGTAGTAAGGAATATAGTATACGGTATACGCTGTAAGGGGGGCGAGGACAACGCTAGAAGGTAAAGCGAAAAATAATAGATCAAAAACCTTCGGACGGATTAGAAACCTTCTAGCCTAACTATTACTAGGCACCGGGGCGCCCGGCCGGCAATATAGTTATAATCCTAGAGTAGCTAAACTCGGACGGTACTAACCCGCCGCTATCAAAAGCGTAGGGTATATCTAAAACGACGCCTATAGAGGGCCTAGTTATAGATAAAGGATTAGACGGCGGTAGCGGTAGGGGGCCTAGCTATAGATAAAAGACTAGACGGCGGTAGCGGCGTAACAAATAGAAAAAGAATCAAAAGAATAGCGAGTACGCTACTCCCTCCTCTAACTATACGATAACGAAGAAGGAGAGTAGGTATCTATTAAGCAGTACGAGCCCGTACTGCGGAGAGAGATACTAGAAAGCAGAAATACCCGGTCGGCGTATAGAAAGTTAAAAAGGTAGGGTAGGGAACTAGTATCTAGTACTAACCCTACTCGTTAGAACTAGTAATACTGCCGCCTTTATCTAATAGGCCGTTAAGTCGATAGAGTTTAAGAGAGTCCTTGTTATAGGTATTCCGATAGACAATACTATCTAACCTCTCTAACTTATAGTACGCGGTACCCGGACGATAGGTATATATACGAAAGGGACCCTTCTAACGGAAAACTAGCTTTGCCGAACGCGACGCTTCTAACTCTTTCTAATATACTATTAAGCGGCTAGGCGTGTTTCTTTTACGTAGGGCGTCGGGGTAGAGCCGAGAGCCGGACGGCCCGGGAGGGCCGTACTACTTCTAGCGGGTAGCTATATAGGGTAGTTTTCTTCTTTTTAGGACGGAGGAGAGGACGGACATAATTAGGACGTAGATATACGGATACCTACTCTACTATAATTAATATCGTTACCCTACAGTGCGCTTTGTCTTCTAATATTACTATTCCCGCTACCTACGGGCATCTCCGCGTCCTTCCGGACCTCTACCTATCTTACCCCTTTTACCGCGGAGCTACGCCGCGACCTACCGTAAGCCGCTCCTATCCGATTATCTACTCGAGGACGGTAGTAGAAGAGAGGGCTTTACGGTAATAATACTATAACCAAATTACTAACCTTAAATTTACGGCGATCGATATAGTAGCGATCGTCAAAATATACCTTCGCTTAGTCCCGTATTCTCTCTTGTCGTAGGCAGGCGTCCTCTATACGTAGGGCTATAGCTTCGAGGGCGGCGGCGTATACAGCGAGAAGACTCTCGCGGTCGCGAATAGTACCCTAGTCCTAGACAGATATAGTAGGGAACTAAAGCTCGATAGGTAGGATAGTATCGCGGCTAATTATTAACGCTACCGGCGTCTTACCGGTAGACGATACCTCCGTAGTACGTTCCGCCTATAGTACTACGGGTACGTACGGGATCTAGGATATCTTGCCTCCGTCGGTTATCTTGCTAAGCGCCGCAATAATAGGTTTGTACCTAACTTTAACGATAGCTATAGATTCCGGGTAGTATAGTAAGATACGTAGACGAGCGACGCTATACTTACGAAGCAACGCCTCTACCTTCCCTAAGTTGTACTTAGCGTTATCGAGGAGGATCTCGTATAGCGTACCCTATCGGCAGAAGATCTCCTCCTAGATAAATTTCGCGACCTGCTTCGACGTAATCTGTTTAGCGGTAAGGCCGACGAATACCTATGCCTTAGGCTACCGAGACGTTGCCTCCCGCGCTATTATAATCGATCCGTAGGTATTAATATAAACGCCGTCAATATACTACTGTTTACCGATAGCCTTAGAAGCAACTTCGCCTAAAAGAGTATAGGTACGAACGCCGTTATACTAATTATACTTAGCGTACTTCCTCTATATATATACCTAGCAATCGCTATATATACCGTCCTACTAGTAGCGCTGTACCAATTTTGCGTACGTACCCTCGGTACTATAGTGCCCGTACTTATTATAGACCGCCCGGAGGATCTAGTCTCGTATAGATAGCTTATCGATAATACGCTATAACGGGAAGTTACGACGGCCCTAGCGGAATAGAACCTTATCTTTAATCTTAAATCTCTATAAGTACTTTAAAAACCGATAGTACTCGGATCGAGATATATAAGATAAGGGACGTAGTCTAAGGAGGACGTAGGCGATAGCCTTCGAAAAGTACGAATAACTCTTAGGTAGACCGTCTAACTTATCCGGGAAGATAGAATTAATATAGGCAAGGTCGACGCCTTCTATATCTAGTAAGGTTTCGGGGGTCTAGCTAACAATCCGGATCGCGGCTACCCGAACCGTACTACCGGCGGTACCGGCCGCTCCCGGTAAGGCCCTAGAGGCCTAACCAAATCTATACGGCGTAAGCGTCGCCGTATTAACGTAGAAACTCTCGAAAAACTTATTATCGACTATATACTCGATATCTTCTAACTCTAGCGGATCCGGGACGTCCTTGCTTAATAGTAGTCGACGGGATAAGGTATCTAGAGCTATATACTTATAACTAGGGATATACCGAACTTCGAAGGTAAACAGCCGGATCTACGCTACCTACCTACTTATAGTAGTATTCGGGAGATTAGACGTAGCGCGGTTTAGTTAATATACGAGAGTCTAAGTATTAACTTCTAGTACGAAGTATTGACCGAAGAGCTAGGGCCGAAACTTCTAGTATATCTTAAGTACCCCGAAGCACTCGAGTTTGCCGGCGTCGTACCGTTGCTAGCTAGCGGACTATATACTACTCTCGAAACGACTCGGTCGTCGCTTTCTATAGTCGTCCTCCTATATTAGTATATACCTATACCTAGACCTACTAGAATCAACCGCAATAATAATAGTGCCTACCCCGTCCAAGTAGTCGATAGGGACTAGAGGCGGGGCCTTAACTAAGGCTGCCGCAAGTACGTCCTTAGTACGCTAATACTCTATAGTCTACTCGAATTTAACGTCCTTCCGAAGTAGGCAGTAGAGTAGCTTAGCCTTAAGCGCGAACTTAGGTATCTAGATACGGAAGTAGACGATAATGCCGATAAATACCTAGACGTCTTTCTAGTACTTCGGGTCTAGCTAGTCGACGATCTTCGCTACGCGGGCTATATTAGGATAGCGGCTATCGGTATCTATAATATACTCTATAATACGGATACGTTCTTAGAGGATCTGTAGCTTCTTAATAGCGACTATTATACCGGTACGCTTAATATCCGTAAGGACTTAGTCGAGGTTAACGATATACTTGACAATAAACCGCCGTAGACTAGGCTCGAGTTCCTCTCTACTATAATTAGTCTTCGGCCCCTTAATACTAATATCGTCTAGGAAGGGGAGCGACCGGTATAAGATATAATCTATAAGAATACGAGTTATAATCCGGACAAATTAACTAACTGAATTCGTAGCGCTCTAGAGCAGAGTAGTCTGCCGGAATAGGCTAAGATAAGTCTAGAAAGCCGTAAGATCTCAACTCTCTTTAGCGAGAGGGACCTAATTATATCTAGAGAAAATATTAAGGAGGGAAGCAACCTTGTACCCCGCAAAGTGCTCGGCGAACTTATCTATATTAGGCGGCAGGCTAGCGTCGCGAATAGTAACCCGGTTAATCTCCGTCGTAGAGTTAATAAGGCGATAGTATTCCTTAGTAGGCAACTGACCGGAGGCTAAGGATTTCTTCGTAATTAGGAAATATAGATTCCGATAGCAGCCCTTACTATACTCTAACGTCCTAGCTTTATACTAGTCCCGGATAATACCCTCTATCGCCGTAAGTAGAGAGGGATTAAGACGAAAACCCGGATAACTCTATAGTATATACGGGACTATACGAATAACTTGTAGTAGTACGATACTAGGAATAACCTGTCCGAGATATATAAAATTCGCTACTAAAGTAGCCTTACGATTAAAGAGCATCTCTTCGAGTAGATAACGTTCCTAGGTTATTAAGACTATATCCGTCTCGACTATACGTAATACCTCTAGAGTAAGTCGACTGCTCTATAGGACATCCGAGAACTTCTTAATCAAGTAGCGCTAGTTATATAGTCCTGTCCCTAGCGGTATTACCGCCTCCCGTCGAAGAAATAGTTCCTTCTATTTAGTAGCGGCACCGATGTTAGGGGACGTACTCTTCGAGATATCTATAGCGACGTCGATAGGCTAGATCTTCTACGCTTTCCGTTTGTATATAGTATATACCGGGATATAGTACGTAGTATAGGCGCGGCGGGAGTAGGCCTAGTTAATATAGAAGTAATATAGTATCGACCGGAACGTCTAATTATCCTCGTCCGGATCCCTATCGACGATATACGTAGTATATATTCCTATCCTTTAACCTCCCCGTTTACTATAAGAGGCAATATTAGCCTAAACCTAAATTATAGAAGACCCGGGCCGTACTGTACCGGTTAGGCCCCGGGGGCCCGACTAAATATTAGTAAGTACTAAAGACAAACCCGACGCGGATACTATTATAGCTTCGACGCTACTACTAATTTTCCCCGCCCGCCGAAGGTAACAAACCGTTAGTAGCCCGTATCGCCGACGGTACCGGTAAACGTTACCGAATAACCTGCCGGGTCGGAGATCGTACCTTCCTAGAACCTATCGTTATAGTTTTTCGTAACTAACCTCGTCTTCCTCGTCTACGGGCGGCCTAGAATAAGAGGCATAGTATACGCCGTATTCGTAACAAACGCCGTTACCGCAACGGTAACGCTATATACCGAGATAGGCAGTCTCTAACAGACGCCGACAATCCTAGTTAACCCGTTCGCCGTAGATATGTTAATCTTATCTAGCTAGCACGTTATTAGCAAACCGTACTTCTAAATAGGCCTCGTTATAGGTTAGGTTAGGTATAGGTTAGGTACAACCTAACTTAAATACCTAACCCTACAAATAAGCTAGGTACCTAGCTTATAAGCGGTATACAACCTAACGGTAAAAACCTAGTAGGTATACCTAATAGGTATTGTAATAGGTATTATATAATACGAGTTGAATACCTACGAAATAGTAGAAAATAATATGAATAAGGCATATATACCTACTACCTGATTCCTAGAGCGTAGATTTTGATAGGAAAATATTTTATACTTACTATAGCTACCGACTATATATACCGACTATATATACAGACTAAAAAGAGATTACTAGAAAGGAAAGCTCTAACTAATTGATTATAGTTATAAGCTACTATATACTAAGGACAGAAACTACCTTACTTCTTAGTAAGTAGCTAAGTATCTAGAGTAGATTGCTCCTTTGCTTAAGCGTCTTAAATCTTTTAATAGATATAAAGCTAATCTTCGAAGTTTAGCCGCTACTAACTATAATACTAACGCGCAATTTTCTTCGTATCTTCCTCGAGAGTTTGCTAAGTAAGGCGTACGCTATCTTCTGAACGCTCTTTCGTAATAGTAAGCGTATAAGCTGCCGCTACTAACTTATTAGCATAGGCTTCTAACCTCTGCTTAAGAGTTTGCTTATTATCGCTAGTATTATTATCTAGCTCTTCTTAATTATAACTAGCTTAAAAGTCTCGACCTTAGATATCTTGATCTTACTTATCTTGCTCCTACTTATCTTCGTCCTACTTATCTTCGTCCTGATTATCTACGTCCTGCTTATCTTCCTCTTACTTATTATCTAGTAGTAGCGGAGTATTATCCTAAGCTATTAAATTAGTATATTATAATTAATAATAAAAGAGGAGTAACTTACTAAGAGTTGCCTACTAAGCAGTAGTATCCTCGCTATTATTGTTATCTATAGTCGGATTCTAAGTAGCGTTTAGTATATCCTCGTCGGAATCGTAATTAACAATTCGTCGAGGCTTCTTAGTTAGGAGAGGCTTGTATTTTAGCGTAGCCTTCGGTTTCAGTACCTTAGAAGCTTTATTCTTCTTTAGCTCTATATAGATGAAATTAGGATTAATAGGACTAGAATTGTAAGGGTAGACTACGAAATCGTTAGACTAAATACCCTACTCCTTAAGGAGCGAGCGAAGACACTCTATATCTTTGCCTTAGAGTATAACGCGCTTAGCGTAAATAGCCAAAAGGTTGGCCGCTAGAGGAGGTAAGTAAGTAAGTAAGTAATTAATTAGAAAGAATAAGAAATAGGAAGACTTATAGGTAAAGATTCTTACTAAGAGAGACTTAGTATATTCTTGAAGAACGCTAAGAGCGCTTACTTAAATGCGAAGAGGTATATAAGCCTAATCTATAACGAGCTCCTTAATAAGTCTAGTAAATAGAGTTTTCTTAATATAGAGTAGGCTCTCCTTCTAGTACTTCCTAATCTCTTTAAGAGCTAATGCTTTAAGAAAGTTAGTACCGACTACAAATACCGACTATAAGTGCCGACTATAAATACCGACTACAGATCTGAAATTCTAGAATTACTTACTACCTAGGGTATATCTGTATCCCTTCTTAATACGAGCGCCTAGAAGCTTTTTACTACCTATATACGAAGGAAGTCCCTTTCTACTAGTACGAGGAGTCTTACGAGCGATCGATTGTTTGCACTTCTACGCAATCGACATAGCCGAAGCTATTATAGTAGATTAGTACGCTAGTATAGTATAGTAGCGGTAGTATAGTATAGTATAGTAGTATAGTATAGTATAGTATAGTAGTATAGTATAGTATAGTAGTATAGTGTAGTATAGTAGAGGTAGTAAGGAAAGAGAGAAAGGAAGGGGGCAATGTTAATATAGTAAGTTAGGTTTTTTCTAAAGTAGAGAGTAACTTTGTATTATTAGGAGACAACTGCTCGGCTAATTAGAGGCTATAGATAGTTTGCTACCTAAGTAATAATATATACGCAATTTATACGAGATCCAAATAAGGTTTTTGTATATAATCTTCAATTGCTAGGAGTAACCGGCAGGTATAGTTAGTAGGTACGGTCGGCAGGTAGGGTCGGTAGGTACGGTCGGTAGAAGCCTTTCTCTAGGTAAATAGGTAGTAAATATTATTAGAAAGTCTTATCGGTAGGAGTCGTAATTGTTCCTCTAAGAGATAGTTAGTAGATATAGTCTGCAGATATAGTTAGTAGATATAGTCGGCAGATTCCTAAAAGCTTAAAAGTTATCTTTTCCGTTATTTTCCCCTAGGAAGCGCTTCCGAATCTATCGACAAAATACTATATCCTTTTGCTACAACGTTACTCGTTTCGTATATATTATAAGCATATTAGACACTTCGAACTTAAGTATAAGAAACGCTTCCGTCGCTTCCTATAGATAGAGGAGGGCCTCTACTTAGAACCGGTATATACTACTTAAAGATTTACTTGCGATATCCAAAGTAACTTCCCGACAGATCCTCTAGAAAGGTAGTCGACGTATTAATAGCTCGGTCGTCTTCTAGTATCTCCTAATCTCGCGGAGAGTAGCTATACTAGGCTTTGTTCGTCGCTTAGTTCTTACTTTAGGTACCTTTCGTATTATAGGCTTCTTCTATAGCCGTTGACTCTCTATCGGCCTCTTCTTCCCTAGATAGGACTTTTTCGCAACTAGTTTCGTACGTCCCCGCCTCCTTTCGGCTAGGCTTTTACTTAGTCTAGGAGAGGCTATCGGTTAAGGTAGTTGTCGTATATACCGCCTAATCGGTATATCCGAATCGTCGCTAGTCTCCGGACTATAGATTACTAGACCTATACCTTAATTTGCTTATCTTTCTTCCCTCTCTCCGCTATAATTAGGATTATAGATTACTCCTATAGTACCTTAAGTTACCTGCTTGTCCTCTTTCTCTCCGCTATAATTAGGATCGTAGATTACTTTTGCGGTACCCTTAGTTCTCTACTTTTCTTTCCCCTTTCCGAGATAGGATATCTTTTCGAGCGGCTCTATTCGTTCCTCCTATATCCTATCTAACTACTTCTAAGTCCTTATATTAGTTCCGCTATCAAAAGCAGCCTTCGGAAGCCCTCTAGGTCTCGATTGTTCGTCCTATAGTAAATCGAGTCTATAGTCGAGTTAGTCGTCGTTATCCTTAGAGAAGGAGGTAGAGACGTAGGTAGAGAGGGAAACAGTATCTATATTAGGCATTTTAAGAGCTTTGAGTATATCTCGGTAGATTAACAAAGTTAACGATAGAGAAGAAAAGAGAGAAGGAAAATATAGGGAGTATAAGGAAAACCCGGAGTTTGCTAAGGCGCTTATCTCTAGAGTATATCGGATCTCGCGGGAAGGTAATTAGTAATCTATATAGGGATTCTATATATATCCTAAGGTCGCTAGTAGGGTATACGCCTTATACGCCGACTACGTCTGCCGAATACGTTTATCTATAGCTATAGGACCTATTGTTTTCTCTAGGGCGGATATATAATTTAGATGCGTATTTATATATAGGTCCTAGATATATATACTTAATATATATATCGTTTTAACATAGATATCTATATACTATATATATACAACCCCTACTAGTAGTTGTCCTAGTAGTAGCGAACGAACGGACAATAACTTATATTCGAAATTAATAACGTCTAGGGGGGGCGACTTACGTATAGTTCTTATACTTAAGGTATTATCTAGAATAACGTCGGCGGTACAGTAGTATAGTAGAGTATTATTAGTCCGGAAGGATAGGTAGTATCGTTGCCCGGCGTAACTAATACCGGGATTCGGCTACTACCTAAACCTTAAATTGCCCTAGTAGGGTAAATTTACTTTCTCTCTCTTACTTTACTACCTTACTATAATACCTCTATAATACCCGTACCTCCGTATCTTTACTAGCGCCGTCGATACCTACCTTCGTAATTAGACCGAGTTCTTCTTTAACTACTATACTAATATTAGAAACTATTACTATACCGAAACGTAAGAGTAATACTCTAGAGGCACTAGCAAACAAGCGCGCAAAGCTCGGCGTAGCCTCGAAGTTACTCGAGGAGTACTCTCTTAAGCTAAATACTCTATAGGATAGAGAGCGTACTACCGCTATAGACGAAGAAAAGAGGGTATAGGATCGATACTGTAAAGTGCGTAACGAATCCTTTACGCGATTTAAAAAGATACAAATTAAGGAGTATACGAGCTTTAAGAGCCTTACTAAAGATAAGCAATAGGAACTTATCGAAGGCTAGAGAAAGATATATACAAAGGAGTATAATCAAAAAGCGTAAGTATAGTAGGCGGATATAGTCGGCAGATATAGTCGGCAGATTTGAGTACTAACTTCTAATTTAGTATAAAGAAGTAGAGTAGAAAGAGTACAATACTTCCTTCTAACGAGTAGGCAAAGATTAATAAAGCCGACTAGTTTCTCGAACTCGGCGATATCGACTCTAAGGAACGATTAACATTCTAGAAAGAAGACTAGATTAAGTAGGAATAGGAGTATCTATCTATTAGCGAGGAGTACGACAAAGGGGTTAGCGGCCTTAGCAATTATTGCCTTCCCTTAGAATTAGTTCTTAATCTATTATCGACTCTATAGATAGAGGAAGCGAGAGCTAAGTCTATTAGTACCTTTGCTATCTAGGCATCCTCTTCTACTTTTTCGACAGCCTATAATTAATAGTACTCTTCTATCTACTACTTCTAGGACAAGATTGTTATCCTTAAGAACCTAGATATACTAAATAAGAAAGGTATAAAAGAGGTCTTAAAAATCGTTAGTAGCGAGACAATAAAGGTAAATATCTACTAACTATATTTGCCGACTATAGAAACTAATTATAATTCTAGATTTATATCGAAGAAGTCCGAATACTATTACTATATAAGATCTTCTTGCCTATTAAGCGAGCCGTTTGCCGGAATGTCCTATCGTAGGATACTAAAGCTTAAGCCTACTATAGAGGGCGATTGCTAGGCCCTTCTTAGCTTATTCCCCCTACCTACGACTATATAGCTAACGGCTTTTTGCCTTTAAAGATAATAAAGGAGAACAAGTATCTCGCGAAGATAGCGTACAAGATGTATAAGAAAGAGAACTCTCTTATAAAGGAACAGACAATATAGCTAGTAGTAATAGATAGTCTTATCTATTATAGCGTAAAAGAGTATACTAGAATTACTCTCGAAGCTATCCTCCTCCTCCTCCTCTAAGAAGACGAACTCTGCCTCTTAATTTCTAGTCTTAAGGAACTAGTTAAGAAGGATAAGAGACTAGCTACCCTTATTAAAGTTTAAGACTAAGAAGCGGAAGCGATAGGTAAATAGCAAGCGACGCCTAAACTAGGGTTTCGATAGGTTAGCTCGGATATAGCAGTGTTTCGGTATATCCTATTAGCTATACCCTTGTTATAGCGTAATACTATAATTAAGTATAGAAAATTCTCTTTCCTTTTCCTCTTTCTACTCCTACTTCTTTAAGATACCTCTAGACTTTTACGCTATTGTCGTCTATCTACTATGTTTTCGTCCTCCTTCTCGTCCTCTCTAGGAGTAGGAAGCTTCCGGCTCGAATCCTCCTTCTAGCCTAATACCTCTTCCGGGACCTCTACGCGATCGAGTGTATAGCTACGCTAGCGCTATAGGACGATACTCAACGCGCTATCGAGTCTAATACTAGGTCGACGCCGACGATAACCTAACGTTAGGCGGCGTAGAACGAGACGGCCGAGTCTAGTAGAAGAGGAACTAGATAGTTCCCTTATTCTCCCTATCGAGCCTAATTATATAGGAGAGTAGGATATTAAGTTAAATTGCTAGCTATAGAGGCTTAGGTATAAGGACAACTTTGAGCGTTAGTACGAGGTACGGTAGTAGAATTATACCGGAAAGCGCCTTAAAAAGCGGAATAGTCGTACTATGTTCGATCGGTCCCTAATTACCTAGAGGAGTAAGTCTCGGACATCTTAGGTATAGGATTTCCTAGAGGAGGGAATGCTTTAAGAAGATACAACGCCTAAAGTCGTATACAGATACTATAACGTTATACTAAAATATCTAGTACTAAATACTAGTATAATATCTATCGAGAAGTATCTCGACTCCTCGAACTACTAGGAGAAACAAGATAAGCGAGGGTTTATAAAGGAGATGTTTATAGCTACGAAGTATCGACAAGTAAGTACTAACTAACGCCGACTATACCTGCCGACTACGTCTACCGACTACGTCTAGCTACTTATACTAAGACGATATTTCTAGACTATTAGCAATCTATAGTAGACAAGGGACCTAGGCTATATACTAGACGATTTCCTACGCCTATACTTTAAGATAATTGTCGATAATAGTCTACTATTCTAGTTCTTTGAACGACCCTCGGTAAAACAGACTTATATAGCACTACTCCTAGGACAGGTCGAGACAATTCCGTTTAAATATACGTCGATATACCGGAGGATGCTCGATACTAAGGTTATAGACTCCGCTAACTCCCTTAAAGCCCGTCTCGCTAGAAGATTCAAGATAGCTATCGCGTATAATAGTTAGCAATCCAGGACTATAAAAACCTTATTCCTAACTATACGGGTCTACTAGATTAACGACTAATAGACTTAGTACGAAGGGATGCTTAGTTTCCCTTATATTACTAGCCGTTATACTAGTAATTATCTCGTAGAGATACTATTCGAGATCTTATAAGAGTTCGAGATTAAGCGCCGATTAACTACTATTACGTACGACAACGCCTCTAATAATAAGACGCTATACAATACGATATAAGGACACTTACTCTACTATTATTACTCTCCTCTAATATTCTATAGTGTTTTAGCGATTAATACTTATTAAGAGAGGTATAGTATAACGGTTACTAAGCTACTAACGAGCTTAGAGCAGCTACCTCTCTATCTAGGTACGGAGACTAGTCCCGAATTAGAGATAGGAAAGGAAGAGGAGGAGGCAATTACGGAGTATAATCGAGATAGCCGTCCGGAGCGATTTCTCTACTTTGCCTATACTGCTTAACTTCTTCTAAAGGCCTTTTTCGACCGCCTAGGGCTTTGTCCTATAAACGACCTTTCCGAATTCTAGGATTACGACAAGGATAGAAAGATATTATAGAGAAGAAGAGTATAGAGTAAGCAAATTAGCCGTCCTTAAGCTAATAGTATACCCTATCTTCTTTTGAAGGTAAGATTAGTATCTACGCCTAATAAACTATAAACCCTTCTACCTCGAAAGTATAGTTAACTCGTATAGTCGGTAATTATAGTCGGTAGTACGTTACTCTAGCTAATCTTAATCTCTAGATCCGGAAGCTTTATATCTTTATTAACTCGAGCTCCTAAAGGTTCGAATAGTTTATCGACCTCTAGAAAGAGATGCTTTAAAAGAAGCAGCTATTTGCAAAGTACCGTCGGTAGAAAGGCGTTCAAGATCGTATCCTAAGGGTCGTTTAAGACGTAAAGACAAGGTAGTCCTTAACAACGTTAATGCTCGATCGCTTTAGCAGACTCTAAGTAGTTATTAAATCTTATATCGAGCGACTTAACCTAAGTAAAGACATAGGCATCGATTCCGAAGAATAGCAAAGCATAGAGTACTTAGGGTTAGGGTTAGGGTTAGGGTTAGGGTTAGGGTTAGGGTTAGGGTTAGGGTTAGGGTTAGGGTTAGGGTTAGGGTTAGGGTTAGGGTTAGGGTTAGGGTTAGGGTTAGGGTTAGGGTTAGGGTTAGGGTTAGGGTTAGGGTTAGGGTTAGGGTTAGGGTTAGGGTTAGGGTTAGGGTT
>NW_016017387.1:2039865-2040975 GCF_000320565.1 Sphaerulina musiva SO2202 | reverse complement strand
TAACCCTAACCCTAACCCTAACCCTAACCCTAACCCTAACCCTAACCCTAACCCTAACCCTAACCCTAACCCTAACCCTAACCCTAACCCTAACCCTAACCCTAACCCTAACCCTAACCCTAACCCTAACCCTAACCCTAACCCTAACCCTAACCCTAACCCTAACCCTAACCCTAACCCTAACCCTAACCCTAAGTATAAGAAACGCTTCCGTCGCTTCCTATAGATAGAGGAGGGCCTCTACTTAGAACCGGTATACGCTACTCGAAGATTTACTTACGATATCTATAGTAACTTCCCGATAGATCCTCTAGAATAGTAGTCGATATATTAATAGCTCGGTCGTCTTCTAGTATCTCCTAATCTCGCGAAGAGTAGCTATACTAGGCTTTATTCGTCGCTTAGTTCTCGCTTTAGGTACCTTTTGTATTATAGGCTTCTTCTACGGCCGTTAACTCCCTATTAGCCTCTTATTCTCTAGATAGGACTTTTTCGCGACTAGTTTCGTACGTCTCTACCTCCTTTTAGTAAGGCTTTTACTTAGTCTAGGAGAGGCTGTCGGTTAAGGTAGTTGTCGTATATACCGCCTAATCGGTATATCCGAATCTTCGCTAGTCTCCGGACTATAGATTACTAGACCTATACCTTGATTTGCTTGCCTTTCTTCCTTCTCTCTGCTATAACTAGGATTATAGATTACTCCCGTAGTACCTTAAGTTGCCTACTTGTCCTCCTTCTCTCCGCTATAATTAGGATCGTAGATTACTTTTATAGTACTCTAAGTTCCCTACTTTTCTTTCCCCTTTCCGAGATAGGATATCTTTTCGAGCGGCTCTATTCGTTCCTCCTATATCCTATCTAACTACTTCTAACTCCTTATATTAGTTCCGCTATCAAAAACAGCCTTCGGAAGCCCTCTAGGTCTCGATTGTTCGTCCTATAGTAAATCGAGTCTATAGTCGAGTTAGTCGTCGTTATCTCTAGGGAGGGAGGCAGAGACGTAGGTAGAGAGGGAAATAGTATCTATATTAGGCATTTTAAGAGCTTTAAGTATATCTCGGTAGATTAACAAAGTTAACGATAGAGAAGAAAAGAGAGAAGGAAAATATA
>NW_016017387.1:2032852-2038647 GCF_000320565.1 Sphaerulina musiva SO2202 | reverse complement strand
CTAGGAGAGGCTGTCGGTTAAGGTAGTTGTCGTATATACCGCCTAATCGGTATATCCGAATCTTCGCTAGTCTCCGGACTATAGATTACTAGACCTATACCTTGATTTGCTTGCCTTTCTTCCTTCTCTCTGCTATAACTAGGATTATAGATTACTCCCGTAGTACCTTAAGTTGCCTACTTGTCCTCCTTCTCTCCGCTATAATTAGGATCGTAGATTACTTTTATAGTACTCTAAGTTCCCTACTTTTCTTTCCCCTTTCCGAGATAGGATATCTTTTCGAGCGGCTCTATTCGTTCCTCCTATATCCTATCTAACTACTTCTAACTCCTTATATTAGTTCCGCTATCAAAAACAGCCTTCGGAAGCCCTCTAGGTCTCGATTGTTCGTCCTATAGTAAATCGAGTCTATAGTCGAGTTA
The DNA here is from genome assembly GCF_000320565.1 of Sphaerulina musiva SO2202. Classification (NCBI taxonomy): domain Eukaryota; kingdom Fungi; phylum Ascomycota; class Dothideomycetes; order Mycosphaerellales; family Mycosphaerellaceae; genus Sphaerulina; species Sphaerulina musiva. Next base: position 2,038,225 of record NW_016017387.1, on the reverse strand, counting down.
GTCGTCGTTATCTCTAGGGAGGGAGGCAGAGACGTAGGTAGAGAGGGAAATAGTATCTATATTAGGCATTTTAAGAGCTTTAAGTATATCTCGGTAGATTAACAAAGTTAACGATAGAGAAGAAAAGAGAGAAGGAAAATATAGGGGATATAAGGAAAACCCGGAGTTTGCTAAGGCGCTTATCTCTAGAGTATATCGGATCTCGCGGGAAGGTAATTAGTAATCTATATAGGGATTCTATATATATCCTAAGGCCGCTAGTAGGATATACGACTTATACGCCGACTACATCTGCCGAATACGTTCTTCTATAGCTATAGGACCTATTGTTTTCTCTAGGGCGTATATATAATTTAGACGCGTTTTTATATATAGGTCCTAGATATCTATACTTAATATATATATCGTTTTAATATAGATATCTATATACTATATATATATATAACCCCTACTAGCAGTTATCCTAGTAGTAGCGAACGAACGGATAACAACTTATATTCGAAATTAATAACGCCTAGAAGGGGCGACTTACGTATAGTTCTTATACTTATTATCTAGAATAACGTCGGCGGTATAGTAGTACGGTAGAGTGTTATTAGTCTAGAAAGATAGGTAGTATCGTTGCCCGGCGTAACTAATACCGGGATTCGGTAGCTGCCTAAACCTTAAATTGCCCTAGTAGGATAAATTTACTTTCTCTCTCTTACTTTACTACCTTACTACAATACCTCTATAATACCCGTACCTCCGTACCTTTACTAGCGCTATCGATACCTACCTTCGTAATTAGACCAAGTTCTTCTTTAACTACTATACTAATATTAGAAACCTTACTATACCGAAACGCAAGAGCAATGCCCTAGAGGTACTAGCAAATAAGCGCGCAAAGCTCGGCGTAGCCTCGAAGTTACTTAAGGAGTACTCTCTTAAGCTAAACACTTTACGAGACCGAGAGCGTACTACCGCTATAGACGAAGAAAAGAGGGTATAGAATCGATACCGCAAAGCGCGTAACGAATCCTTCGCGCAATTCAAAAAGGTACAAATCAAGAAGTATATAAGTTTCGAAAGCCTCGCTAAAGATAAGCAATAGGAACTTATCGAGGGCTAGAGAAAGATATATATAAAGGAGTATAATCAAAAAGCGTAAGTACAAATATAGTCGGCGGATATAGTCGGCAGATTTAAGTACTAACTTCTGATTTAGTATAAAGAAGCAGACTAGAAAGAGTACAATACTTCCTCCCGATAAGTAGGCAAAGATTAATAAAGCCGACTAGTTTCTCGAACTCGGTAATATCGACTCTAAGGAACGATTAATATTCTAGAAAGAAGACTAGATTAAGTAGGAATAGGAGTATCTATCTATTAGCGAGGAGTACGATAAAGGGGTTAGCGGCCTTAGTAACTATTGCCTTCCCTCGGAATTAGTTCTTAATCTATTCTCGACTCTATAGATAGAGGAAGCGAGGGCTAAGTCTATTGGTACCTTTACTATCTAGGCATCCTCTTCTACTTTTTCGACGGCCTATAATCAATAGCGCTCTTCTATTTACTACTTCTAGGACAAGATTGTTATCCTTAAGAACCTAGATATACTAGATAAGAAAGGTATAAAAAAGGTCTTGAAAATCGTTAGTAGCGAGACAATAAAGGTAAATATCTACCGACTATATTTGCCGACTATAGAAACTAATTATAATTCTAGATTTGTATTAAAGAAGTCCGAATACTATTACTATATAAGATCTTCTCGCCTATTAAGCGAGCCGTTTGCCGGAATGTCCTATCGTAGGATACTAAAGCTTAAGCCTACTATAGAGGGCGATTGCTAGGCCCTTCTTAGCTTATTCCCCCTACCTACGACTATATAGCTAACGGCTTTTTGCCTTTAAAGACAATAAAGGAGAATAAGTATCTTACGAAGATAGCGTATAAGATATACGAGAAAGAGAACTCTCTTACGAAGGAATAGACAATATAGCTAGTAGTAATAGATAGCCTTATCTATTATAGCGTAAAAGAGTATACTAGTATTACTCTCGAAGCTATCCTGCTCCTCCTCCTCTAAGAAGACGAACTCTACCTCTCGATTTCTAGTCTCGAGGAACTAGTTAAGAAGGATAAGAGACTAGCTACCCTTATTAAAGTTTAATACTAAGAAGCGGAAGCGATAGGTAAATAGCAAGCGACGCCTAAACTAGGGTTTCGATAGGTTAGCTCGGATGTAGCAGAATATCGGTATATCCTATTAGCTATACCCTTGTTATAGCGTAACACTATAATTGAGTATAGGAAATTCTCTTTCTTTTTCCCCTTTCTACTCCTACTTCTTTAAGATACCTCTAGACTTTTACGCTATTGTCGTCTATCTACTATGTTTTCGTCCTCCTTCTCGTCCTCTCTAGGAGTAGGAAGCTCCCGGCTCGAATCCTCCTCCTAGCCCGATACCTCTTCTAGGACCTCTACGCGATCGAGCGTACGGCTATGCTAGCGCTATAGGACGATACTTAACGCGCTATCGAGTCTAATACTAGGTCGACGCCGACGACAACCTAACATTAGGCGGCGTAGAACGAGACGGCCGAGTCTAGTAGAAGAGGAACTAGATAGTTCCCTTATTCTCCCTATCGAGCCTAATTATATAGGAGAGTAGGATATCAAGTCAAATTGCTAGCTATAGAGGCTTAGGTATAAGGACAACTTTAAGCGTTAGTACGAGGTACGGTAGTAGAATTATACCGGAAAGCGCCTTAAAAAGCGGAACGGTCGTACTATGTTCGATCGGTCCCTAATTACCTAGAGGAGTAAGTCTCGGATATCTTAGGTATAGAATTTCCTAGAGGAGGGAATACTTTAAGAAGATACGATACCTAAAGTCGTATACAGATGCTATAACGCTGTACTAAAACATCTAGTACTAAATACTAGTACAATATCTATCGAGAAGTATCTCGACTCCTCGAACTACTAGGAGAAACAAGATAAGCGAGGGTTTATAAAGGAAATGTTTACAGCTACGAAGTATCGACAAGTAAGTACTAACTAACGCCGACTATACCTGCCGACTACGTCTACCGACTACGTCTAGCTACTTATACTAAGACGATATTTCTAGACTATTAGCAATCTACGGTAGACAAGGGACCTAGGCTATATACTAGACGATTTCCTACGCCTATACTTTAAGATAATTGTCGACAACGGTCTACTATTCTAGTTCTTTAAACGACCTTCGGTAAAATAGACTTATATAGTACTACTCCTAGGACAGGTCGAGACAATTCCGTTTAAATACGCGTCGATATACCGAAGGATACTCGATACTAAGGTTATAGACTCCGCCGACTCCCTTAAAGCCTGTCTCGCTAGAAGATTTAAGATAGCTATCGCGTATAATAGTTAGTAATCTAGGACTATAAAAACCTTATTCCTAACTATACGGGTCTACTAGATTAACGACTAATAGACTTAGTACAAAGGGATACTTAGTTTCCTCTATATTACTAGCCGTTATACTAGTAATTATCTTACGGAGATACTATTCGAGATCTTATAAGAGTTCGAGATTAAGCGCCGATTAACTGCTATTACGTACGACAACGCCTCTAACAATAAGACGCTATACAATACGATATAAGGACACTTGCTCTACTATTATTACTCTCCTCTAATATTCTATAGTGTTTTAGCGATTGATACTTATTAAGAGAGGTACGGTATAACGGTTACTAAGCTACTAACGAGCTTAGAGCAGCTACCTCTCTATCTAGATACGGAGACTAGTCCCGAATTAGAGATAGGAGAGGAAGAGGAGGAGGCAATTATAGAGTATAATCGAGGTAGCCGTCCGGAGCGATTTCCCTACTTCGCCTATACTACTTAACTTCCTCTAAAGGCCTTTTTCGACCGCCTAGAGCTTTGTCCTACAAACGACCTTTCCGAATTCTAGGATTACGATAAGGATAGAAAGATATTATAGAGAAGAAGAGTATAGAGCAAGCAAATCAGCCGTCCTTAAGCTAATAGTATACCCTATCTTCTTTTAAAGATAAGATTAGTATCTATGCCTAATAAACTATAAACCCTTCTAGCTCGAAAGTATAGTCGACTCGCGTAGTCGGCAATTATAGTCGGTAGTTCGTTACTCTAGCTAATCTTAATCTCTAGATCCGGAAGCTTTGCGTCTTTATTAACTTAAGCTCCTAAAGGTTCGAACAGTTTATCGACCTCTAGAAAGAGATGCTTTAAAAGAAGTAGCTATTTGTAAAGTACCGTCGGTAGAAAGGCGTTCAAGATCGTATCCTAAGGGTCGTTTAAGACGTAAAGACAAGGTAGTCCTTAATAACGTTAATACTCGATCGCTTTAGTAGACTCTAAGTAGTTATTAAATCTTATATCGAGCGACTTGACCTAAGTAAAGATATAGGCATCGATTCCGAAGAATAGTAAAGGGTAGAGTACCTTATCGACCTTACGAAACTATTTATAGCGGCGATAGCGGTAATTAGAACTATGAAAGGTCTAACGATTTACCTTATCCTTATATACTATAACAAGCTTTTCGATATTCTAGAGGAGGCGATAAAGCGACTCAAGAATAAGAGGATACCCTAGAAGAAGGATATCTTTTAGATATACGAGGCTGCTTAGGCTAAGCTAGAGAAATATTATTAAGATACCTAGGATCGATTTAGCGATTACTACGGTATTAGTATCCTCCTTACCCCCTGCCTTAAGCGGAAGTTCTAGGTACGCGATGACTTTAGGGATAAAAGTTACTATACGTATTACGAGGGTAAGCTAAGGGCAGAGTAGGAGAAGAGCTATCGTTTATTATCGAGTACCTCTACCTAGTAGGGCCGTTTTAGAAGGAGTCGGTATAAAGGCTATATCGACTTTACTCTTAGTAGGAGTATAGAGTCTTCTTAAAGTTAAAGACGTAGTACTAACGAGGATAACGAGCTCGCCGACTATTTAGATGCTAATATAGATAAAGGGGATCTATTCGAGGTACTAAAGACATAGTCTTTAATAGAGTCTAAGTACCCTACTCTCGTATTGATAGCGCGGGATATTCTCTATATTCCTACCGCCGGAGTTAGGTATAAGCGCGATTTCAGTATCGCTCGATACTAAAGTCGTTTCAATCGCTAATATACCGTAGTAATATTCTCTAGATTAATAGTATCTCGTTTTCGCTATCGGGACGATAAGTACGATACTAGAGTTCTTATCGCCTAGGAGGCTATAGAGGTTTCCTAAGCGCTTCTTAGTACTCTAACTTTATAGGAGATCCTTAGTAAAGACCGAGAGCAGACGAAAGATCTTATAGAACGGATTAGTAACTTAGATACGATTAGCGATAACGAG